>NC_062569.1:84133408-84436438 GCF_022837055.1 Prionailurus viverrinus | reverse complement strand
CTACTGCACTGTTGAAACCGCCTAGTCTCAAGTTTCATCCTTCATCTGCAGGGAAAAAAACTAAGATCCAGGGAGCTTGTTCCAAATCAGAGTGTGGTTTTTTGACAGAGTCAGAGCTTCTGGCTCCTCATAAAATGAAACTGCCACATGTGCGATATTTCCTTAGCATAAGGCACTTTCCAAAGTAGTGTCACAGCTGGGAATGAAAGTCAAACACAAGTGTTGAGAAAGGAGATGAGTTCTCGATGTCCACACAGTGAGCTCTGGGCACAAGTCAGAAAGGCAGACGTGGGGCCTTTACATAAGCCTAACTGAAAGGGAGCTTTCATTCCTATTCCATTTCAGTGGCTCAACAATATTAAATCTAATATCGGCTCGTTATCTGGTTTTAGATGCTACAAATTTTGAGTTATGAAGTCTTTGATGAGAAATGAAAGAAAGACAATAGATATGTAAAGAGTTAGGAAACAGGATCTAAAAATGAAAAGTTAGATGAATGGAGATACTTTGAGCTGGAGAGCAGGCTACTAGGACTTTGTTTTGTTTCTGGTTTTCTGCCTTTTTAAACAGTGAGTACCTAGGTGTGTTTTTTCACAAACTAATTTATATCACAAAGATGTTAAGAGTGACCAGCAACTTGCCTGGCTGCCAAGGCCTGGGGGGAGGGGAGTAACTCTTTCTGGTGAACTCTGGGCCTTTGAGCAAAAGCATGACCATAGACACCAAGACAATAAAGATCTGACTATTCTGCTGAGTCTCAATAGAAAAGTAGAGTGTCCTAAGCTTTTACCTTAGTCATTTGATAAAGGTATGTAATGTGAAGCCCGCAGATAGAATTTCTAGTTTCTGGGTTTTGAGAAATCTTTCCTTAATAGAATATCTGATTTGATACGTGCAAGCCATTCATACACTTTCTGGCTTAAGTCACACATCAGTGAATACAGCCCTTCTCGCATGTCGTTCCTTCCACTGGGGTGACATCTACACACAGTCACCCGGCTATATCGTCATAAACCATCCAAGTGTTCTCAGGAAAAACACAGAACTCTCTGAGGCCTTTTGGGAGGGAGATCTTATCTAGTCAGATTGAAAACCTCCCCCTTACCTCTCCTGTTTGTGTTACTTGGTGCTGTTATAATCAGTTTCCTCATCTGTAGAAGGTGTGTATGTGTGTGGGCACGTGAGTGTGTGTTGGTGTCAGAGTTGAGCAAATTATATGAAACAATCACTTTGAATACTTATATTTCTGGTACATAGTAGGCACTTAGTAAAATGTCAATTCTTGTTATCATTGATATTGCTGTTGCTGTTTTTATTATTAAAAGTTAGGGAAAGTTGGCAAGGGACAGATGGGAGGGGGAGGGGGTACAGAGATTGAAGAGAACAGGAGGCAGCATGGGACCATCAGGACAGGGCTGGTAACAACCGCTGGTTCACTCATATGAGCCCGAGGACTCTGTTTTCCTTGGGCTCACTTTCCTCAGCTATATACATGGTGGAGGTTATACCCTACTTTTTTAGGTCTCACCATTTTAGGATTCTATCATTTTGCCAGGGCCACTGACAAGGAATGAAAAAAAGCCCTTGAAAACTTTAGAACGCTGGTAAGAAATTTTCTGGCCACTGGAAATCTGAGAGCATGTGCTGCAAACTGGAGTTAATTCCTATTGGACCCTAATAGTGGTCAGTTGGACTTTAGTCCTAAACTACTCAAGTCAGGATGTGTATGAAGAATAGAAACCTAAGTTACCCTAATCATCAAAGGGATATGTATTATAAATATGTACCAGTAGCTCATAGGACCCAAAGACATGAAGTACAGTGGACTTTAATGGAGCCTGTACCCATGAACTTGGGTTACTCTCTCCAGCCTCCTATTCCCTGACAAGCATGAAAGTAAGTACACATATTTTGCGGCAAGCACTGCAACCCCCCTCCTCTTAGAACTCTGGCAGCCTGCAACTAGTTTGCTCTAGGTGGCTCTCTCTTTCCACTGGCACACATAGTTGGAACAGGGGGTATCTGACCCAGCGGAAGCCAGTCCATCAGCAGGAATATCAGCAGGAATCATGCGCATATATCTTTTAGCCTGGGATCCAAGCCTAAGGACTTGAAGCTGTCTGTCATGCTCTGTCAGGAATGTGATGTGAAAAGTGATGCTAGGACCAGGGTGGCAACCCTTGATCCTTGTGTGTGGACAAGCAGAGAAAAAAACTTGCACAAAGAACGAACCAAATACACAGTGAGACACAGAGGTGAGCCATACGGAGCCCAGCAGAAAGGGAGAGGGCAGAGAGACAGAGAGCGAATGAATAACCTGCTCTTCATAGCATTTCCTGCTCCTGTTTGGAGCCCTTGGGAGCTCTGGCTTCACTTCCCACCTTAGTTTAGTGAGATGTCCCTGCATCCTCACAATTTCTCATCTGCTTAAACCAGTTTAACCAATTTCTGTTGCCTGTAATCAATGGGTCCCAAGTAAATGTGGTGTTACCACTTGATGTGTTACACCCCTTATGATGTTTCCACATATTTCCCCTGACTTAAATATATACTTCCCATCTACATGTTTATGACAAATTTCAGTCTCTCCTCAAGTTCCTTTACACTATTTTTTTTTTCATTTGGAACGTAGGTATAACTGTCTTTAAGGAAACGGAAAAGAAATATAGAGATTCCTGTGTGAGAGTTGGGAAGGGTTACAGAGAAAACAGGTTTGATTCAATACTCTAGAGGGCAATGTTTCAGAGAGAGAATTAGTCAAGATTCCTAAGCTCCTGACCCATTAAGTCAAAATATCCAAGGCAACAAGAGGAATCTGTGCTTTTTCACAGTTTCATAACAGGTGCTTGTCATGCATTCTAAAAGCTTAAGAGCTGTTGTTCCAGAGGAATCCACCAAAAGACAAATTCAAGCACTAAGATCCCCAATACATTTATTTATTTATTTATTTATTTATGTCATCATTAGCTAAATGTATATTTCATTTTTTCTCCTCCATAAGATGCAGAGAAATACAAGTTTATGTGGAGATTTACTTATGTATTTATTAATTTGTTTTAATAAAACAGGAACATACTTTGTACATTAATCTGGAACTTGCATTTGTCACTTTACAATAAATATAACGGCCATCTACCAAGTAAATAAATAATTCTAGATCACGTTTAAAATTAACGGTGTGAAATTCCATTGTATATCATAATTTGTTCAGCCATTCGTTTATTTCTAGAAAATAGGGGGCTTCCTTTCCAATTTTTGCCACCACAGGTATGCTGAATTACACACAACTACAATATAGATGTGTCCTTACATATGAGTGTTTGCATTTGTTTTTAGTAAAATAATCAAAAGCCAGGTTGCTGAATCAAAAGATATGTATATTTTGGATGTTAATAGATCCTGCGATATTTATTATTTTCTTAAATAAAATAACGGCAACATATGAGAGTATCCATTTCTCCAGATCCTCACCAGTGTTATATATTGATGTTTAAATTTTTTTCAGTCTAATGTGTTTTTAGAAAATTGTGTCCCAATGATGTTTTAATTTATATTCCACTAATTATTAGTGAGATTAGATACATTTTCCTCCAATAAATATATGCATTTTTGTTTTCTATTTATTTTCTCTTTATATCCATCATCCACGTGGAAAAGTTTTATTTCTTAGTCTATCATTTTTCCTCTGACTTGACTTTTGTCAGATATTTTAAAATGTGTGCAGTCAAATATGTTTCTTTTTCTGGGTTTCTGCGTTTCTTGTTTTGCTTCTCAAGTTCTCTTCTAAAAGTAGGCATGCTCTGTTCTATTTGTAATTTTCTCAATATTTATTTTAAAATCTTTAATGAATCTTAAATATTCAGGTTCTACATCTTAAAATCCCTACATGTCTTTGTTTAAAATAGTAACTCACCTGGGAACTTCACTTGATGGCAGAACTGCAAAAGCTTTAACAAGGAGACATTAATTCCATTAGCAGTTAATATTTGGGTTTTTTTTTTTAAGTTTTATCGATTTATTTTGAGAGAGAGACAGTGTGAGGGGGGAGGGACAGAGAGAGAGAAATACAGAGAATCCCAAGCAGAGTCTAAGCTGTCAGCACAGAGCTTGATGGGGCACTTGAACCCACAAAACCGTGACATCATAACCTGAGCCGAAACCAAGAGTCGGACTGTTAACTGACTGAGCCACCCAGGTGCCCTTGCAGTTAATATTTGTTAACAAAGGCTTATCAGACCCAAACTCTAAGGGATCTTGTAACATTATACAAAATGGGCCAGTTTCCTGAAACTATTTTTGCAGTTTAAATCACAAATGCTCACCAATCAATATTTCTTTAGCACAATTTGTAACGGGCTCCCCCGTCTGTGACAGATGTGCTTGTGTGGGGCATGGCAGCCCCTAAAATGATACGCATGTGGTTGTGGTGTCCTCCCACCACCTGAGACGGAGGGATGGGGACAATCAGGGAGCTGAAGTGACTTGCTCAGTAATAGTGGCTATAGATCCCAGCCCCGGGTTTCCTGATTCTACATCAAGTACTTCACACTGTCCCACGGAGCAAAATCTCAAAGAGACCTATGAGTTTCCTTGCAGCAGTAAACGATTGATAATTTTATTATGAAAATATTTGGGAAAGGGGCTGCTAGAAATGGAAGGAGCATCTACCGTCATTTACAAATCATGCTAAAGAAATAACAGCTTTTGAAAATTGCAAGAGGGGAGGTGTTTGCAGGAGTGGAATAAACTATCTTTCTGCATCTACTGTGGCCCCAAATCATGCAGCAAAGAGAGAGGAACCTTGCCTACGCCAAGAAACACCCTCGGCAGCCCCTTTCTAACAAGTTTGGTGCAGGTATGAGTGTAAATTGAGCTGGCACTCAACTGTATTTACACTGAGCTGTGTTGCATACTCTATTGCTGGCTCCACAGGCGGCCGCTAGAAATAGCACTGAGAGTATCTGACCCATGGTGCCTTGCCTTTAGCCATCACTGAGCTGGGCTCAAAAGACACCTGAGTTAGTGCCCTCATTACTCATCTCTGGAGGAAATCCAGCCACAGCAAACACAAGGACACACAGCAACAGATGCCGGAATAATAACAATATGCAAATTAGTCTTGGAAACTGATCCTGGTCCCACTAAACCGGGACTGGAGAAACCAGAGGGGGCCTAATGAAAATCAGGCAGCGAGCTTCCAAATCACGGCAAGCATCATAGCACCTGCTTTCTCCTAGCTGGTTGGTTGTCATAGAAACCTGTGTTTGTAGAGTTTCTGGGTACATTAGCTCAGAGAGGAGGCTTATATTATCCTTCTCCAGTGTTGTTGGGAGACGTGGAATAATTCAGTTCTATTAAGTAAATATTTGCTGAGGGCCTACTATGTGACAGACTCCAGGGGTACATAGATGAGCGTTTGGCTCTTTGAACCACCTGCCTCACACAGGAGACCTGACAAGAAAACAGCTGTAATGGAATTGGTCATACACTAATACAGGCGGAAACACAGGGAGCAGAACAATGAATTCTTTCTGAGATGTTAGAGACTTATGGAGTGGAGATGACGTTTGAGCCAGACTTTATGTGAAGGATTAGGAGTTTGCTGGTAGAAAACCTGGGTGAGCATTCCAGGTAATAGCTTGAACGAAGGCATGGAAGCATGGCAGGTTTTGCAGAATGATAAACCTGATGAATAAATCCAGCTTGATGCCATAATGATTTTTGAGAGTTAGAGCATTTTGAACTTATACTTTGCCACTTCCAAATGTGTCGATTATCATCCTCTTAAGCTAGGGTGAAATTCTCATGGCAGTGACTAGAAGAGTTTGCTAAGCAAGAAAGTAACTTAAAGAAATTTATAACAAAGGAAGGTTATTTATCTTCTTAAAGGAAAAAAACTATTTTCAAGCACTTTAGGGGAACATATTCATCAACAGAAAAGGCTTTAGAGTCAGATAAACCCAGGTTTTACTGACAATCTTAATACTTAGTAAGTAAATGAGTGAAGACAAGTTACTTTAACATTTCCAAGACCCTGGCTTGTTTTTTTAAATTTTTTTTTCAACGTTTATTTATTTTTGGGACAGAGAGAGACAAAGCATGAACGGGGGAGGGGCAGAGAGAGAGGGAGACACAGAATCGGAAACAGGCTCCAGGCTCTGAGCCATCAGCCCAGAGCCTGACGCGGGGCTTGAACTCACGGACCGCGAGATCGTGACCTGGTTGAAGTCGGACGCTTAACCGACTGCGCCACCCAGGCGCCCCGACCCTGGCTTGTTTTTGTTTTTTGTTTTTTGTTTTTTGTTTCTTTTTGGTCGTTTTATTTTGCTATATGTACATTGGAGACAATAACATCATCATAGGATTATTTTGAGGAGGAAAAAAAATCAAGCAATACATTTCAAGTGCTTACAACAGTGCCTGGCACGTAGTAGTTGCTTACTGTTTTAAACTGTCTAATAATAATAATACTGTGAGCCATTTATAAACCCCAGGTTATTTCCTCTATGAAGTCTTAGGGGCTTTGACTAAATCTCTGATATGCAAAACATATCCGTATCAGACATGTTGAGTTTTGAAGGAGCTTGAAAATGATTCAATTCAATGTCATTTGTTTACAGAAAGAACAAGTAACATAAAGTGAAATTTCTTATATACAGGTACATGGCTGGTTAGTGGGTAAACTTGACCCACGACTCAGGAGTCCTGAATGAATCCAGTGTTCTTGTCCCAGAACCACGCTGACTTTCTCGCTATTACCCATCAGTAAAATGGATGCCCCAATAGGCAAGCCTCAGAAAGTCAAGTTAGGGCAATGACTATGTACCTAACAAACAGCAGTACCATTTCTTCCACTCAGTTGGTCCAAATGATTGAAGTGTTGCCTTTCCTAAGAAAATGGAGTAAATAATAAATTGTTCTGTATAAATAGAAACACCAAATTTATTAATTTCTCTCAAGAGGAAAATTGTGTAATTGTGTGTAATGTTTATCTAGTGACATTGGCTACCTTAAAAATCATCAAGAGGGCAGATAAAAATAATTTACCCTATCATCTAAAAGGGAAAGTTTTATACTTGAATTAGGTTAAGCTATGTTTAAAGTACTGTTGACGGTATTCAGATCTCTTCTACTTAGAAGTATCCAAGTAAGTGACGTCCATACAGGAGGCAGTGCCTTCCAGGGATGCCCCTGCCAATGGCGTCGCCTACAGTCAGTGTATGGAACTGTGTGGACAATTTGTCCTTACTCTTCTGCCTTCCTGTCTCCTGAGTTATCCCAGTAGATGCTGCCTTCGCTTCTCCAGGCTGCTTCCATTTCCTCCACTTAGCACAGGGTGGTATCTCAGTGAATTCCACCCTAAGCAAATCTTCCAAGGGGATGCTTTAGACAAAACAATGCTGTTTTTCCAACAGCAACTTTCTTATTAATCATTAACCCTTGCTGAGCTCTTACCATCGTAATGAGTAATATCCAAAGGGATAACTAAGAGAAGCATTACTTAAATTTTGAAAACCCTCTAGAAGAGGTACTGTTAATATCTCCACTTTCAGATGAGGAAAAGGGAGTTAACTAAGCTGAATAATGCCTAAGGGGAAGCACTAGGGTTCTGGAGCATCGTGGCTTCAGTCTCCAGACTGACCCAATGGGAAAATCCACCAGTTTGTAAAGGAGGGGATAAAATTCCACGTAAAATCAAAACATAACTCAAATATTCCCAGGCTTTTACAATGGAAAGATCAAATTCATTTTTGTTGTTTTAAAGACAAGGAAACGGGTACCGAGAGGTAACCTAATCTGTTCATGGTCTTGTTCTTCCCTTGTGTCATCGTGCGCCCTTAAGAAGTACAACCTCGGGGACTTAGCGTTGCTCCTTGGGGACAGTGGTTGTGCATGATGTGTCCTGGAATTTAAATAGCACTAAACTAATTACCATATTTGTTGCTATAAGTCGGGGGTTGGCTGCGGTAGGGATTGGGGCAAGGAAGCAGAAACGCTAAAGTAGAGCTTGAGCCTTTGCCCAAGGAGGTTTTGCTGTGTGACAGGCTTGGTATTTGCAGTATTGAGATCATGTGGTTTTCCGGTTATGGACTATCTGATACTTAAATGTTGACTTTGAATTGGTAGCAATCAGTGAAGCTGCACAACCTTGTGGAGGATCACAACAAAGTCCAGGTTACAGTCATGGTAAAGGACAAAGGTACGTGATATGTTCTGCCACCTTCAGCATCCTGATATTTCAGAGTGGAGTCAGTCCCATTTGTTATTGATTATTAGTTGAGAAAACCTTTTCTGATGAAACCCAGGACGGAGGCTAAAGTAAGGTAAATAAGACTTTTAAGATGACAAACTTAAGGAGGAAAGGTCAGGCAAACGCTGACCTGCTTTTCCAGGACCCAGACGGTGAGCACCTCACTGAATTTTGTACCCTGAGTACCTTGCATGCCTCCTCCTGATTGAACCATTTTGACCCAGTGTCTGAGTTGCTTCCAACTCCCTCTGCCTTCCCATATTTCACTCACTGGAATGTTACTGGGTAAGCTTTCTTGAGGCGTTTTGATTTCCCCAACTAATGATCCCAAACAGACCTTGAATTCTAACACTTCAATCTGTTATCCAGAATCCAGACCCGAAGAATGCTTGTAAATGGCTGACTGGACTCAGTATTTGCTCTGACTTACCCTGGGTTGGGGTGACCATGGCTCTCTGTGAGGAGCAGGGAGCTGCAGCCCAGAGTAGCAGAAACTGGCTGGGTGGTTCATCCCAACAAGTGCCCTCCTCCCAGTTCTCATCCCAGTCTTCATCCGAGTGCTCATCCCAACAAGTGCCCTCCTCAATGCCCATCACCCACTTTCCCCTCCCCTGCAACCCCCATCAACCCTCAGTTTGTTCTCAGTATGGGAGAGTCTCTTGTGGTTTGCCTCCCTCCCTCTCTGTAACTTTTTTATTTTTTTCCCCTTCCCCCATTCTTAAGTAAAAACAGGAAAAGGTCAGCCAGTCACGGGAACTTTGTTGTGTAGGTTTGCAGAAGCTGGAATCCCATCTCTTGGTTCCTGGGGATACTCTTATTCTTCCAGGAAAAACTTTATTGCCATGTGATGCTATCCTGATTGATGGAAGCTGTGTGGTGACTGAAGGCATGCTCACAGGTAGGCCATTGCCATGGAGCCGCTTCTTTCCTGTCCAACATCTCGGCCAAGAGCAAAGCAGATCAACATAGCCTTACCTGCCTGATATTAAGATATTGAAAGATAGGTGAGGTAGACACGGCTAGGCTATTCATGCAGGTGAAGACTCCATAAATGCAAACGGGATAAAATGTATCCCGTTTATATAAGGTATACCCGTAATATAAGAATCAAATGATAATAAATACAAAATTAGAAGAAAAGTCTAATATATGTGATTGGTTAATTTCCTGATGCGTGGGGTGAATAAGATCCTTTGGTTCAGAGGACGGTGAGAGAGTTAGACTACTTGATGCACGATGTCTTCATAAACATGAGCATGGTTTACACACCTATCCAAACAGAACACAACTGGAAACCACCAACTCTTATAATTGGCAGGATGCAGAGATTTTATACAGCCCTGCTCTCTGTAGATGGAAAACAGAGCCCCAGTTTTTGCTGGAAGAGTATTGAGTTGAACCTTCAGGAAAGTCGGTGTAACATTCTATTCTTTAGAATTGTGTTTCCAGTTGATCCGACCAAGCAGAAAGCCAGTTTTCTTGCAACAACGGTTTGAACTGTCATCCTTGCTCTCATTTGCGCTTTGTAAAGTTCACTTGAATTTGTGTAATTAGTAGGGCACTATTTATAAAATATTCTTTAGGCAAAACCAAAACACATGGGACATCATGATGAGAGAAGAAACTATACAACACAAAAATAGAAAGTATGTGTCTTTCGTGCTTACAAATTGTTGTATTTTTCTGTTCCCAAGTTGCTAAAGACAGGAAAACACACACACACACCTTTTTAACGTCACCTAAATGTAAAGAGAACCATTGATTCCTAAATTGTTCAACACAAGCAGATTTCACATTAAAAATGGGTCTGCTTAATTTAAAATTGAGACAAGGAAATGTAGTAAACATAACCATGCTCGATATAATTACAAAATGCCCCTTTAGTGTGTTGAAATCTAACTGCCTTATAATGATAGTGAGGAGGATTTGCATACTGATGATATCTTTCATCCGGAATGTTGCCATAGCACCCAACGTGCAAACCTCAAGCCCAAGAAAAACTGGCCTCCTAAACCAAAGACAGCAACTGTCTCACATTTCCCAGTAGCCTGCCAGTGAAGAATGGCTTCTCTCATTGGTGACAGAGCATGGCTGTGAGAAAAAAGGGAAGGAGAGATCGCAGTGTTTACTCCGCTGGGTCTACTGACTGGGGTGCTTGGTTCTTGCCTTACTTCTGAGGAAAACTCAGAGAAAGAAATGGTAGAGATGGCAAACAAAGCTGCCTTTCAATGTGCAAAACTGACCTAAAGTGATCTTAAGTAGTGAGTGGCTTTTCTTAGGTCTACTTCTAGAAAAAGAAGGTCACCAGCATTAATATCTGTGTAAACTATGTACTGGTAAAAATCCGTTTTAGAGACAGACACATAAAACAGAAATGTATTTCTTTCTCATTGTTTTCTTTGGAAAGATCTAAGACCATCATACTCTAAATACTTTATTACATAGTCTACACAGATCTGCCCACTCACGTATACATATGCAAAAAGGATCCTGATTGAACAATAAGATTATGCTTAGATTCCTGAAACTGCATATGTCTTCCTCGAGCATTTGTCCAAGAATGTGACTCAGGTTTTTTTTGTTTGTTTGTTTTTTTGGGTTTTGTTTTTTTTTTTGTCCCATGTGCAAACCAGTCTTTCATATATATAGAAGTCTTTATTTAGAAGAGAAATAGCAAATACTCCAAACATCTTTAGAGCAATGAATGTTTTATAAATAATTTTTATATCTCACTTCATCATAGGATAAACAAGTTAGGAATTATTATAATGCCCAATTTACAAATGAGGAAATGCAGGTGAGAAGGGACCAGACTGCCCAGCTAGCCAGTATCAGGGCTGGAGGTGGTATTTTTTGCTCCCAGACGTGAGGGGTCACCGGAGTGAAGAGGAAGCAGATTCTAAGAGGAGCAGAGCTGACATTTCTTGTGCCTCCTCACCTTTTTCTCTCCACTGGGTAGTCCTGCCCATAACACACATCCATTGTAGGGCCTTCTTCATCCTCCTCTCAGCCTCGTCCTACTGCCATAAGCTCAACTATGCAAGAAACGTAATCATATAACTACACTTACTTTTTAATTTTTGCTCCAAATCTTGCCATCCTTGAAAGTAAGCAGTGTTGCAAAGTATCTGGTCCAAGTCAGACAGTTGTCCCCACCAGTTGGCAGGTCTTCTGACTCAAGTCTGGCTACTTGAAGTTGTGCAAGGCACTGGGGAGGTGGGTCTGGTCTAGGGCACCCCTCCTTTCTGTTGCTTCCACTCTGCTCTGGGCTTGAAAAATGTCCCAAGCCTATCTCCCTGTAAAACGAGGCTTACTGATGCCTCTTGCTCTGTTTTCACAAACTTCTAGGGTCTTTCCTTACCTTACTTTTGTGCCAGCCCCTTCTCTCAAGTACACACAACATCTAAGCTTCTTTTGGATTTTCTTCCAACTCCCAATCTAGGGATTTTTATGTAGCTAGAAAAGTAGTGGAGGGAAGGCAGGTGAACGGGAGAGCTTTGTTCTTATTCTCATGTAGTCTCTAAAATTCATGGTCAAACTTACGAATGGTGTGTAAAACCCAGAAGTCAGCTATCAACTTCTCTATCCTTTCTGCCTCTGGAGGCAATGGGCTCCTTCAAGATCTAGCTCCTCATAAAGTGGTCAAGAGGCAAAAGGGAATACTGTGGGGGAAATTATGTTAATGCCTGGAAACTTTCTTTTGGCACAAAAGCTAATTTTTCTTGTTTCTTATATGTATTAGGCACTATGCTAATATTTTACATATATTATTTCATTCAACCTATGACTCTATAAGGTGGGAGAATCTGAGGGCCAGAAAGGATAAGTAATTGGCCTAAAGTCACAGCTTAAAAGTGGTAGAGTTGCTATTTGGATTCATTTGTTCATTCATTCATTCATTCATTCCACAAATGTATATTAGCTCCTATTCCAGAATGCTCTACTATGTGCTAGGGATACAACAGTGAACAAGGCAGATAATATTCTGTCTTCATAGAGGTGATGTTCTAGTGGGGACAAAGAAAACATGAAAATAGGTAAATGACATAAATTTCCAATGCTTATAAATTCTATGAAGAAGCTGAAACACTCAAACCCAGGCCTTTTGACCTGGGAGCCTATGCTTGAAACTACTGCTCCCTCATTCTCTTAGAGGTGATTATGGCAGAGAGTGGCAGGATTCATTCACTCTGCCACAATCCCCTCCTTCTCCCTCTACTCATAGAATCAGCGATGTATTTGAAACGTGTGTGTGTGGTGGGGGGAAGTATGCAGAGATCCCAGTTGGGTACACAGAAATTTTCCTAAGTGGTGATTTCCCATTTACATCCTGTCCGACAAGCTTATAATGAGTTAATAAGTCTTTTCCCTCTTCCTTTTTCCTTTCCTCCAGTCTCTCACTTCTCCTTTTCTTTCAGTTATTCATTTGCCCATCCACTTATTCAGTAAAGGTTCAGAAATGCCTCCTCTGCGCCAGGCACTGTGTTGTGTGCTGGAGTCACCAAGACAAATGAGAGATGGCCACTGCCCTTACACAGCTCACAGTCTAATGGCCCCAGAAGTAGAAACAAAGAAGGGCATGGCATTTCAAACACTGCTTCCATGCAGAGGCACTGGCTCACTGGGGACAAGGGAGAGAATCCCGCTTCACAGCACCAGGACTTCCGGGTCCCAGAAGCCAGGTGAAGTGGATGATGAATGGTTTTCCTTGTGAAACACTCTCCGGGCTTCTTAGAACTCCATAGATTTGTAGGCAAATTGCCCTTTCTTGAAATTCCAAGAAAGGCCAAGCATGAGGCTCCTTATTAATATGTGAGTAGTGTAAAAGAGACTTGAAAGTCATTTCTGTGTAAAATCATATCTGATTTCAATGTTATCTTTGGAACATTATCTCCAAATGGCTTCCATCCCTGGTTGATTGAATGTCTGCCTGCCACGAATGTCATTGGTTGTGTGTGCAGAAACTATCCACTAATATTAGTCTATGAATATATAATGGATTAATAATCAGTGATTCATAGGCAGAAAAACATTAGAAATTATCTCTAAGTATCTGCTTTCACAAAGGTAGATTTCAAAACAATGTGGTATGATGATTTGTCAAAATGTCCTATCCCTTTTCCAAAGCCACTTAGAACACAAGTGGTAAATCCAAACAAAGGCTAAATATCAAACAAAAGCTAAATATCATAATTTTTAAAGACAATGAGTTAAGGACAATGCCTGGCTAAAGGAATTTCCTGAGATTATTCAAGATCACTAATAAAAATTGTATGGCTTCTTGCACCTTAGGATATAAAAAATGCACCATGTAGAAAACTAGTTTTGAAAAACCAATCATAGGAAAACCTGGGCAATTGTTTTTATTCAGTTCATCCAGGCATTCAGCAAAAATAAGTCTTTTCAACCTATCACATACCAGCAAGGAAAATGAGGAATATAAAAAGTTATATATGTCAAAGTCCTTGCCACCAGTTATTACCTAGGAGAGATAGAACCTAGATTTTGTAACTATAATCAATAGAATACTATTTCCAAATTAGAAATATGACATGTTATTTTGCTAATTGAACAGTTAGCAAAAGACTGATGGAATTTTAAATTCATTCTAATGCTTTTTAAATCTGGGAGTGAGGAAGTTATTAGCACTTTTATTTTTATCTCTGAAATGTATCCTTTTGAACTCTGAGCTAATTTTCTTTGTATCTTAAATACCCACCATCAGGGTCTTCCCACCATCAGGGGAAGTAGAGGAATGGTACCATCAAAAATACATATATATATATGTATAATAGGATATGCAAGTGGCCTAGATTAGCTGGAATGTGTAGGAAAAAGAGCCAGTGATGCTCAGATTGTGGTGGCTTTGAAAATCCACCAAAAGAGTTTGCACTTGAGACCTCTCCCAAACTTACCCTATGTATCTCTTCATCCGGCTATTTACCTATATTCTTTACCAGATCTTTTAACAAACTGGTAAATGTAAGTATTTCCCTGAGTTCTATAAGCTGCTCTAGCAAATTAATTGAACACAAGAAGGGGATTATGGGAACCTCGGATTTATTAGTCAGAAGCACAGTTGACAATGTGGATTTGCAATTAGCATCTGAGGTGGCATGGGAGCAGTCCTGTGGGACTGAGTCCTTAACCTGTGGGATCTGATGCTATATCTAGGTAGACAGTGTCAGAATTGAATTGAATTGAGTTGAATTGAATTGAATTGTAGGACAACCAGCTAGTGTCACGGAATTGCTCATTGTGGGAAAAACCCCACCCATACGGCATCAAGAGTGTGTGAGTGCAGTAGTAGCCTCATAGCAAAGGAGACACATCGGAGGAAGGACTGGAGGTCTTTTCCAACTCAAGAGGTCAAGGCATATTGTGGGTGAGATACTTTTTCATAAAAAAGAAATATTAGTTCTACCATAGACTCAAATTGTTATTATTAAAATGGTTTTCATGTCAAGGAGCTAAACAATTATAGGTAATCCATTGGTAAGGCAGCCACCACTAGATAGTGATTGCTAGTGAAGCCCTTGGGACCCAAATGCAAGAGTCCAAGAGTTACTTGGTGAGACATACTCATGGAGAAAAGCAGTAGGAATTGGGGAATCAGACCATGAGAGGGCAGAGCACGGGAAGAGGAGGAATCAAAGGTGATTCCGAGACTGTAAACCTGTCACTCAGCAAAAGGATGATACCACAAAGAAAAAGTCAGGAGGATGTTTAGTGGTAAAAATATTAGTACGGAGGTGGCTGGATGGCTCAGTCAGTTAAGCATCTGACTATTGATTGTGGCTCAGGTCATGATCTGCCGGTTTGTGAGTTCAAGGCCCGCATTGGGCTTTCAGCGCAGAGCCTGTTTGGGATTCTCTCTCTCCTTCTCTCTCTGACCCTCCCCCACTCTGTCTCTCAAAAATAAGTAAAATAAAAATTAAACAAAATATTAGTATGGATTTTAGGTATGTGGACTTAGGGATGCTAGTGGGATATCCAGGTTGGGATGAACAGCCCACCATTGGGAAACAGAACAAAAGCACAGGAGAGAGGAAATGAAGATTAGACATTATCAATCTAGCTATTTAATTAATTGTTAATTAACACTTTAATTGTTAATTAATTAATTATGTATTAATGAGAATGGAGCTGAGATCATCCAGAAAGAAAAAAGAGAGGCCCTGTCTTGTTATATTGGTTTTTATCTTTCACTGCAAGCTCCACAGAGATCATGAAGAACATTTAAGAGGTTTTATGAAGGCATAATTTCTCATTCATCTCTGTACTTCTAGGACTGCTTACCTCTACCCTTACACTCAATGTCCCAAACATTCTCAACCATTTTTAGTGCCCAGGGCACAGCATGATCTTTCTCTCACTTCTTCCAAGAACAATTTCCTTTCCTCGATCTAGTTGGCCTCATTTCCTTTTGAGTTGTCATTTATTAGTTGTTCTGGAAATGTTTCCTGGTCCTCTGCTTGGGTTAGATCTTCAGATCACCCAGTAATACTACCCAAATCCTTACTTTATGGTACTTTAATCATTTATTTACTGCTATTTACTGGCTTGACTCCCTGGGCTTTCTGAGGGCAGGATTTCTGTCTTGTTCATTATTTTAAGCACCTAGAACAGTGCCTGGCACAAAATAAGCACTTAAAAATATTTGTCAAGTGAATGGATGAATGGGTTGATAAACAAATAAATGAAAGGCAAATAACAATAGCTATATACTTGCTTTATAGCTCCTTAATTACCTAGCATAAATTAGGGCTTACAGAACACTTGAGGGGACAATTAGGTGACAACTATCTTTGTTAAAATGGCCTGCTTTTTAAATTACAACAGCAAACCATGCAGACCAGGTATGGAAAATATAGGTGGACTTTAAATAAATATGTAAAATATAGCCAAGTATACCACTGCTTGCTTTGCCAGCATCCTTGAGAAATCATCTGACCCAGGAAATGGGCATTAAGACCTGAATAGCTATGGTTTGTATACTTTCTCAAAAGTGTCAAGCACCAGCTCTGAATAACTACCTGAGTTCACACAGAATCAACAAAATACAATCTTCTTTAGGAGAAAGCATACCTGTCACAAAGACGCCACTGCCCTATACGGAGAACACCGTGGCCTGGAAATCCCACAGCTCGGAGGACTATCGGAAACATGTCCTTTTCTGCGGGACAGAGGTTATCCAGGTCAAGCCGTCTGGGCAGGGGCCAGTGAGAGCAGTTGTTTTGCAAACAGGTTAGTAGATTCCACTTTTGTAAATGTAGTCCCTGCTTAGAGGTGGGGGAGTTGGATTGGGGAAATTTGGCTTAGGATTATGGAGTTTGCCACCTTCTGGTAATAACAGTCATACTTGTTTCTAGTCAGATCCTTATTTATTCTAAGTTGCCACCATTTCCAACCTCACTGGTTCATTGTTAAAACCCTTGTCTAAGATGAAATACATTGATGATACAGAGATGAAATACATTGCCTCAAAGGCAAGACTGTGTTCTTGTTTGTTTGTTTTTTATGTCCCCCGGCTTCTTTCCTTTTCCCTCTATACCAACTCTAAGTGATTCCCAAAAAAAAAGTTCCAACCATTATCACTTGAGGACTTTCTCCTTTCAAACTGCTGCTTGCTGGGCTGTTATTTCCAGGTCCCTGCTGGATGCCTCCCTCTGGGTTCCCTACAGACACTTCAAAGTCAAGGCATCGAAAGGACTTAGCCTCCTCTTTCTGTCGACAGCATCACCATCTAGCCGGTCTGTCCACATCACCTTTAGCTTCCCACTTTCTCCCGTACCAAGTAGGACACCACATCCTGTCAATTCTACAAATACCTCCTGAGTCTTGTCTCCCTTTCCTTCATCCCCACAGTTGGTGTTTTGTCCAGGCCTTTCATCATCTCCTGTCTAACCATTGCAACAAAAATATTCTCTTGACTGTTCCCTTTCAGCTTTTGCCTCAAATACTTTGCCTTGTCTTTTGTTCCACCTCCCCCTGGATCTGCCACCAAGTCATATTTCTAAAGCAGATTTTGAAGCAGTTTACACACACCATGCTCAAAAAGTTTTCAAGACTACTAATCTTACTCCCGGTCTTTCACAGGACATCACACAGCCAACACTACCCCTGACCTGTGTTTCTGCCAGCCCACATATGCACAGATCCAAAACCCACCTTGCACTTTGTTGTCTCTATGTGTTAGCCTATGATTCAATTGTTCTACCTGATTTTTTTAAATTAAAAATATCAAGTTTTGCTTCAAAGGGGTCAGTGGGCATGAGCTAATGAATGGAAATCATGGGAACCACCTTATCTGAGCTTGTAAAATGCTGAGGCAACAAGCTAGAGAAAACTCTGCTCTTTTTCTCCAAAGCCTACAAAGCCATGTTTGAGGAGACTATATGTTTACCAAGCAGTGGGATTAAGGCATGTTTCATACAACAGTGGTTCATATCTAGTAGCCCCCCTTTTGTTGCCAATAACTTAGGTTTTAATGAAGATCTACTAAGTGCCATGCCCTGAGGGCTAAAGAAAAAAATTAGGAGACATTCCTTGCCCTTAAAGAGGATTGTGGTCTGGTGCAGGAAACAGTGTGGAGTTAGAGCTAACTAAACACAGAGCAATGATAGATGTCACATGATTAAGTGTTACAGGGACCCCAAAGAGGGGGAGAAATTACTTTTGATAGGAAGTGTGGGAGTAGAACTCTGGAAATATTTATTTGATGAGGCGGCATTTTGAGCCAAGCCTGATAGGATGGGAAAGATTTAGCCAGTCCTAGCAGAAAGCTAAAAAAAATGCTAATCTATTTCTGCAAAACACAAAAGAAAGACTGTCTTGGGGTTTTCTGAGAGAAGGGAGCAGTAAAGAGATAAGTCTAGCAACATAGGAGTATACTGAGGTTGACAGGATCTAGAATGCCGTGCCTAGAAATTTTAACTTTATTGCAAAAAAAAACAGGGGTTCTGGAAGGTGTTTGGGCATAAGAACGACATGATCAGAGGTATATGTGTTTAAGAAATTACTTGTTTTGTGCTTTCCTTTTGTCTTCATTTTCTATTATTTTCAACATATACTTGAGCTTTATTGTCTTCTCTTAGCAGCTCATCTTCTCTGGTGACTGTGTCTGTCAGTCCTCAGTCTTCTTTTCCTCAATCTTATGCATGAGTGAGGAGCTTCACTGTGTGAGCCGTTGTAGCACTGACTTCCAGAGCAAGAGAAATTGAACAAGGTTAAGTGAATACCACTTATTGTTCCTAGTGACTTGTAGGGATAATAAATGTAAATATACTGTTTGCAGTGATGTCTTCATTCCATATTCAAATGACACTATTAACCAATCCTTAATTCAATGCAAATCATTTTGGGTTTCGTGATAAACTGTATTAAGGGAACTTACTCCACCTGTGATTACCTTCATGCAGGTTACAATACTGCCAAAGGGGACTTGGTGAGATCCATCCTCTATCCCCGACCTCTGAACTTCAAGCTATACAATGATGCCTTCAAGTTTATAGTGTTCCTGGCCTTCCTTGGCATTGTGGGTTTCTTCTATGCCCTTGGTGTATATATGTACCATGGAGTAAGTACTGGGGGTAAGGCTTTTTAATGACATAGCTTTTTCAAGGATCCTCACCTAACTCAAAAGGGTTGGATAAGGTTATCTCTTAGCCCCATCATTCTGTGGATCAGTTCTGTCCAATAGAACTTTCTTAGATGATGGAACTATTCTATACCTACATGGTCCAATTTGGTAGCCCTTAACCACATGTGCTTATTGAACACTTGAACCGTGGCTAGTGTGACCAAGGAAATGAATTTTCAGTTTTACTTCATTTTAATTATTTTTAATTAATTTAAGTAATTTAGTGATTTGATTATTTAGTTAATTTAAATTCAAGTCACCATATGTAGCTAGTGAAAATTGTATTGGATGGCACAGCTATGAAAAGTTGCAAAGTTCATGACTTCTTTCACCACTTGGATGCGAATAAGAGGTCACTTCATGTGTGGCATTGGTAATACCGAAGCCCAAACATCCTCAGAGGAAATAGGTGTTTCTCAAGTCTGATAGAATGGAGAGGATTTAGTCAATCAGATCAGGGAGGAGAAAGGGCATGCTAGTTGGAGTGAGAAAAGGACAAAGGAAGAAATGCAGATGGGTCTTCTGGAACCAGCAAGCAACTGAGAGATTAAGTCTAGCAAGGTAAAATGGGTCACATTGAAGGGGTTCTTGAATGCCGTGCCTAGAAATTTGGATTATTTGAGAATGCTGAGATATTTGAGTGTGTACATTGTCTAAGGCATACCCAACATACCATGTACCCAGTGAGTTTTTCTATGTTCTGTTAGGTTCTAAAATAGAACTGACTGTCCACTTTTACAGAACTGTATGCTGCACGGATCCCCACTTCCTTTTAAACTTCATAGTGGTCTGGTTTTGGTTTGTTTGAACATTTCTCTTAATAGTTGTGACGGCTGAAGGAAGGGTTCTCACAAATGACCTCTGAGGTCCTTTCTGGTCCTGAGACTGTGATTCTTTTGTGAACTGTGCAATCTCTTCTTTAAGACATACTGGGATGTTAGCAATGTGGGCTCATTGGGAAGAAGAAAAAAAAATGTAAATAAAAGGGTCCAAACATAGGTATGAAACTGGGTATGGGTGACTTAATTACAATGCCCAAATTTAGTGCATTCTATGTGTGTGTTGTCGGGGAGAGGGGTAAATATTGATGGACAGAGTGACGAGAATTTCCAGGCAATGTTCACGCTCGTACTTGAGCTCTGGGTAGTCATTTCAGTCTGATATAAGCCTTCAGGCAACATTTCTAGGTCAGGCAAAGGCAAAGGAGGCCAGGGCATATTGGCACCCTTAGAATGGACCCTGGAAAGAGCTGGGCAGACTGTTAAAGCAAGTGAGACTGGAACTTGAGGCACTGTGCCAGTTTCATCTGGGGAGCAGGAACATTGAGCAGGAAAACAAACACAAGGCCCTCTTCTGTGGACCAGGAAGCACCCACAGTGATTAGGAATGAAGGTTTCCCGGGTAGGACTCAACATCCAATACACACCAAAGCAGCGATACTAATTGTAGATCCCACCTTCTTGTGGGTCATAACCTGTGACCCTGCTGGCTTCCTCCATCTGCACTGTCTCAGGAATAGACAGAGCTGAGTCCTCAGGGTCAACACTTTGTGGCCGTGGTTGGGAAAACAGAGAACGCTGGATTTTGTGACAATCTGAGATCGGACCAATGATGTATCTGGCAGCCTTTGATATTGAACTTGAATCTGTATTTCCAGTACTCAGAAGAGGACTTTAGTGGCTAAAATTATGGTTAATTTCATAAAAATCTAGGGTAAGGCCATTAATATCTAGAGAAGGTGAAAAATAAAACAAGCCATGCTGTGATTTGATCTTGGCCCCATTCTTATCAGCCATGTGAATTTCTGTGGACCCGCCTGGGATCTTGACTCTATGAGAATTGACTGGATACTATAAGACACTGGTCACATATTTGTGCCCCCCGAGTGGGACAGCCTAGGGTTCAGATCCTCACCATTTAACTAGCAGATGGCTTGGGGAAGTTATTTTAATTTTTTAAACCTTGGTTTCTTTATCTGTTAAATGGAGAAAATAACAGTATTTACCTCCTAAGATTGTTGTGAGGAGTAACTAAATCATTTATGTAGCCTAATCCAGCTCTCGCCCCAGAATGTGTGCAGTGAGAACAAGCTGTTTTTACTATGGACTTTCCTTTAGCAGACACTTGGTCATCATTTTTATCAGGTTACCATTCATTTAATAGTTCCTGTGTCAGAAACTGTGCTAGGCTCTATATCTAGAGATGAATAAGATGAACTTGCAAAGGACTTAAAAGACGTATAAGCCACAGCTGCTGCACCCAAGCGGTTTGGAAGCGACTGGGGGAGATTTATCACCCAACTGTCAAGCCCGTGTGTGAAATGTTACAACTCAAAAACGGTCTCAGTGCCTGGGGAGTCTAAGAGGGTGTGTTATGATGAGCAGAGGAAGGATGGTACTCTGAGTGGAGGGAATGCCAAGCGAAGAGAAACAGAGTCAAAAAGGGCAGGGTGGACATAGAAAAGGGATCAGAGTTTCTTTTGTGCACAATGGGAGACAACTTGTCTGTTCCTTAAGCACACCCAAGAGATCTCTCTGCCTCACGGAGAGAGCAGCTCTCTTTAAATATTTTGAGCTTCTAGAACTCTTGGAGTGCTGCAGGAGATGGTGCTAGAAAGGGTGCCGCCCTGTGCTGCTAGGCTAACCTCTATGTCCCTCCCTCCCTAGGTTTCTCCAAGAGACACGGCAACCATGGCCCTGCTTCTCCTCACCGTGACTGTCCCTCCTGTGCTACCAGCTGCCCTGACCACAGGAATCGTGTATGCACAAAAGAGGCTGAAGAAAAAGAAAATCTTCTGTATTTCCCCACAGAGAATCAATATGTGTGGACAAATAAACCTCGTGTGCTTTGACAAAGTATGATCTAAACTTTCCTGGTTGGAGGTTGATTTCAAGGCAGAGCAGAGCTGGGAAAGGCCTCCAAGAATGCCTGGTTCACTGCTCTCATTTTACATATAGGAACACTGAGGCCAGGGAAGGTCACACAGTGGGCTAGTGTGAGACCATGCTCTACAAGCCCACTGTACAGAGTCCTAAGGAAGTGGTTTAGCTATATCACATCATAAATTTCTTCCCTATGAAATTTAATATTTTTGTGTCTGTATTGGGTTTCAAAACATCTCTTATTGTAATAACTTCTATGACTGACTGGCTTTTTCAGGCAAAAAAAATTGTGAGGAACATTTCTCTTCCCTGAAATACTTTGTCCTGTGCTTACTTGAAAATATTCCATTTTTCTCCTCTGCTTCTTTTAAGGAAAGGGAGGGAGGGGACAGTGCCTGTGTTAATGCACTCAGTCCCTCCTTTCTCCTTTGACCCCCAGGTTATCAGGACTCAGGACTAGAAGAATGTTGTCCTGTAACTGCTTAGGGTTCTGGAGGTAGCAGGGGAGAAGTATGTCCAAATGGGAAGGATTGCTGCTCTGGGACAGGTCTAAAACCTTTTTCTGTGACTCTCCTGTGGGGGTCCTGTGTCCCTCTGGAGGGGCCTCAGCCTCATCCACCTGCAGTTCAGATCCTGCCCTCTGCTTGGGCAGGCCAATTTAATTGTTGTAACACAGTGGGCCTGGCCGGTCCCTCCATGTCTTCACTTTGTATTAGAATAATTAATTAAGGCTTTGACACTTTTTAATTAACCTACCTTGGCCAAGAGTCCCATTAATAAGAGGGTCCTTGCTCTGGAGAAGCTCGTGACTTAGCTGAGGAAGCAGGTACAATGGAAGTGTAAACCATGATAATGCAGTGAAATGCATGCTCAAAGAGGCATGGAAAAGCATCGAAGTTAAGTTACCTGCCATGGATGGGAGGTCACCGCTGAGCTGTGGCTTTGCTTGTTAGATAGAATGGGCTCAGAGATGAGCAGTTCAGAAGCACAGGGATGTCATGGCCTGTGGCATGTGGGTGTGGCTACAACAGGGGCTGTGTGGTAGGGAATGTAGCTGGAGAGGAAGAGCCCAATTGCTCAGGGCCTGATGTGTCAAGCTAAGAAGTGGGGCCTTGTGAAGGAGAATGGGAACCGTACCATTTTTTTAAAAGACGATCAAAGACGTTTTTATAGGTGTGTTTTGTTTATTCCATCGAGGGTAATTGGTGAGAAGGAACAGAAGGGAGGTAGGACTGAGACAGGAAGCTATCTAGGGAAGACTGAAGAGATGGGTCATTGTCCTAAGCAAGGAGGGCAAGAATGGAGAGTATAGGACAAACTGGAGAGACACCATGAGTAGGCTTGACAAGTCTTGGCTCCACACTGGAAGCAGCTCAGCCCTAAAATTAGTTCCATTCTATTCTGGCTGAGTTTCCTCTGGCAAAGAAAACCCTCAATCACCACTCCACAAGTTAACCACTAGGGTTAACAGTAGCTTCTTTTAGTTCCACGGCCTTGGAAGTTTTCTGGTAGGGATTCCCATTATTTACCCAGCAGCCTCCCTCGTGCCTGTAATATAAGAGGGAGATTTATAAAGTTAGGTTCATTACATATTTGTCTTATTCTAAAACTAATTTTTCCAGTTGTTCATTTTACGTCTCATACAAAGCTTTTCCCCTCCACGTCCTCATGTGCTCCTTTGCTAGACCAACTGAGGAACTGTTCCTCAGCACGCTTGGCCAAACCCCAGTGGCATGACAACATATCATAGTGCAAAAAACACTGGGTTGGGAATCGGCAAAATGAGAAATCAAGAGAAATTTGAACTCCAATGATGTCTCGGTGCCTTTCCAGCTTGTACATTGTAAAACTCTACCAATATGGTGTTGGAATGAAGCACCCCACAATTAATCGAGGTCCCCATCTACTTTTATTTCCACTTAGAAGACATTCACCATGTGCTTCTTATTCCCATATATTTCTAGTTTATGTTGGTCTAAGTTCTCTAAAACAGTTCTCTCTTTTCTATTCAGCTCAGCCCAAGCCTGGGCTAGTATTTATGCTAAGAAATTGGCTCTTTCTGTCTTATTCCCTTTACAACTGTAACTATAGTTTTCTTTCTGTTCATGGCTAGTTTTATAGTATAAGAATCATTTTCACATAGAGAAATGACACGGTCCCATTTCTGTTTGCTGCCATATAATCTCTGTTTTCATGTTCAAAATATTGATGTGTAAAAATATAATCTGATCATCAGGGAAACATTTCAGTTTGAATTAAGCTGTTAACTCTTTTTGAAATGGAATAACTCAAGAGGATTTGGAATCTAAACACACAGGTTGGAACCCTCATAAAATGCAGGAGGGAAATGAAGCAAATAGGTTTTTTTCTATTGTTCTTCAAGGAGTAACTCACACAAAGCATGTTAGCTTTCTGTGAAGCCCAAATAAATGAATGAAACAAAGAATCCTTCATTCCTTAATTGGAAGTCCAGTATGGGTTTTGTCTTTCTGCATGCTTTGCAAAATTTATTTAACATTTGTCATCTAGAGGGAGATTCTAGATGGGCCAGATTCTGGTTCTTTCTCTCCAACCTGCAAGCCACTGGACCTTGAGGCTGCTCCTTTAACTTCTAACCTGAGAATGTCCCTTCCCTATTTAGTCGATTGTAAGAATTAGAAGCATTGTAAGCACTTCATCATAAAGCGTTATGCCAATTTAATGTGCTGTAATGAAAGAAATGTCATTTGATAGGAAGCTAGAAAATTCAGTGTCTTATACAGAAATGACTGTAAAAAGAATGACAGAGACCTGGGTGTCAGTATTGAAAAGGGATACACCCCAGCACTTGGGAACGTTCTGCTCAGCCTTGACAACGCTGAAGTAGTGGGAGCCACATGGTTACTCTGACTGGGTGTTGGCCTCTTGCATAAAGACACCGGGGTCTGTAATTAATGGTGGGCTATGAAGCAATAAGCAAATTCAAAGTGCTGTCATAGTACTTAGTTCCATGTTGCTTTCTTTGTTACATTATGTGATAAATACTCTCCCATAATATAGCAAATCAAATCTCCCAACCATTTTCCTCTTGATCTAACAATAAAACCCATTCATGGGCATTAATGAGTATTTATTATTAGCACTTCATTTCTCTCTAAATTCTCAAAGCCCTTTTTATCAACATTTCATTATCAATCCGGACAGTCATCATGTCACCCATATTTTAGAAAATTGCTGTGAGCCAGATGGCAGACTATGAACTAATCAGTCTTAAAAAGAAAGAAAAATTCTGAACTCTGCTTTAGAAAGATAGCAGGTGCCAACTATAAAGTCAAACTCGTACTGGTCCTTATTGGATTTCCATTCACTAAATGCTTCTCATTTAACAACAGCAAGTGCAAAAATAAACACACAAAAGCAAAACACTAACATTTGATTGTTATCTAGAATCGTTTGTTATCTAGATATCTAGATTGGTATCTAGAATCATTTCATTATCGACACAGTCTTTTCAGGAATCATTTGTCACCTGCTGAATTCTTCCTTCAGGTACCCTTCTCTGATTTAAAATTTAATGCTTGCAAGAGTGCCTGAGTGGCTCAGTTGGTTAAGCGTCTGACTGGCTCATGTCATGATCTCACAGTTTGAGCCCAGCATCAAGCTCACTGCTGTCAGCATAGAGTCTGCTTTGGATCCTCTGTTTCCCTCTCTCTCTGCCCTGCCCCACCCCCCCCCCACTCAAGGCATGCACACATGCTTGCTCTCTCTGTCAAAAATAAACATTAAAAATATATTTTAAAAAATAATTAAAAAACCAAAATTTAATGCTTACAAACAAGGACTTTGGACAACTAGATCTACTTTAATGTTTTAGGAAGTTGGGTTTTGTTTAAATCATGATATAATCAAAAGTTCTAAATCTTATGCTAATACCAATTCTAACTTCTTCCAGACTGGCACTCTTACGGAAGATGGGCTGGACCTCTGGGGGGCTGTCCCTACTGCTGACAACTGGTAAGCACTTCAGTGAAGATGGGATGTGGGATTGGTGTAGCTACCTTGGTGCTATTCAAGTCCATCCTTCTGGTGTCCCAATTATTCTAACTTGTTAAATTAAATGGGTTCTAAGTTCAGAATCAGATGGGGAAAATAGGCCTTCAAACTCCACATGAAAAAATAGAACGAACTGAATAAGAAGCTGAATGAATAAAAAAGAGGAGCAAAGGGTGAAATCATAACTGTACTTAATTAAAAACCACAAAGATTTGCTGGTGGTTATTGGACTGGGCGGGGTGGTGGGGGGGGGAGTCCAGAAAGGAAGAGTTCCCTCCCTTCCCTCATGTAGCTCACATCGCATGGGATTGAAAGGCACAAATGCATTCATCTTCTACACATAATGCAGTCCATGGAAAGAGCTATGATTAAGGCACACATATCAGAAGAGAGAAGAAAAAATAATAGTGATTGTTTGATATAATACACAGTCTTGGATTTTGGAATAACATAGTGGATAAAAGGTCGAAATTAATTTTGGAAATGAACAGAATGAGGAAAAACACCTGACAAAGATAGCCCTTGAGATAGAATGTTAAAGGGTATATGGCTGCCATTTTTACAGACACAGGTGAAAAGCTGGCTACAGGAGAGGGGAGAACAATCACAGAGATGCTACCCCAGAATGGATAGTGAGGAGAGGGCCCTAGCTCCCCTTCCCCACAGGGGTGAGATCTGCCCCCTCGGTCTAAGTACAAGATGCCTTGACTCTTCAGCTCTAGATATCCCCCTTTGGTTCTAAACAGTGGTTGAGACTCTGTCATTGAGTCATGCAGGGGCTCTCCAGCACAGTGATGGGGCCAAGCACAGCTCTGGCACGAGATAACAGCAAACAGGCAGTGCGGTGTTGCAGAAAATACTTGGGTTCAACCCTACTCATGTGGTTCAGCTCCTGGCTGCTCAGATGGCCGGGCCAAGCTTTTGTCCAGACAGGCACTGCTTTGTCTTCTATTGGCCAGACCAGTGAAAGGGGAATAGGATGCTTAGAGTTTTCACCCCTCCTCTCTTTTCCTTTCCCCAGATGCTCAGGTTTTCGGGGTGTAGAAACCACTGTCTACAATTATCATTTGGCTATTAGATGGGAAATGAGAATGGTAAACTGTACCAGTCTACCATCATAAAGGAAAATGAGACGCTGGATATCTATGCCAGGAGTTTCTAGAAATAGGGCAAAGGACTGAGTCATGAGAAATATTTCAGAGTCCAGGTGTGCTTTTCTTTTATTTTAAATTTTTTTAATGTTTATTTTTGAGAGAGAGAGAGAGCATGAGGGGGGAGGAGTGGAGAGAGAGGGAAACAGATTCTGAAGCAGGCTGCAGGCTCTGAGCTTACTGCCACCCTAGGCACTGACCTCAAGTAACCTGACAGAAGTCTCTGTGATTATATCCAGGCACTTAGACTTTATCATACGGGGCATGAGGAGCTCTGGAAGGATTTGAACATAAAGGTTAAGCATTATTGAAACTCTGTGTTGGCAGGATTTAAGGGGCAGAGTGTGTAAAATGATTTTGTTGAAGACTTTCAATTCTTAATCATCTTCTCTCCCAGTTTTCAGGAAGTGAATAGCTTTGCCTCAGGCAAGGCTTTGCCATGGGGCCCGCTGTGTGCTGCCATGACCAGCTGCCACTCTCTGATCCTTCTCAATGGAACCATCCAAGGAGACCCACTGGACCTCAAAATGTTTGAGGGCACTGCCTGGGTAAGATGATAGTTTCTTGTTTTGGCTAAATGAGAACAGCTTGAAGAAATCCTTACTGAAAGTGGAAAAGTTTTCTAACTTTGAAGCTCAGAGAAGATTTGTAACAACATTGAAGGAAGGTTTGACTCTACCTGAATTTCCCAGTATCTGCTCCCAAGAACTCTGTTAATGAGTGCAGCTTGAAATAAGGTTCTGTGATCAAATCGTTTGGGAACCTGCTGTTTTAAGAAAGTAAAATTGATTTCTTGACTACCAGATTTCTTTAGTATACTGTGGTGCATTGTGAATATTCAAGAAGGAATAGGATAAGCAGCATTTACCAAACCTTCTTGACCACAAAACCTTGACAGGCCAAAACGTGGTACATTCTCGGTAACACTCACAGAGAAACAGTGGTCTAAAGCAATGCTATTCAGTAGAGTAGCCACTAGCCGGCGACATGTGGTTATCGAGTACTTAAAATTTGGCTATGCAACCAAGGACTGAATTTTTCAATTTTATTCACTTTAATCAATTTAAATATAAATGGCCACAGGTGGCTGGTAGCTACTGTATTAGACAGTATAGGTCTAGATACTAGCCTGAAGGTTTCCCAGTCCAACTGGATCAATTTTTTGAGCTGAGTATGAACAGTTGAAGGGTATAAACCCATTCTCATGGCTGTCATGACATGGTGAGCAGACCTCTTGACCCCATCACTTTCTAGCTGTGTGACCCCAAATCCAGAACCAAGATTTTGAGTCTGTTACCTCAGGTGTGCATTGGTGATAATAATGCCTCACTCACCGACTTGTGGTAAGCACTGATCCTATGAGCCTACAGGGGCTGCTTGCATTGAAAAGTGCCCACCAAGTGAAAAGCATTCATTCATTCAGTCAGTCAGTCACTATTTAGTTAATTATGTTACACTGCTCGTCAAAAAACCAAACCAAAACAAAACACGTTTTCAAGCTACTGACAATGATATCTTAACTACAGGGCAGCATTTAAACAGAATGTTAAAGGAATGAAAGCACATGACTGCAGGGACATGAAATACACCTCACAGAAAGGCAAATTTATAGATGTATAGATTTATAGTAGGGGGAGGGGCACCTGGGTGGCTCAGTGGGTTACGTGTCCGATTCTTGGTTTTGACTCAGGCCATGAACTCACGGGTTCATGAATTCAAGCCCCGACTTGGGCTCTCCACTGGCAGTGTGGAGCCTGCTTGGGATTCCCTCTCCCTCTCTCTCTCTGCCCCCCCCACACTGTTTCTATCTAAAATAAATAAACTTATAAAAAATTTTTTTAAAAAGTGTGTACTGGCAAAATTGTAGCTTTCTAGAAGCCAAAATAATAAAAGAGGAAACCTGGTAAACATGGAAATTTTTGATACCAGCGAGTTAAAATTTAAGCATTTGCTGTGGAGAAATCTTCTACTTAAACACAAAGGGATAATCACTTTTCTGGATCTTAACGGAGAGGAATCAGTGTAATTATTACACATTGCCCTCACCGGCGTCCTTCACGTAGACACAATGATGAGCTGCTTAGGGTCGTTCTTACTATATGTGACTTTGATCCTGGTTCTGACGGTGGCTCTTCTCCATCGAGGGGTGTTGGTCTATTTGTACAAATGACATACAAGTTGGGGTCTTGTGCAGGAACATAAATTGCTAGGATTATCTCTGTAAGAACTGTCTTTAAGAGCAGTGGTATCCACCCCAAGCGAAGTATGGAAGTGCAAAGTGATTTGCAGAATTTAAAGCTAGGTGAGAAACAGTCTCGAGTTAAATATCCTTTGGTGGATAGGAACCTGTCATGAAACATAAGGAGGGGAAATATCCTTGTAGACGCTAATAATTTTAGTGCTACAAGGGATGTCAGAATATTTTTCAGAAGAAATTTGAGATCTGGAGAAATGGAGGCATTGTCCCCAATGTTAAACAGGTAAGTGATGGAGCAGAGGCCAAATGTTGTTTCCTGTTTTCTGATTTGTATATCTGACTGCCTTTCCTATATTTTAGGTTAATATTGGTTTCTCAAATGGTGTAACTTATACTGTTGCAACCTCCAAAGAATGCAAACTGTTTTCAAATATGCTTTCTAATTTGTCAGCAGCTAACTTGCTAACTCTCTAGCTAACCAATTAGGCTAGTAACGTAGATACAGAATAAGAATTAATCCCAGGTTTATCTCAAGACCCAATCCTAACTCAACTGAGGGCTGATATGCTCAGCTATATTAAATTCTCATCCAGTTACTAGTCATACCATTCAGGAAAAGCCATTGGCCTGTAGCCGGCATTTCTTCCATCAATTACCACTTAAACTGTAGTCACAATATTTCTGGCTTTTTGACATTCTCCAACAAGGTCCTTAATAACGCAACAGAAATTTGACAATGATGGTATTCAGATAATTGGCCTACAAGAGAAAATATGTAGAAGGGGCTTTGAAAAGTTTCAAGTGCTATGCAAATGAGAGGTATTTCTTTCTTACTATTTTGCTCTAAGGAATCTTATGAATGTTTTCATTTTGAAACAGATAATGGAAGATTGTGATGCAGACTACCGCACATTTGGGATGCCAGGTTCAAACATAATAAAGCCAGGACCAAAAGCCAGTTGGGTATGACTTGCTTTTTCAAATCAGACAGCTCTTTCTCCTTGAAACTAACAGTGTCCATAGTCCCTTCATTCCTGAATCTATTTTTAAATTTATTCATGAACCTGTCTTATGCTAGAGCACTGCACTAGGTGCTAAGGGATAGAGTGATTTCAGAGCTAGATGTGTGGGGCTCTGTGTTGGAGGAGTACAGAGGCTGGTAGAAAAATCCATATAGGTGCAAATCAGTGCAATACCCTGGGCCGACTGCTATAATAAAGGCTGAAGAAAGAGCTGCAGGCGTTCAGAGGTGAGAGTGAATACTATTTATGAGAGAGAAGTGCCACAGAGGAAGGGACCTGTGAACTTGGCCTGGAAGATGATTAGGATTTCTCCAGGCAGTCAAAGGGAAAGGCCGCAGAACCAGACAACTTGATGAGGGAATCGCCGTCGAGGCAGACAGAAAAGTATCAATGTTGTGACAAACATACCACTTCATGACGTCCCTGGGTTCATTGCAGAGCAAGTCCTATTTGTTGGTGTGCATCTGTGAAATTTCACAAGCATCTTAAGCTCCCCTTTGTTGGTGCTGTCTCAGAGTCCCGTGGAAGCCATAGCCATCTTGCGCCAGTTTCCATTTTCCTCAAGCCTGCAGAGGATGTCTGTGGTTGCTCAGGTGGCAGGGGAGGATCACTTCCATGTGTACATGAAGGGTGCCCCGGAGATGCTGGCCAAGTTCTGCAAGTCTGAAACAGGTACTAATTGACCCTGTTCTCTCTTTCAGGAGGTAAAAATGTTTTAGAAGCCCAAACACACAAAGCACACAAGACTAAATGAATGTAGAAGTGATTGTTTTCTCAGTGAGTGAGAAGTGGGCCCAGGAGATCTGATAAGACAGAGGTGACCATTTCAAGGCCGTGAGGCAGAGAGTAAATATCTGGCTTTGATCCATCCAGAAAAGTCCAACCACAATGGGGTATCAGGGAAGGAGATATGAAGCAAATATCAGGAGCCAGAACAGGAAGCTACGTAAGGGTGAGCAAACCAGGAACGTGTGAAGGGAATAATGGGACAGGTCTGGGCCCTGCACTCAGCCTGCAGCTGGGGCGCTCCGCCTGATACCTCTGGGGGCTGGCACCATGTAAGGGCCTCGTGCCGGTCAATGGAAGGAGAATACAGACAAGATAAATCTTTCACACACACACAAAGTGATTAGAGCAAATTAGACGGTATTAGAGCAATGCAATTGATCATTTTCACAGCAATTTCATCTTTCTGGGCTAGATTTTGAGCTGATTTGTATTGTCTCTTTGTCTTACAAACATATGCACTAAGCGGCAGCCCAGATTTGTAAGGATATTGTTGCATTCAAATGAGTTCATTTGGATAAAATTGGCCTTTTTCTCCTGATTTTCATCTGCATTCTCCCTATGATTGGCTGATAGCCATCAACTTGTGCACACAATTTTAGATTTGGCAAATGATTGCTTTAACTTCTCCCTCTACTTAGAGCCTTTTTTACCTTAGAAGCGGCCCCTTTTTCTGACCTTGATCTTCCTCAGAACTCCCATGACCTCTAACACTCTATCCCTCTATCCCTCACAGACTGATGGCCTATATTTTGCTATACATTTTTTTTTCAGTCTCACAGATGCAAGTGAGTATCTTCCTGAAATTTTAACTGGTGATTATTGCCCTTGCTCCCTGGTAAGGGTTTGGGCCAGTCACTTCTCACCTCTCATCCTTCTGGTAGCCCTTCCAATTCTTATTTGTCCTGACCTCAGATCTTTGACATATGCTAATAACTTCAGTGATTTCTCCCCCTGTATTTAGGAAATAGAGAGCTAGGAGATGCCTTGATCCCCACCTTCTGGATCATTTTAGAATTACAGGAAGCTTGAGCTGAATGGGGACATTGAGGTCCACACCCTCTCATTCTATGGATGGGAAAATTGAGGAGCCAGAAGAGAGAGCTACCAAGCCCAAGGTCAGAGAGCTAGTTGGCAGTAGAGTGGATACTAGAAATCAAGTGTTTTGCTACCTAAGCCACTACACTTCCATTACACTGTTCTTTTTAATGCTCTTCTAGGCATCCTATGAGCCATAAAGATGTCACAAATATTGTAATATTGGTAATGACTACCATGCCAAAATACACAAACGTTGGCATTGTGTCATCTGTCCTCTATAGCAGGGATTGCGAACTTTTTTGCAAAGAGCTAGGTGGAAAATAACTTTGGTTTTGCAGGCCACATGGTGTCTGTCTCAACTGCTCAACCCTGCCATTGTGACCCCAAACCCGACATAGATGATAAACAAAGGGGCATGGTTGCATTTCAATAAAACTTTGTTTACAAAAACAAGCAATGGACCAAATTTGGCCTCTAGTTTGCTGACCCCTGATCCAGAGGATCAGCTGTTTTCATTTTATCCTTGTAGACATAGTCGTGAGGTCTATCCTTATTAAAGCCAGCCAGTGGAGTTGACACCCAGGGGATGACCGGCGCATCCTTGGCATTCATTTCTGTCAGAATAATAAGAGCACCCTAATGAAGTTGTGGCTTTTAGCCAGAGCTGTAGTTTTTCTATTAAAGTTTTTTTTTTTTTTTTTTTTTTTTTTTTTTTGGAATTTTAGAACAAGGTACAGTGACTGGATCCCAGAGTCTTGCTTAGGAGGTGGGCAGCCTTCAGTGTGACCTTACCTTTACCTCTTTCCTCTCACCTGACAGTACCCAAGAATTTCCCACAGGAACTCAGGAAATACACAATACAAGGCTTCCGTGTCATTGCTTTTGCCCATAAAGGCTTGAAGATGAAGAAGCTTTCAGAAGTAGAGAATTTAGCCAGGTAAGGAAGTCAGATATCGACACTAGAGCAGGCTCTGTGTGTGTGAAGTAAATGAATGCTGGAGATGGACAGAAGGACAGCTCCAATCACGAGGAAGCCTCCTGGAGATGGAAAGTCATCTCATCCAATCTCCTAACTTGGATCCGGGCAACCGTAAGCCACACTGGGGAAGACTGGTTGGAGGTAGAACAAAGATGGTAGTCCAGATCTCTTGACTCCCAGCTGTCAGTGAGCTATCTCTGCCCGGCAGTCCATCATCCAATCAAAAATAACCAACACTCCTTCAATCTTGGAACATTATGTGGCTGACTGGTTTGGGGGTCCCACGTACAAACGGGTTGAGAAGGAGAGAGTGGGCACTGTGACACACTGACCTCCAGTATGCTTTAAACCTGGTTTCAGACCTGGAGATGTAGTGAGTCTAAGTTGAGTTATATGAAATAGGATTCAGTATTCTTACATTAATGGATAAGATGTCCTCATTAGAGTATAATCTGCAGATTCTTTTCTCTTTTAATGTTTCTCAGTTTTTAAAGGTTATTTTTGAATTGTCTAAGACAAAAGAGTAGTGAAATACTGCGGAACATTGAATAACAAACTATGCATTATCTTCGATGTAGTGTTGCTGATAGAGAAACCCTCACTTATGTAGAACTAGCACCTTCACATAAGATGTGGATATCCTTGGTTCAATGTTACTGTTTACAAGCTATGTCCATGTGTTCTAATAGAATCTTTGTCCCTTCCTTGCACTGTGTCTATTTCCCTCGTCTCTCAAGTGTAGGATTGGATGATCTTTAAGGAGCCTTTCAGCCATGACATTTTAATCTTCTAAATAGAATCACAAAGCTCATTTTGAAATCAATGAAATAAATTACGGCACTCTCAGATTTAACATTAAAGGTGTTAGCTATTCTTGAGCAAGCACCAAGACCCATAACACACAGGATTTTGTAATTTCTCAAGGCAAAAATTTTAATAACAAAAGCTAAGGTTATGTGTGAAGAAAAAATTCATGTAGTTTGACCAGGAATATTGCCACCACCCAGCTGCCACACACTAATGTAGCTGTGATGTTCTCATTTAAAAGTCACTGAGGAGTAGACATTATTATAAATATAACAGAATAAGAAAGTGATGATCAAATGTGCTAGATTTCCAATCATCTCAGATTTTCCCAGAGAATATCAGGATCCTATTATGCTTCTTAAAATTTCACTACTATTTTCAGAGTAAGGGAAAAGTGTTTTTTTTAGAATCAAATTATATTTCGCAAAGTTTTCAAATCAGAAAGATCAAAAACTTCCTTAAAAACTGGTGTGTCATAAAAAGGAAGTAGAGGAGTTTCTGTCTCTCTCTCTCTCTCTCTTTTTTTTTTTTTTTGGAAAAATAAAACACCCCACACTAGCAAACAGAAGAAATACTTTGTCAAAATTCTCCCTTTCATTGGTTTAGCAAATTTCTATTGAGTTTGAGGGTGCACGAGATACTCTTTAAGGCACTGAAGATTCTGAAGTGAGACAATCTTTGCCCTCAGAAGCTTATATCCTAATTGGGAAAGATAGATAATGATACCATTTTACCTGGAGTGATCAGGGAAAGTCCTCTGAAGAGGTGCCATTTGAACAGAGATATGGCATGAGGATATCCAGAAGAAGAGTATTGCAGGCAGCCAGAAGAGTGAGTGCAAGGGCCCTGACACAAGGATTTGCCGGGAATGTTGCCAGGTAGCAAGAGGCCCAAGTGCCTGAATTGGTGAAAAACCGAAGAGTCCTCAGAGACCAAAACTGGAAGAAACTGGTGGGACGATTCTTTGTTTTAGTTCTAGCTAATGGGAAAATATGAATCCAATGTATAATAGACAGCTATGAAGTTAAATGATAGAAATTTAACACATTCTGTATTAAGGTAGGTCTTTCCTAATATTCTCCGAGATCACTGAGGCAGGATTCATATCTCATAATCTGAGTACTCAGCAAGTGCCCAATACAAGGTCTAAAACAGAGTGGTGAGTGGACTTTTGAATGAAAGATGGAGTAACTTGTTCTGTACTCCAGAGAGAAGTTTCCTCACTGTGTTCCCATCTAAGTTTGAGTAATATTTTTCATCAAGAAATCCAACTCTGCTCTTTCTCTTGAAGAAGGTTTACTGACTTGCGTGTTTATTTCTTCTATCTCCCAAGTCCTACCAGCATGATAGAAAATAAATAACATCAAAGAAAACTAGAGAGGTGATTAAGTGCAGACAGATTTCTATCATTTCTGTAAGATGAAAAGTAGGTGGGGGGCGGTGAATGGAGTCTGAATCAGTAGGGATGGAAGAAGTGTGGTCTATACCATGCCAGAGAGAGAGATGGCGAGAGGGAAGTTGCTCCACCCTGTAGAGCCTGACAGGCAGAGACTCAGCTCTATCACGTACTGTGGAAGGTAGACATGGGACAGGACTGAACATGGGAGATTGTACCCAACAAGGTTAGGTCCTTAAGTCTCCAGCTCCTTCTGCAATCTTAACTCCTCCCTGGGCAGAAAAAGGAACAATGCGAGATTAAGAAAGAGATCTTGGCCCCCCACGTTGACTTTTTAAAAAGTCACCTGAGATTTATTCCATTCCTGAGGTGAGTTCCTATAAAATGAGTGTAACCCAGTTACACTCCAAGCTTCCAATTTCAAATTCTGATAACTTTTTGAAGGCTTAGCTGATATCATATATTTTCTGGAGGTTACAGATGGAGGTTGAAAGGAATGATTCCATATTCAACTGTTACCGTAGTATCCCGTAGACTTACTAAATGCCTAACTAAACTGATTACCAGGTCACAAAAAAGGTCTTTGAAATTAAAAACAAAATATGTGTGATTAACAAAAATTTTAGAAACCAAGAGAAGAGTTGGTTGATAAACACATTCTTTTAAAAAATGGAGTTGAAAAATGGAAGAAGTTGCTAAAAGATATAAAAATAGTTGCCCCAGGGAAGGAGAGGGGGTGAATAGGGGTGGAGACAGGGATTATTGGTTTTCATCATAAGCTTTTGGGTTCTTTTTTATTTTTAAAACATATGCATGCATTACATTGATAAAATTTAGAAAAAGTTTTTTAAGGAAGAAATAAATTCAACCGTCAAGACTCCATAAATAAGTTTAATATTTTCTCCTGAATCCCAAGAGAGAAGGTGGAGTCAGACTTGACATTTCTGGGACTTCTCATAATGGAGAATCGCTTGAAAAAAGAAAGCAAGTCAGTCTTGAAGGAACTGCATGAAGCCTGCATCAGGACCGTGATGATTACAGGTGTGTACTTCTGGAGGCCTGACATGTTCAATGTATCCCAGGCATCAGAAAAAGACCATGTGAGCTAAGTGGGTTCATGTGGCTGAGGCAGAAGGAAAAATACTTAGCTGTCATGTGTTACTGTTCTTTGACTCCTGTTCTTGCGGCACAAGTGCAGCAGCTCCAAGATGACTGTGAGATTTGGTAGCAGAGACCATACTTCATTCTCTTTGTCTAATGCCCCTTCTCCCTACTTGGGCTTGGTCCAGAGTTAATAGGCTCACAGTAAATGTTTAAACACAAGAACGGATACGTGCTCATCAAGAACCCCAGTGAGGCTTCTGTGTAAAGGGTGTAAGACTCTACTGAGCTGTCCTTTAGGGCTGTGGGGCAGGCATAGCATATGCTGATCCAGTCCACGCATGGCCCAGCCCTCAGTGTTCTAGTCTCTGTTTGACTGCAATCCGGATCCCCAAAATGGTTCCATGCGATCGGAGTGGGCCCGTGTTATCTTCACCACTTGGGGCTCTCAGTCTTCTGAGGGTTCATCAAAAAGCACGTAACCATTTCCTTGTTCATCCTTGCATGTTTTGGAAATATTCAGTGTTGAAGACATGCTGCCATTGTGGCAGGGAGATGCAGACATTGTTTTTGACCACTAGAGACAGAGGGACAGACAAATGGTTATCAAATAAGGCCAAAAGTGGGAAATGCCCCCCAAAGAGCACCAATATTGGGGTATGCCCACTCAGAGGAGGCAGAGCTCAATTTGAGCTGCTGAGAGATTTACACAGAAAGCAAGCTGACTCTCTTTGTCATCTAGGTGACAACCTTCAAACAGCGATTACTGTGGCAAAGAATTCTGAAATGATTCCTGGAGGAAGCCAAGTGATCCTTGTTGAAGCCAATGAACCAGAAGATTTTGTTCCTGCCTCTGTGACTTGGCAGCTGGTTGAGAACCAGGAGAATGGACCAGAGAAGAATGTGAGCAAATGTTAGAAGGCCCCTTGGTGGCCTGGGCCGATGGCATATAGCCCTGGCCTGGGCAGCCTTCTCTGGGCGTTAGAAGTCACCAAAGTCAAAACCCTTCACAGCTGGAGGTTCTGAAGTTTGCAAAGCATTTAGCATTTCCACTAGCACTTCTCGCCTTGGCTGCATGAAGAAATCACCTGGAAGAGTTTTAAAGCTTCCAGTGCCAAGGTTTTACTGGTTAAATCCAAATCTCTGGGTTGGGAGCTGGCATCAGCCCATGATTCCAATGTGGCTGGGAACTTATGTCCATATTTCCCATTTGAATCTCATAGTTGGCCTATACAGTTGACAAACTGTTCAATTCACAAATGTGAAAACTGAGGTCCAACAAGGTAAACTTGCCCAAGACACACCACTGGCAAGTTGCAGAGCAGGAAATCAAATTTAGGTCTGTCTGATAGCACCCAGATCCATGGGCATTTACTTGTTTATTTTTTTAAAGACTTTTCAGAAATACTTTTTAAGTTAAAAAAAAATTTAATGTTTATTTTGTGTGTGAGAGAGAGAAACAGATTGCAAGCTGAGGAAGGGCGGAGAGAGAGGAAGACAGAATCTGAAGCAGGCTCCAGGCTCTGAGCTGTCAGCACAGAGTCCGACGTGGGGCTCAAACTCACTAACTGTGAGATCATGACCTGAGCTGAAGTTGGACGCTTAACCCACTGAGCCACCCAGAAGCCCCCAGATCCATGGCCATTTAGATTGTGCTGTGTTCGTGACATTAAGTTAGCAAGTGTCAAGCTTTTCGAGATAGCAACTTTCCTGTGCTTTTGTGAAAAAAATGGGCTGCAGCCTGACATCCTATCATTAAATGTGGCACCTCTGCCTTTGTCTGAATTCCAGATGGTCCTCCAGGTGATAAATTAGAAAAATGCTCCCTTCCTTCAGGCTGACCAGCCCTTTGGATTGTTAAATGTAGAGTAGGCCTTGTACAGTATACAAACTGCACAACTGTACAGTGACCCTACCCCTACTTGGCTCAAACCCCATCATATTGGCTGTAAAAGATGACAGCTCTATCTGCACTTTCAGCAGATTTCTGGTGCTTATATCCTTGCAAACTCACTTGCTTCTGTGTCAATGCATGTTGCCTCCATTTCACTGTGTGATAAAAATCAAGTCTTCACTAATTTTTAACAAACAGTCCACTCACACTACCCACTCACTAATTTAATACCTTTACTGAAGTGTTGGCCATCGCTGGGTAGTCTGGCTCCCTCCCACCACTTTCCCTATCCAACTTTCTATTGAAAGCAGAAGGAATTCTTTCCTTGCCTCATGTGGAATGCTTTAAGCATATTTTTGTTGGCTATTTTGCAGTTGGGAGAAGGGGCGTGGAAAGAGAGGGGTGTATCTCCTTGCCTCCCAATTCAGAATATGAAGATGAATTCCTCTAGTGAAAAGAATGTTCTCACCTTCTATGCTATTTGAACTCAGAGTTCTACACTAATGTAAGGACCCCTGAGAAATGTTGCATGAAAAAGCATGATCAGCTGTCAACACTGTGAGTGCATGTGCATTCATCGGGTGCTCTCTCTTGGGGCTGAGCCAGGTAGAGCTAGATTGCAGTGATGGGAGCACATTGACAAGTGGAGGGCAGGAGAGAACGAGCCGGTGCAATGGAACATAGGGCATGGAAGAGGAGTGGAACACCATGAAGGAACATGTTGCCTGTTGAGGTGGGGAGAAGGCAGGTGCTATAAGGAGCTAGGCTCTGAAGAAAGAGTCTGCCTATTTTACAAGGAAGAAATTGGGGAATGATTGGTGAGTGAATGACTGGTAAAAGATCTTAGGAAATAAAAGCATGAAGAGGAGAGGAAAGAGGAGGGAAGAATGTTTTCTACTCTTCCTTGGAATCACTACCTCGGAAGGATTTCCTCAGCAGACTGACATACAGGTATGAACTCCTAGGACATGATCCTGAGCATTGTGTTGTCAATGTCTCATATGTTCATATAATTTGGGAAGGACATTTTGAGTGTCTTCTTCATCGGAGTCTAGGTTCCATGGACAAATTGCACATTATGTATTTGCTGGCCCTCACACTATTGCATAACTTGAATACACTTCCTTCCATAAAACATAGGAAAGCAGAGACATTCTTTAAGAGCCCATGTGGAAACAATGCCCTTTTGAATTTAGGAAACCTGCGTTAACATTGGGAACAGTTCGGTGCCTGATGGAGCAAGAGGGAGCTGTTACCATTTTGCAATGAGTGGGAAATCCTACCAAGTGATATTTCAGCATTTCAACAGCTTGCTTCCAAAAGTAAGTACTGGTGAAATGAAGTGTTTTGTTTTGCTCTCAAATTAGTGAGGCAAAAAAAAAAAAAAAAAAAAGAAGAAGAGAATAGTGAAGGTGATGATCAGTGAGGTTGTCTCAGATTTGGGGAATAAACACCCCCAAAGGTGCTCCTTCAGAAGTTCCCCAGCCCTACCTGATCCTGCACATGCACATGACCCCCTCTTCAGAGTCTGAGCTCTGGTACAGCTCTTCACCCCCCCATGGCCAGCCCAATCCCAGTCTGCCTCCTCCTTTCCCTTCCCAGCAGGGAGGACCTCCAAATAGTTCCAAATGTGCTGCCTGTTTTGTGGATCAGCCTCTCTCTGAAAGCCACCAACTCATGTCAGGTTGAGCTCTATTCCCCTTCCTGTCTGGATTCTTAAATTACAGCAGCAGGAAACAAAGACCCCGTGGTTTATTTTCAAAATCATTTGTTATCTTGTCCTCTGTGTGTCTATTTAAAAATAGTGCTGTGCAGGGTTGTGCTGTCAGTGTGAAGGAGATAAGCTGAGGGCAAGCAACCATCTGTTAGCAGTTTCTTGAAAATTCTGTCACCTTAACAGACAAGACCATTGAATCTAGACCCCAGAGGCTTCTAGAAAGCTCTAGTGCAGTACTTAATTGAGGAGATGGGGAAGCTGAGACTCAGAGAGTTTATGTCCCTTGTCTAAGCTTTGCCCAGCTAGTGGGACCAGAGCTGAGAATGGAACGTTGGTCTCCACTCCTCACCTATCGCTTTTCCTCTATCTATGCTGCAATTGTGGTGATAGTGTTTAGTAGAAAGAACTGTATTTCCTTAAACATTTTTGTCCCATATACTCTGCTGCTTTTCAGCTATTATTAACTAGAGCTTATCCCATCTCGGAAAAATGGCCAGGAGAAAAGTCATAAAGTTGTGATGGGAGATGAAAGTGAAAGTTAAATATTAAAGCATTGAGTCCCCTTTCTCCCTGTCCTGACATTTGGGCTAACGATACACCACCTATTGCTATATTCAAACAGTGGCTGGGAATGACTTTCAGGGCTGTTCTTTTTTTAAAAAAGTGTCCTTGGGGGCTGCTGGGTGGCTCAGGTGGTTAAGTGTCCAACTCTTGATTTTGGTTCAGGTCATGATCTCGTGGTTCATAAGATCGAGTCCCATGGTGGGTCCGTGCTCACAGCAGAGAGCCTGCTTGGGATTCTCTCTCTCTCTCTCTCTCTCTCTCTCTCTTCCCTCTCTGACCCTCCCCTGCTCTCTCTCTGTCCCTTTCTCTCTAAATAAATAAACTTTAAAAATTAAAAATAGTGTTCATCCTAATCTTATTGCAGTAGTTGTTTTTCTCTTTAGATCCTGGTGAATGGAACCATTTTTGCAAGAATGTCTCCTGGGCAGAAATCTAGTCTTATTGAAGAATTTCAGAAATTAAAGTAGGTATTATTGCACGAAAGGAGAGTGTATTCATTATCTATTGCTGCTTAACAAATTAGCCCCACATTTAGTGGCTTAGAATAACACCACATATTATTTTACATTCCAACGGGTCAGAAAGCCATGTGTGCCGAGCTGAGTCTTCCGGCTCAGGTGTCTCACAAGGCTGCAGTCGGGTGTTAAGCAAGACTGCAGCTACCTCAGTGCTGGAGGAGGAAGGACCCGCCACTGGCCTCCCTCACGTGCTGTTGGCAGGATTTTTTAGTTCCCTGTAGCTGTTGGACAGAAGCCACCTTCTGCTCCTTGCTACATGGATTATTTCATAAAGCAGCTCATAGTGTGGTAGCTAGCATCCACAAGAGTGAGCAAAAGAGAGACGGAGAGAGATCACCATTTTTTATATCCTCATCTCAGAAGAGACATCCCATCACTTTTTCTGTATTCTCTTTATTAGAGGCACATCACTGAGTCTAGCCCACACCCAGGGAAGGGCTTTATATAATGTCTTGAACACCAGGAGATGGCAATCATAGAGCCATTTTCGAAGCTGCTTACCCCATACAGCATTCCTTCTGTGGCCCATACAGCATAAATTAAAAGAAGATCTGCTTGGATGTGGGGAATAGAAAAAACCGGGGCTTATATATCTCAAAATGAGAAAAATGAGGAAGTGTGTGGGTCATCCCCTGGAATTGAGGTTGGTCCATTAGAAGATATGTGAATGATTCCAGGACCAGTAGGAAAGAGGTGGAATGATAGTCTCACTGTATCTGGCCCTAGCCATGGTTTGGGTATGGAGGCCAAAAAAAAAAAAAAAAAAAAAGTCCTTTTTTTTTTTTAATCTCCTTCAAAATTATAGATAACCATGTACATCAGAGTGAAATGGTTCTTCTTGAGACCAGACCTGCCTATAATTTTCTGGGAATGTTATAATTTCTGAGCTACATATTTCCAGAAAGTGAAAAGGAAAAGAGAGTAGTGAAACTTCAGATAATTACTGACAAGTAGTAGCTAAAATCAGGAGACTGCCTTTCACTATTTTGTGTTGCCAAAACGTTCTTAGGGAAGTTTTAAAAAGAATGCCTATCAATTCCCATAATGCCTTGAGGCTGGGTTAGTAGCCAGTGTTTAAGTGACTATTTTACCTACATGGTCATTACATGACAGTAGCCGAAGAAAGTAATTTTACCCATCTCAATGCCTAAGAAATTTTGCCAATTTATATGCTTACTTTTGAAAAGCTATATTCTCTTAAAGAAAAATCAATTCAGGAAAATATGCTGTCTCGGAATGAACTGTCTTCTCGATTTCCCCATCTTATTCCTCCTGACTTTATCACTGACAATGCACATAAGGTTGTCTGAGTTGTCTTCTGAATTCAGGGAGCACTTGAAGATGTAAGATTCTTTGTGTGATATAAAGACTAAATATGTGATTTGAGCCTGAAGAAAAGGACCCACTTCAGCAAATGTACACAGTCATGACATGCGTGTGAGCCCATGAAATGTTTATAAGAATATTTTCGTATATAACCTGCCAAATATTGGGTTGAATCTTATGAGTTTGTTTTGACCATTTTTAACTTATAAAAATGACTATCTCTTATGTGTCAGCTAATCATAAGGAAACTGTCCAAGGACTTTAATTTTTGCCTGTATTGTTTTTGTTATTACTCTTCTATTCATGCTGCGGTGTTTGCACACCAAACTGGTAGCGATTAGGAGCATATGCTCTCATATCACTCCAGAATGCCTCAAGATTATGTGTATATGCTTTTGGTTCTATCTGTTCAACCATTTCCCAAAGGTTTCTCATCCTAGTGTCTAAATTTCCAGTGGCATCAGCCACCAAAAAACACAGATGGATCAGGTTATTCGGTGCATCAGGTGTGGGAAGTGCTGTGAATATGGCTGCACACGCTTAAGCTTAGCCCTGATGGATACAATCATCCAGGACTTGTTTTGAAATGTGTAATCTTCTTGGTGGCCGTCCTTGGCAAAATCACTGTCATTTCCAAATGGTGGAAACAAATACAACAGCCTTATTCCTCTGGAGATATTTCTCTCCAAGTCATTTGCCACGAGCCTGATGCCACGTGTGTTCAACACACACATACATCACGTGTGAGTTGGTTGTGATGAAAATTACCCAAGAGAGGTGTTAAGGCATTGTTTTTTATCCGTCCCCTGCAGTTACTACGTGGGCATGTGCGGAGATGGAGCTAATGACTGTGGGGTGAGTAGAACACATGAGTGGTAAAGGCCGAGTGAAGGAAACGTTTGAAACTGATGGTTTAAAGTGCTGAATTATGTATAAAATCATGTATGCATAACATATCAGTGAAATCGCAGACCAAACTATGTGGCTATGACAAACTATAGACAGACCTAAATTAAATAATTCTCAGCAGATGCCTTCCCATACACAAGAGAAAGCAGTACGTGTTTTAGACTCTGAGTGTTGAAGATATGGTTGAAATAATAGCTCACCTTGAAGATTTATGTGCGTAAGCAAATATTTTCAGTACAAAATCTTCAGCACAAAACTGAACGGAATTGCTTTGTATTTCCAAAGCCTACTAGATCCTTAGGATCTGGGTAGTTGTGTTCCTCTCTTTTTAACTATTTTCGTTTAAGTTCTGAGAAAAATTGTGTTCACACTTAGAGATCTATTATGAATTTTCTACCTTATGTTTCACGAGAAGACGCTCGTTGTTAGTCTATGATTCAAAACCTAAAATGAGTTTCCCATTCCCATAATTATGTAGAAATTAGAACAAAACGAATAATAAGTGCTAAAAAAGGACATAGTCTCTGCCCCTAATATTCATTATCTAGTGGTGGAAAGAATCATGCATAATATTAACCCAAACAGGGGTTCCTGGGTGGCTCTGTTGGTTAAGCATCCGACTTCGGCTCAGGTCATGCTCTTGCAGCTCGTGAGTTCGAGCCCTGTGTCAGGCTCTGTACTAACAGCTCAGAGCCTGGAGACTGCTTTGGATTCTGTGTCTCCCTCTCTCTCTGCATTTCTCCTGCTCATGCTCTGTCTCCTTCAAAAATAAACATTAAACATTATATATTAACCCAAGCATAAAACAGATGATCCTAAAATATGTAATAGAGATAAAAATTACTAAGAGAGATTAGAGGGAGAAGGAAATATTCTAATGTGTATTGAACATGAATTTAGTATGTGCCAGCCATGGTAAACAAATGCTTTGCAATTCTACAGAATTACAGAACTACGAAATCTCATTTTATGCTCATACAATTCTTATGGGATTAAAAAATTGACTCTGGCCTCCTTATTGGCCACTGTCTGCTCTATGCTCTCTCTGGGCCGTTTCGAGTCTTGCGACAATGAATTAGCCTTTATTTAGTGAGGCAACACAGGTCCTGGAAGGATGTGTGATAAGTACGATTCGGTCCCTGTCTCCAGTGAAGATGCTGTGAGCCCCGTACTTCGTCCCAACAGTTAACTGGTTGGCTATATCAGGCAGCCTAAGGAAAGGTGGGGATTTGATATATTTTCCTATCGTTCGTGAAGATGGTCTGCTGAGTGTAAGAACTGTGATGAGGAAGACCTCCACACATACCCATCCAAATGCTATCACCTTTTCAGTTGACTTCTTGAATGATTCCTTCCTTTTGCTTATCACATCTACATCCGCACAAGCAATGCACACACATGCATATGAACGCACGCACCACTCTTTTGCCCCAGGAGCATCGTTTAGCTGGCGCCTCTTTGGTTGATGACTTTCTGGATCTGGAGGGGGATAGTACTCCATGTGGAGGGACAGCATAAACAGACACCCAGGGCTGGAAGTTTACAGGGTTATAAACTCAATAATGTGAAGAATAGCTCATGGTGTTCAAATAGAACGTGGCCCGAGGAGTCATGGGTGTAACGTGGATTTATCCTTCTAGGCTTTGAAAATGGCTCATGCGGGCATTTCGCTGTCAGAGCAGGAGGCATCTGTGGCCTCCCCTTTCACCTCGAAAATAGCCAACATCGCGTGTGTGCCTCATCTCATCAGGTAAGCCACTAGTTCCCTTCCACCCTCGTGACCGACGGGCTCATTGTCTGGCTCTGTACAGAATTCAACCACAATTTAAAGTGATAAGTGTCACACAGAGGTATGGGTACAGTGCTATCCAAGCACCAGTTAAGGGGCCATTTGTGCTGCTTGGGAATGCTGGTAAAAACCACAAAAAGTGACCTTTGCCGAGGCTGAAAGGATGAAAGGCTATATTGTATGGACAGTTGAAAGGGAGAGTTGATATTTAAAAACTGATTGCATTTCTTACTTCTCTCCCTTATCTTGTATGTTGGGTGCTTACTGGAACCTTCCTCCTGGGGATCGGGAAGGGTGAGGCAGCATAAAGAAAACACTCCATCACATAGCCTCCCCAGATAATGTTATCTCTCCAAGTTACCAATCAGCAAATATCCAAAATGATCACAAGACAATCGAGGGAAGGGGAAGGATTTAAAGACCATTTATTTTGTCAAGATAGTTCCCTCACCTCCATTCTGCTCTCATTACTGATTTTCGTCTCTACTCATACTTTAAACGTAGTTAAGAATAAAATGTTAGGTTTTATATTTTGTTCACAAATCGTACTCTTCTGTTGCTCCCTGTAACACTGTGGGGTAACTTTAGGCCATCTTCACAGCCAGTGGTTTGAAAGACATCCCTGAAACTTGAAGTTTATTCCAAAGGGATGAACATGAAGTTCTCCAGCATGTCCCCTGGTGCATCTGTGCATCTGAATGGGCACCTACTAGCAGGAGTTACTCACCTAAAGGTGCTAGGCTTGAAATTCTATGCCCATGTCTGGTTGCATAGCAAATAGACAGCTTGACACATCTCTCTGATCTCGGGGTGCCTGCCCCTGTGTCCTTCCACACCCTCAAACATCAGCAGCTCTCCTGCCTCCAGAGCAGGAGACTCCTCTTCCTAACTCCCATGTTCTCTGCTTCTGAGAACTATCTGGTCCTTAGAGCCCCCAGAACTTCAGAGCAATCTGAACTCTCTCCTTTCTTCATCCATAGCCAGGCAGGCACTATGTTTTACTGGATTGTCTTGGGAGACTGTCTCCAAGTCTTCTCTTTACTCTCTACTGCCTTAAATTTGGTTCCTAGCCAGTGACTACGAAATGAGAGTGCCCAGGACCCTGTCCCTACGTCAATACAACTCATGGAGCTTTTTAAAATATTGTGCTTGGAAATATGGTGGATAAAGGATGAGACAGATTTTGTCCTGGAAGACTCATATTCCAGTAAAGGTACAGAGAGATAGAAATATAATCACAAAACGGAGAATCATCTGCCTGATCAGTGAGAAGTGCTCAACAAATTAGTTTTAAAAAAATTAATGCTCAAACAATATGGTAATTGTTCCAGTAGTTCCGATTGGTAACTCAAGCCAGGAGGGAAGGTTTCAGGAGGGGAACTGGGACTTGAAGGATGGATAGGAAGTACGTAAATGGGAAGGAGGTGGGAGAACATTCCAAGTGGGAGAAGTGGAAAGCCACATAGCCGAGGCTTCTCAGCCTCCTTAAGCCTCCTGTTGGGAGGCTTCTCAGGTGGGAGTTATGGAGGGTAAGCTGGAGCAACAGGTGTGGAGGGAGTTTAAACTCTTGGATGGTTTCACAAGTGCCTATTTGATCCATCTGAGAGGCAGTGCAATTTGAACTTCAGATGCTGTCTCACACACATGGCCCAATTCATTTGTGAATGGAATGCAGTGTTTTAAGATACACATCATGGTGTAAAATTTCTCTAGTGGCAGATGGTTTAGTAAGACTCAAGGTAGAAGCTCTTTGCTTTTTTATTTCCTAGATTCATAAAAATTAGATACGGTTCAGCTCTGTTAGGCCCATTTTACCCTTGCTATCCTTGATGTATGCTTATTTCTGAGAAAACATCTTCCAGAGGGGTAGCGAGGTACAGTTTTAAATGCATAGGTCCACAGGTTTTCATTTGTATCTTTTGAAACATGACTGACTTGCTGCTAGAGTGGAAGCCTTTTAGGATAAGGACTGCACCTTATTCATTTCTGTATTATTGTGCCCAGCACTAAGCTGGACACAACAGAGCACTGGAGGAATGTTTGTAGGCTGCATAAATAAATGAATTGGCTTCTTAAAATTCATAATTATAGGAGTAATTTTGGAGACCCATACTTTATTTAGAATGGCTTCTTGAGCCCTTCACAAAAGGAGAAAAAGGATGAAACCACAAAGTTTATGTCAGAAAACGGTCTAGGCTTCACATGCCTGACCCACTCTCAGCTTGTCTGCTGCTGCACCCTCTGTGCTGAAAACAAATGTTAGTGCCTCACAGCCTGGTGGAGGACATCTGCCCAACGCATCCTGGCCCATCCCTCCCAAACATTCTCATCCTGCCTGAGCCCAGGTGGTTATTAGTTTGTCTTTTAAGGTTTTACTTCTCGAGACCCCATTTCATTGACAAAGACTTCAAGTAGCACTAATGCCCATGTCAATGTGGGGTGTTGGTGGTAGTGATATGGGTTGCCCCCCCCATGTGAATTCACTTCTGCTTTGATGAGAGCAGGCTGCAGGAGGGGTTGTTTGCCAAGTTCACCATCCCTCCATCACGTATTCCTGCCTCGTGTTGTCTTCTTTAGCCTGTCATAACCAACCACCACACCAAGCCTCAGTTAAGGGAATAGCAGCCAAACAGGATTTTTCAAGGTGGGGTGAATATTTACTTTTTAACCTGCAGTTTTTACTGTTGTCTTTATGTCTTTTGAAGGGCACACCAGCTCAGATTATTACCATGGGTTCTCCCTGGAGTATGGAAACAAAGAAACCCAATTCATCTCACATATTGAGGCACACCCACACTTCCTAACATGCAAAAGCACCTGTCCTTTAGCTTAATGTCTCCATGGGACTCCAAAACATACAGACTTCAGTTCTCAGAAGCCTGTTGTTAGGATGTAAAGAGTCACAGCTGAGTCAATGCTTGACATTTTGTATCTCATCATGTCATGTGTTTGTAATATATGTGTTAATCTTTTGAATTCACTGAAAATAAAGACTGTGCCTGATTCATTTATATCCTCCATGACTCTTAGCACAATGCTGGTACCTTATAAGCCCTAAATAAAAGTGAGTCAATGAGTGAGGTCATGATAGAAGCTGAAAATGAATGAACAGATGAGTGTTTCAACAAATAATTGAGACGATGACTCATTGATTAAGTGAATGTATATCAACAAGCTATTAAATTTGAACTCCCTTTGAAATATAAAAGACTGGGAGATGTATATTATGCATAACCAGTTATTTTTATCTTTTCTTAAACAGAGAAGGCCGAGCTGCTCTGGTTTCATCCTTTGGGGTATTTAAATACTTGACCATGTATGGCATAATCCAACTTATTGGTGCATCACTGCTCTATTGGGTATGAACCAAAATAATTTCTTCCCAGTTTTAATTGCATTTACATACTTGGTTTGTACTTGGGGGTGTGGGTCCTACACAGGATTTAATGTTTTATAAATGACATTTCTCAAAACAGATGTCTGCAAACTTGGGAACTTGGCATAACTGCACACACAGCATGGAGCTAGAATAAGTAGCTAGAGATCAGTTTTCTAGCAGTGCTGTTTTCTTAGATAACCTAAGATACTTGACCTCTTCAAGCATTTAGTTCTCCACTTGGAGTATGAAGAGAACTTCAGAACAGCGTAAATACAACTCAACAAGAAGTCGGTCTCCAACTATGGGCAAAATACTAAGAAGAGATAAAAAGAAAGAGAAGTTCTGGAATTTGACCTTAAAGGGCTCAAAAACTAGAAAAATTCACATATTGGAGCTTTACTTCTGAAGTCGCGCAGACGTTAGACACATAGACATGTCATTAGTAAAGGATTAGCATTTAAAAATTAAAAAAAAAGACTTGCAATTAAATGATAAAAATAATCACAAATAATCACTTACAAATTAAATAGCTATATGGAAAAGATATGTATAAGTTGAAAATCATTATTTCAGTCATAACTTGCTCTACAGTAAAATGATCCAACAGACTCAGGGAGTGCTTCAGAGAGCATTTATTACTATACTGCTTTCCTGGGATATTTGAGACATGAATGAGGACCACAGGTCTCTAGCATCTGGTGGGCTATCATGCACAAGAAGCACACACAGAGGGCTAAGGGGCAGCCAGGTGGGTAGAAACAGAAACTGGACTGGGAGTCAGAAAACCTAGATTCAAATTCTGCCTTTATCACTAAGAACATACTAGATCTTGCCCTTGGCCAAGCCTTTATATGCCTCTGGGAGGTCAGGCTGGCAGATCCCCATAGTTCTATGAAAACGGCTTCCGGAACAAATACTGAAGCTGCCTGTGAAAATTTCTCCCTGTTTCATGTCACCCTGCCTATATGTAACTGCACCATTCTGAGGGGGAAAGAAGAGGAAGGATGTGAGAAAGAAATTCCCATTGGGAACCCATTTAAGGAGGATGAAGAATCATTTGTATCTTCTTAAAAATCTGAAAAAGTTCTCAGTTCAAAGTCTTCACACACAGAATTGGAATGATAGTCTAGCCTGAAGCCATTCATTCTGATGGTTTAGACCCAGAAAAGAGTGTCCCCCAGAGACCTCAAATTAGAAACTTCAGGGCCTTGGGTTCACACTCTAAAAATCCATAAATATTTCTCATTTGCATAAATCTGGTCTATAAGGGCTCAGACCACGTTATAAGTTAGTGCTCAGTCAGCAGCTATGAAGCACATAAACAGACCTGGCTGCAAAAGGTATTGCAAGGCAAATTTCTGGAGGTTATATGCTGACTTTTATATATGACTCCATAAATGTAAACTTCAAACAACTACTATGTCTACACAGACCTTAGAATGTCAAGCATACCAGACTGAAGTCTGTAATGGGCTTCCTTGGGAATAGTGGCAGTTGTTCAGTTTGTAAAAGTGAATGGACCCCAAGAGAACTATTTGTAAACTCAATCCATGGATAGGATGGATAGGAACACCTGTTGAATGATTTGAGGCTTGGATTTCAAATGTTTAAGCTTGAAGTTCCCAGCGGGTATCTTATGTCGAGAATTCAAATGTCCAGGCTGAGACTACAGCTGTCAGAATACTGTGGCCAAAGCTCGGGTGTTTCCCAATGGACTGACTCTTGTTGCTAACATGGAATTAAGTTAAACACTGGGAAAATAGTGATCTGGCTTCATTATCTACCATGAGATGCTAAAGATCATAGGTAAGTTACTTTCTTTTTAAGGAGGAGAGAAAAATAACAGTTGCTTCCTGGTTACGTTCAGAAAGAGAGTTGGCAATAATAAAAATGCTACAATGGCAGAAGCAACATTTATATTTACTTTTATTTCCTTTCCAGCAGCTACAGCTCTTTGGGAATTACCAGTATCTCATGCAAGACGTAGCCATTACCTTGATGGTCTGTTTAACAAGTAAGTACTTCAGCAAAATAAACAGCATTATTTGTATTTATTTACCCATGACATTCTAGAAATGCTCATACAAATAAAAGCTTTTGAGAAAGATACACCTTTACTACTGAAACCACTGTACTTGTGAATTTTTTGAAAGAGGTGTTGGCAGTAAGTGGAGGCTTGAAGTCCTGAGATTTGGCACTAAAACATCCTGATAGGAAATAAGTCTTAGCTTCATAAAATGGTCAATGTATTCTGAGTTCCTTGTAGGTTTGTGTCTTGTACATAGAAAATTGTACAAGAAACCTAGAAAGGGAAATGTTTAAAACCCAAAGGTCACTTTCCATTATTCAGCTATGTTTCACATTGACATGAAACCAGATTTTTGCTAGGTCTTTGACATGTTGAGAACAAATGCGAGCATTTAACTCTAGAAATTCTCTCAAAAGCAAGGTGTGACTCACAGCAGCTACTGCTCATTTCCTTCCTTTGCGATGACACTGCGATAAAGTATTTCTTATCCAAGAACTCAGGGCTTCATACTAACTCTTAATAAGGGAGTAAGGAGAGTGCCTCAACAGAGAGCAAAGAAAAAGAATGACATAGTCATCTCTTTTTCCTTGTTCAACAATGGGACTGTTATGAAAACAGATAAAAAAAATCAGACAATGCAGGATATCAATAACCTTGAGAATTTCATGTAGCATCTTAAAACATGAAACAGATACATCAACCCTGTGGTAAAATTTACCAGTGTCAGAAACATAAGTGACATCAATTTCGATTCTTAGGGTGGAAATGTGTATTTGTAGTCCATTAGCCTATTTTTCTGTGCATTATTAATAGTCACATGACTGGAACATTTTGAGTCAATGATATTGCCTTTACAATGTTGGCTATTTTTAAGCACTTTGTATGATTTACTTGTGAACATGGTGGGTGATGCTAAAAGAAGAAAAGAAGAAGAAGGAAAAAAAACCACCAGGAACTTCCAGGAGCTAAGCTAGCAGCAGTAGCACAAAGGTGAAGGCTATGGCTATTCTCAACCACTCCCTATCTCTGAGAACTTTGGCAAATTATTTATGAAATAATTTTCTGACATGAAATGTTCTCATATGGTTGTGAGGATCAGACAAAACAATGCATGTGAAGGGTACAACACAGTGTGTCACACACTGTAAGCACTCACAGCAAGATGAATGATACCTCCTTGCACCTAATCTCTTTTTCTTCTTTTGAAATAACTGGCTAACTCAGTGAGCCCTTGAACAGAGTTAGAATGCATACAGCCAGGCTGATTGATTCAAAATCCAAAAACGTGGGTAGTAGTGTTTGTGTTTTTCTCCTCTGCCTTCAAACGCTATTGTTTTTCCATCACTGCAAGCCCAATCATCCCACGGGCACATCACTTCCTGGTCAATATCAGGTATTAAAATGATTTCATCTTCAGACATCAAAAGTCTAGGTATCGTAAATGAACATTTCGTGTTTGCATCCAGGTCAAACTTTTTCTTCCTCTAGATCAAACCTGACCTTGAAGCAAGCAGTGGGAGAGAAGGCCATACTCTCTACTTTCCTTGGGCCCCTTGCTCAGGGAACCTTGGAACAACAAAAGCAAGTGGTCCTTTATACACTTGGGGGTATTGTAGTTTTGTCCTGTCAAGTACCCTCTAATGTGGCAGGCATCTAAACTTCAGGCAATTGGTATGGGATCACTGGTGAGTTTGGGGGTTTTTCAGATTCCTGTGAATTGCTCTGGACTAGACTCCTTCCTGACATGGGTGGTATTCTCTCCCTCTGACTCCCCAGGATTCCTTTCAAAAATTGCCTGCTGGTGGTAAACACCACGAAGACTGTTTCTACTGATTGGCTATTGAATCTCCATAACCTTTCTGTTTGTCTTTGCACAGCTAATTAGCTCAGACTCTCGATGTCTCATTTGCAAATATTTTGGAGAGAAAATTCATTGACCTAACTTGAGTAAGATGTCTACCTTAAGCCAGTCATTTCTGTGAATGAAAATGAGGTCATGTAATTTGGCTCCATTTAGGCCAACCATTTCAGCATGTGGAAGGAGGTACTGTCCAGAGAAAAAGGCTGTAGGAGGAACTCCATCCATTATGTAAATGCATCTCTTACATAAATTCCAACATTGCTTCAAAGAATCCTAAATTTTTTTTTTTTTTTTTGGTTCTTGGTCCCATTGGAGAATATCATGGAAGACAGAGATCTTTTCACCTTAAAAGCCTCATGAGGCACATTCAAAATCTTGCATGTGGTTCAGGTGCGTTCAGAAGGCTCTGGAAATTTGAGTTACATGCTTGAAATGTCCATAATATAAAGCAAGCCACCTGTTTAGGAGAATCACGCGCACATTATATCCAAATAATGCTGAAAAATTATGAGTATCCTTTGAAAATAAAAATTTGAAACTGCTAGGTTCTCCCACATAGAAGGCCCTATACTAATTTCACTAAGGGACAGGAAATGGTATGAGACTAGATTTCCTCCCTCAACAAGCTCACAGTCTGCTGAGTGCATGTGTCAACGACTAGATTTAATGTGAGACATCCTCACTACAGGGCAGCAAAATGAGAGGAGAAACTGATTAATTCTGAATAAAATATAACACTTCACAAGCTTACATTTCTCTCCATGCAACATGATTGCATATATCATCATCATTTTGAAGAAACCTGGGCAATTCAGAAAAGTTTTTTATCCTTTTTGATTCATGAAATCCACACTACTGTAATATGCTATAGAGCAGAGAATGGGGGGCTTACAGGCTTAAGTTTATTTTACCACCCTGTTGCTCACAAACTATGGGTCTTTATATAAGGGGGCCCTACTTCTCTGAAGCTCAGTTTCTTCACCTGTAAAATAGAGATGAGATACCTATTTTGCATTGATTTTTAAAGAAATAACGTTTAGAGGCGCCTGGGTGGCTCAGTCAGTTGAGCGTCCGACTCTCAATTTCAGTTCAGGTCATGATGTCACAGTTTGTGGGTTCGAGCCCAGCATCGGGCTCCTCGCTGACAGTGCAGAGCCTGCTTGGGATTCTCAGTCTCCCTCTCTCTCTACCTGCGCCCGCATTGGCTCTCTGTCCCCCTCTATCAAATTAAATAAACATTAAGAAAAATAAAAAAAAAAAAGAAATGATGTGTATAAGACAATTAGCATAGCCTCTGGAACATATTAGGGGCCCTTAAACGCTAGTCGTTAATTTTATACCCAGATATACACATTATCAGAAATTATAAGGATTTTTAATATGGGAAAAGTTAAAATATTCTTTATGTTAGGACTCTATCAATCAGCTATTACCACATTACTACTGTATAACAAACTTCCCCCCAAAGCCTGGTGGCTTACAATATCATTGCTCTGTAGATAGACTGTCAGTCATCTGGTCTATGTCAGCTGAATCTGATCCGTTTTAGGAGGTAGATCAGTTGGTCTTGCCCCAGGTTAGGGGTTTCATTCAAGTCAGCTCCACAGTTTTAATTCTGGAGCCAGGCTGGCCTAACAAACCTCAGCATGATCAGAGTGAGCACTGCCAAGCAAGCAGGCCTCAAACCTCTGCTAACATTTCTTCGGTCAGAGAAAATCACAATGCAAAACCAAAATTAAAGGGTGGTAAAGTGCACTCTACCACAGTGAGGCCAATAATTCAATCTAGCACAGTCTCTGTAAAAGAAAAGTCAGAAGCTCAGAGAGCATCTGAGAAAGAGAGTACAGGAGAGCAGAATACACAGAGATGCAATTAGACTTCTCTCCATTATCCACAGCCTAGTCTTTTGGTGTTCATCTTCTTCCTTGAGTGCAGGAACGTGGGAAGAACTAGAAACACTGTAGCCTCTCTGCCTTCTGTGGCCCCAGGGCAAAGTCTCCTTGCATTGACCACAGACCACATGGCGCCCCTTCCTTGCGTGCAATGCAATGACTTCTCACACAAACCATCCAGAGTGAGCCCAGACTTTACAACTGAAGGGCACAGCCTCCGAAAGACTGCCCTTTTTTAGACCACATCCATAAGTTTGGGGGTCCCCATGACACCCACGAGTCTGATTAGCTGGCTTCAAAATTGGGGTGTTCGTCTTCTCCCCATAGGTTCAGTGATTCATATCAACCACTCAAAGAATTCAGGGAAGTGCTATACATATGATTCCAGTTTTATTATAGCAAAGGGATACAAATCAGAACCAGCCAAAGGGAGAGTGAGGTCTGGTGGGAGGATCCCCACACATCCATTGTCCTCTTTCTGGGGTGTCAGTTTGCCTTATCCTCCTGGCATATCAATGTGTGACAATATGCAGAGGATTGCCATACAAGGAAATCCACCTGAACCTTGGTGTTTAAAGTTTTTATTGGGGTTTCGTTATTTAGACATGATTGGTGGAATCATTTGCCATGAAGTTGATCTCAATCTTTTTATTTTTCAAATTTCTTTTTTTTTTTGTTTTATTTTTGAGAGAGAGAGAGAGGGCAAGCAGAGGAAGGACAGAGAGAGAGGGGGAGAGAGAATCCCAAGCAGGCTCTGCACTGCCAGCACAGAGCCTGATGTGGGGCTTGAACTCATGAACCACGAGATCAAGACCCGAGCTAAAGTCGAGTCGGATGCTTAAACCAGCTGAGCCATCCAGGTGCCCCAAGTTGATCTCAACCTTTGGTGTCATGGCATCTATATGCTGGATTATCATTTTATCACCAACTGTCTTTATGCCTGCCATCTGTCATCTTATTTGCATAAACCATCATTGCTATCATGAATAAAGACACTCCTATCAACTTAGGAAATCCCAAAAACTTAGAGGATACATCCCAGGAACTGGGAATAAAAGCCAACCAAATTCTTTATTACAACCTGTCTTTGTCTTCCATTAGACTTCAAGTTCTTTGGGGCAGATGAGATGACCTCCTCATCTGTGCATACTTCACAGCTTGCAGCCTAGCACTGTCCCAGGGAAATATTGATTAAATTGGTAAAGGTAAAGCCTTAGGTGCACCTGGGTGGCTCATTCAGTTAAACCTCTGACTCTTGGTTTCAGCTCAGGTCGTGGTCTCGCGGTTTGTGAGTTCAAGACCTGCATCAGTCTTCTTGCTGACAGTGCAGAACTTGCTTGGGATTCTCTCTCCCCCTCACTGCCCCTTCCGTGCTCACTCTGTCTCCAAATGAATAAATAAATAAACTTAAGCAAAAAAAAAAGGTTAGTCTTTAGTCATAGAACTTTAGAGTAAAAGAGTTGGAAGAGACTTTGGAGATCATTTAGATATTCCAACACATTCATTTTATACATGAGAAAAATGAAGTACCAGAGGGTTCAGGTTATTACCCAAGAACCCACTGAGCAAACTGAAGACCTACTTTAGAGTTTTATCATCCCAGACTGGACACCTGCTCCTACCACCCTACCCCTTCATTCATGAACAAAACCTCAGCATACACACTCTTTCTTCCTTACATCAAAGAAACCAATGATTTGCTATGAAAAACGAAAAGGTATCAGCTATGAAGACAAGAAGTGAAACACGACTCATGTGTAAACCTTTGATGTAGTGTATCTAATTCCTGACTTTTCCTAAAGTATAAAATATTTTAATACTCTCATCTGGAAGCAAGACTGTTTTGAGTTATTTTTCCTAACCAAGCTTAATAAACTCTAGCAGTTCTCCCTTTACACACTTATCCAGCAGGGGACAGAACACACCTCTAGCATCTATCCTGGTACAATGAAGTAATCTAGCCTGATGCTTCTTACTCTCCTTATCTTAAACTCTCTGCCTTCCTACCAGCACTGAGAGATCATAGTACTGCTTATCCATGTGGAAGGCCACCTATTTTACACACCTTTCCTGGTCGTCTTGTGAAGAAAATACATGCACCATGAAATATGGTAAATGTATTATTTATAGAGCTTTTAAACCTATTACTTTTTGTTTCTGAAGGTGAAACAAAAGCATGGAAGAGGGAAAGGCTGGTATCATTGGATATACACCAATGCTTATATACATGTACTTCCCTAGATGTAAACCCTGAGTTCATGTTTGCTGAATCTGAATCCTAACGGAAGTCTCAAGATAACAGGCATTTTAATCTTCTATTGTCAATAATGAAACCGTAATAGGGGAAAATACATTTGTCTTTCAGTGAGTTCAACTCATGCCTACCCCAAACTGGCTCCTTATCGACCGGCAGGACAGCTCCTCTCTCCCCCTTTGTTGCTCTCAGTCTTTTTGAACACCTGTTTCACCTGCATTGTGCAAATCTGTGCATTTCTCTATGTGAAGCAGCAGCCCTGGTATTGTGAGGTCTACAGATACAGGTAAATTTCAGTTTTTTTAGTTTTCCTTTCTGAAGGTTATACAAGGAGTGCCCAATGTCACTGTACAACTTGGTTGAACATACACCATAAAGTTTTAATTAACAACAGTTGTGTCTCCGGGGTTCTATGCTACCAGTGTCAGGATAGAACACCAAACACAGTTAGGTGGAGTCCTGGGGTGAGCCATGTCATGGGGAGGGGGGAAATCTTCACATTGGTTGTTAAAGTGTAGACTAAATGTGTTTACTAAATGAATGCATTCATTCCCTGGTGGTTTGGATATCCTATAGACCAGAGGTAAGCAAATGTTTCTTACAAAGGGCTAGACAATAAATACTTTAGGCTCTGTGGACTAGACAGTGTCTGTTGCAATTACTCAGTACTACTATTGTAGTGAAAAGCAGACATAGACAATAAAAAGTAGGCGTGACTATGTTCCAATAAAACTTTATTTACAAAAAGAGGTGTTGAGTTGGATTTGGCTTATGGAATTAGTCAGCTGGCCCCTGATTTACAAGAGAGATTGGCTTAAATTAGCTTGAGTTTTTCAAAAGAAGGTTAAAATTAAAATGTTTGTTGATGGTATCATTGTTCTCATTGCTTTGAACACTAGACTCGGGGCAAATCTTTATCACCCCGGGTTTTAATTTCTGTAAGGATAAATTAAGGGTAAAATGTGGGGAACTATACCATAGGTATTCAAACTATTTTCTTCTGAAAAGGCCTGCCTGACCTCCAAAAAGAAAGGCAGAAAAGGGGCTGCTCTTTTTGAGGTAAGGCTTGGACAAACTCCCCTTCACAGACTCCATGATGCTCCTGAGGCACCAGAGCCCCAGCAACCAGTGAAAGATTGAAAACTACTGAATGATGTCTAAGATTGCCATTTATACCCTAAATTCAGCAATTCAAGTATTATTGCTTGGAGTAGAGAATTCATTTTTGTCTCAAAACCAGATTTTTCTCCTCATTGGAAGGCATATATTCAGATAAGTAAAATTCTGAATCTGGGAGACAAGTAGGGATAGCTAAATGGATGATGGCTAGGTAGTCCTGCCTTTATCACTAACCATGCAACACTAGACCTTAACTCTCTTATCTGCAATGTAAGTATAACAGATTAATATATTTTTGTGTTAAACTCTATAATTCAGGCCTTCTGGTCTATCTGTCCCCTTTGTGCAAAAACATTTTGTGACTACTGATTATTTGTTTCATTAATGTACTCAGCAAACATTAATTGAACATCTACCATATGCCAAACACATTGCGGGACACTAGGGAAACAAAGATATTAAGACTTAAGGCTAGGGGTCCCTGGGTGTCGCAGTCGGTTAAGCGTCCGACTTCAACCAGGTCACGATCTCGCGGTCCGTGACTTCGAGCCCTGCATCAGGCTCTGGGCTGATGGCTCGGAGCCTGGAGCCTGTTTCCGATTCTGTGTCTCCCTCTCTCTCTGCTTCTCGCCCGCTCATGCTCTGTCTCTCTCTGTCCCAAAAATAAATAAACGTTGAAAAAAAATTTTAAATAAAAAAAAAGACTTAAGTCTATTTATTGGGAACTAATTTCATCTATAAACAGTTACAAGAGTAAAAAGTTTCAAGCTGAACAAAAGAAAGCTGATACAAACTAATTTGCGAGTGTGGAGATTAAAAAAAAGAAATATTGCGAATAGATCAATCTGGACTGGGAAGGCTCATCTTTTAAACAAATGTTTTTCTGAGCAACTATTCTGTGGCATTTCTGTGCTAGGTGTTAAGGCATTGTAAATTTGGGTAAAATCACAACAAAGTAAACCCAAAAGAGAAATTCCATATTCAAGGAAATCTCATCCCAGGGGTGGAAAATAAAAACATGTGAATGAATAATTGCAGAACAATGAGCTAAATACAGCACTAGAAGCAAGAACAGAGAGCAGTAGGCAAACTTTCCAGTGAACTAAAGACAACAGAGGGATGGAGACGGAATAGAGTATTCAACCCAGGCGTGTGCAAACCGTAGTACTTAGGGAACAGAAAATTTTCCTATGTGTTTGGAGTATAAGGAGCAGAGAAGGGCTGGCAAAAGATAAGAGCAGGAAGCCAGATTCGAAGATTTCTGGGCTTGCCTGAGAAGTTGGCATTTAATTTATTAGCAAACTAGAGCCACTGACGCTCAGAAACAGGAGAGGGTCATTCTTGGATCCTCAGGAAGAGAGTGATATGGAGCAGGCAGATTCATACTCAGGACCTAAGGTAGTAGGCTTATATTAGTCCTCAGAAGAGAAAACAACACATACATTCTCTCTCTCTCTCACACACACACACACACACACATGTGCCCACCACAACCCTCCCCCACACGCACGAATGCACACACATGGGCAGCCATGGTTCATTTGTTCTGAACTGAAAGGGATTTCATAGAAAATTATCATCCAAGCCCTTTCAACACAAATCACTTGTTCTAAATGGTATGATAGACAAAGAATAATTTTGACTTGTTCTAATTGTTATTTCTGCTTTGTCATTGCAAGAGGTGAACAAAATATGTCTTGGTAGTTACGGGCTGGGACAATCTGAAAGCTGAGACCCCATGTCAGTGATAAACTTTTTTTGTTTTCCCGCCACCTGAATAAAAATAGAATAGAAAATCCCATGAATGTTGGCGATTCTCTTGTAGTAAGTGCTTTCTGGACAACCAAAGTAATTTCTCAATGAATGTGAGTTTGGAGAGAAATGGGACTGAAAATGCAACGCTGGTTCCTGGTTCAGTTTTAAGTTTTGAGAGTACCACACTGTGGCCCCTCACCACCATCAACTGTATCACGGCAGCGTTTATCTTCTCTAAGGGAAAGCCATTTCGAAAACCCATCTACACAAACTGTGAGTATATGAAGTTTAATTTTCCTTCCATTTCCCCACCCTCCCCAGAGTTGCAGTTAAGTGGTACAGTGATGGCTGAACTCTGGAATGAAGTATCTACAAATGGTTGTATAATGCTTTTGTGACTTGCTCTCATTCTTACAAGCTCTCCCTCTAGTTATCCACCATTTTTTTGTTATTTTCTTTCACTTTCTGTATTTTCTCAGCTTTATCTTGCAATTAAAAAAGAGGGGCTCCTGGGTGGCTCAGTAGGTTAAGCGTCTGACTTCGGCTCAGGTCATCATCTTGCAGGTCCTGAGTTTGAGCCCCACATCAGGCTCTGTGCTGACAGCTCAGAGCCTGGCATCTGTTTCAGATTCTGTGTCTCCCTTTCTTTCTGCCCCTCCCCCACTTGCACTCTGTCTCTCTCTCCCAAAAATAAATACACTTAAAAAAATTTTTTTTTAATGTATTTCCATTTAAATTTTTTTTTTTAATGGAGTATTGAAGGATAATTTTCATGAGTGGTAGAAACCTGGGCAGGAAACTCCTTATGTGCAGATACACACATGCATTATTAAATATTTACAAGTCCTGTCCTGTTGTGAGTCATCAAGAATGATTGTGAGTATATATATCCTGATACTTTGTAAAAGACTTTTCTAACCAATTCAGATACAACTTGACCTCTTTGTAGCTTCACAACATTGGGCAAGTTACTTTATTCTGTGCATTTCTTGAGTCACCAGTGAGGATGAACACATTTTCATGATTTTAGCCATCTCTTCTTCTCTGAATTGCCTACGTACATTTTTATCCATTCTTTTCCAACAGGGTCACTCTTCTATGTCTTATTTATTTGTATGAGTTGTTTATTCCTTTGCGATTTTCTTCCCATCGCTTTTAGGCACAGAGAGGTTTTTCCCATTGCAATATCAGGTAGATTAGCATTTCTCTTGTTTTTTAAATTTCTTTTAATGCTTTTTAAATCTAATTTCATCATACAGTTTGAAGTAGAGATCAAACTACTTTATCTAACTAGTTGCTCGTTTTCCCAGCAGAATTTATTACTTAATATTTCTTTTCATCATTTATTTCTCAACTGATTATATGCCACCTTTACCATACCTACATATTCATGTATACTTATGGCTTCATTATATACATAATTTATATTATGTGAGTTTTTATGTTATATACTAACATATTAATTTATATACAATTAATTAGTTCCTAGACTATCTTTTCTGTCTCATTAACATGCCAGCTTATTCTTGGTCTATCACTATACTTTAAAAATTATAGTTTCATTTATTTAGCTACAGTTTTATAATGAGTTTTAATAAGCAGTTAGATTGATGTATCTTCATTACTCTTCAGTTTTCAAACATTTTTTACTTCTCTTTCTTGTTAATCTTTCCAGATAAACTCTAGAATAAATTGTAAGGCTTTTTTAAAATTCCTTTTTTGAATTTTGATACTTGGGGAAATTGTAATGTTTACACAATTAAGTCCTCAGTTTTAAAGACATATTATGCTTCTCCATTTGTTCATTCTTTATTTAAAAAAATTTTTTTTAATGTTTGTTTTTGAGAGAAAAGAGGGCACGGCAAAGAGAAAGCCGAAGCAGGCTCCAGGCTCTGTGCTGTCAGCACAAACCCCTAGATGGGGCTTGAACTCAGGAACTGTGAGATCATGACCTGAGCTGAAGTCGGACACTCAACCAACTGAGCCACCCAGGCCCCTCAAATTTTATAGCTTTTTGATATCTGCATTTCCTGTTGGATTGATTTTGCGTGTGTGGGTAGTGGTTTGTTAGGTTTATTATTAGGCTTGAAAACTCTTACTTTTTCTTTCCTGGGGAAAAAAAAAACTTTATAGATGTAAATGGTCTATTCTTGACAATTTGCAAGAACCCAGTAAAATAATCTGGCTCTATATCCTTCCTTTGAAAGAATTGTTTTTTTTTAAAGGACTAATTTGTTACTCTCTTTCTATTATTATATTATATTATATTTTATTTTATTTTATTTTATTTTATTTTATGTTTTAATGTTTATTTACTTTTGAGAGAGAGAGAAAGTGTGAGTGGGGGAGGAACAGAGAGGGAGACACAGAATGCAAAGCAGGCTCCAGGCTCTGAGCTATCTGCACAGAGCCTGACAGGGAGCTCAAACTCAGGGGCTGCGAGATCATGACCTGAGTTAAAGTCGGACACTTAGCTGATTGACCCACCCAGGTGCCCCAAATTATCCTGTTTTTAAACTGTGTTTTCACATAACAAGTTTTCCCCCAGATATTTCTAGTTCATTGAGATTATTGAGTCTCAGCATAAGATTTTGAGTCGTATGTTCTTATAATGTTATTGCCTTTTATAACTCTTTTAATATTCTCATCCTGTATGTGTTACCTTTCATATATTCTTACAAGGACTATATTTTTGCTGGTTTTCTTTAAAAGACCAGTTCTCAGATTTAATAAATTCTGTATGCTTTCTCTTTTCTAACTTATTAATTTTTGCTTTTTTCATTCTTTTTCTTCCTTCTTACTTTCTCTGAAAAAATTGTAATGTTTGAATTGACTTTATAATGTAAGTATTTTCTTTTGATTCTTGTGAAACAAGAAAATCATTCAAGATCAACAATTAAAGTTTCGGCCACGTTCTTTACATTTTCACATGTCTCTATGACTTGATTTCTTCTCTGACCCACCTAGTTTTCAGAATAGAGAGGTTTCCTTTTCTTTTAAAAAAAAATTTTTTTTTAATTTTTTTTTTCAACGTTTATTTATTTTTGGGACAGAGAGAGACAGAGCATGAACGGGGGAGGGGCAGAGAGGGAGACACAGAATTGGAAACAGGCTCCAGGCTCTGAGCCATCAGCCCAGAGCCCGATGCGGGGCTCAAACTCACGGACCCTGAGATCGTGACCTGGCTGAAGTCGGTCGCTTAACCGACTGCGCCACCCAGGCGCCCCGAGAGGTTTCCTTTTCAAGTGGAAAGGGATTTCGTTTTCATTCCTCTAGTCCTCTTTATTCAACAGTCTGAAAATGGACTTGATTTGCTTTTTTTTGTCCCAGCTGATGTTTTAAATTTTGCGTTAAATCTGTATGTTAGAAGGGATTTTTTATTAAATTTAGTTAATAATTTCTAGTTTTATTGTCCTGATCAGAGAACCTGGCCTGTAAAATTTCTGCTCTGGGGAATTTACTATCGTTTTGGCATCCTATGGCATAACCTGTAATCTGTAATTTTCTAAATAAGTCATAGATATTAGAAAAGTAAGCCCCATTCCTATTCCTAAATTAGAAACATACCTTTACTATGTTAAACTAGTTTTAGTAATTATTTACCATTCTATCTATTGTCACCACCACACCCCATTTTTTTTTTTTTGGTACAGCTGTTTTTTCAAAGGTTTTGAGAGCATGCTAAGACCTTTCTTTCATTTTATATTTTCTATAAACTTCTTCCTGATTTTCTTATGATATTTTTTAGTTTTGATTCAGTGTTTGATAATGCCCTTGGCTCTTGTCACAACAAATCAAGATTCTGCTTTATGTTTTAAGGTAAATCACTTATAGTCCTTTTTTTGATTGTGAATGTATTTTACAAGGAGGATATGATATATTACTTTGGCAAGTACTTTAGTTTGAACAGTAACTACAAAGCTTTTTATATACATTGAATTAAGTGAGAACCGAATTAGTTACATCATAGTGACTTAAAGCTTGTGGGTAAACTCAAGTCCTACATGGAAAATAACTGAAAATCTTAAGTTAAAAACAAGTTTTATAAACAAATATTCTAACATTCTCCTAATAAGCCATTTAGTCTCAAAAGTCCTTGGAACTTTCTATTACAATATCAAGCAATTTTATTTTCAACTCTGTATCTTTCTTGATAGCCTTTGGCAGATCAACTTTATAATGAGACGATCTAGAAAGAATACAAACTTAATCTTTATGGAAAGAGATGTGACTATTTGCAAACCCTTCCCTTCCTTGCAATCTGTAGTGTCTTGCCCAGGACATGTCTTCCCAAATGACGTGTGCAAAAAGAGTACCATTCTTTCAAGCTTCCTCATCAACAGCAACTGATCTAGGGAGGCAACACTCACTTCCATTCATTATGTTCTCCAATCAAAGCTGAATTACATGAAGGCCTTATAATTTTCCTTCCACACTGGTCATTCGTGTGCCCACCTGGCCTGCTTTTCAGATCATTAGTCTAAGGACGGTGTGATGTGTCCAGCACTCCACTCAGTTGCTGTGACTACCAGGCCTTCGTCAGGATGGACACTTGGGGCATCATCTTCTTCCCAACATCTGGGTCCCTGGGACATGGAAACAATGACATAAATGAAAAATCCACACAGCCATCTCCTGGGCTCTTCTTACCCAACTGTACACATTATTTGGGGAAATAAGCGATCCTGGTGCCCCTGCTTTTTCTTGTCTCTGCTTCACACCCCTCCCAAGCAAGCCTGGCTCTTCTTCTGGGAGGTGTGGCATCTAGCTGTATATATCAAGTGAAGCTTGGATGAATATGAGGGGGTGCGTAGGTGCACAGGGGTGAAACAGCTTTGATGTCTTCACAAAAATAGGGCCAGCTGCAGAGGCACTGTCATCTCCGATTTTTGGTTGGTATAGAGTTGGGGGCTGGCAGGCCATAAACCTTGGAATAAACGAGGTAGAGAGAATACAAGAGAACATCCAGTTTGTTCATAAATTTTAGAGCGTGTTAGGATCCTTTATATCATGGCAACACTGATGAAATCCAATTGTTTGGGCCTGAAGGTGCTAACCTCATCAGAAAACCTTTGTAAGGCCCATCTACAAAGTGTGTAAAAGCTCTGTGGATGCAGACGTGGGTAGGGCTGGAGGGATAAAAACAGTGGTGTTGGCACAGTGCATCCTGGGAAGTTTAAGCTTCCTAAAGCAAAGCCATTCGGGCAGGTTGGAGAGAAAGAACCCAGGAGATGTACATGATAGCTCCTCATTCTTTCAATTCAGAGTCCTACAGAAGGGCATACAAAGTCACTTTTAAGTGGTTACAGTCTAGTAGATGCATAAAGGAAGATCTTGCAAAGCAAGGTGTTACATAACCCTATGAAAGAAAACTTTGTGAGAGAGGCCTGGGTAGGCCTTAAAAAGAACGTGGTATCTGAATTGGGCTTTTTAAGAAAAATTTAAGAAAAACTGCCAAGACATAAAGAATATCCGCTACACAGGGTACTTTGTGAACAAAGTCCTCTGTGGAGGTAGCAGGTTTGTGATTTAACCCCCCTCCAACACATAAGAAAGAGCAATAAGAGACTAGAACAGAAAGGCAGATGGAAATTGGATTCTATTCAAGGAAGGCCTTGAATGTCAGTTGAAGACCCTTGGACTTTATTCTCCAGGCAACAAAGAATGCAATGATACTAAGAGGACTGACCGTTCATCCATTCATGCACAATTCACCAGACACGCAGTGATAAAGCATTGGGGCTTCTCTGGTGACCCTTCACGTAGGCTGGTCACTGCAGGGCGTCCCGGCCCTCCTGGACTTCTCAGCTGACATGACTCCTTTATGGAGTGTCCTGTATTAGATCAGCAGTTTTCCATAGCACGCCTTTCAAAGGAAAGATGTGAAGCTGTCACCTTTGTCTGGTAAGCATTAGAACATATTTTAAAACATATGAGGATCTATCAAAACATCTGAAGATATAGCCGATATTTGCCCAACAGAGATAATTGATTCTGCAGTGTGTGCCAAATTATATGAAACATTCGTTTAGCATCTAAAAATAACGTTTGGTGTTTCTTCAGATATATTCTCATTTCTGCTGATATCTGCCTTGGGCCTCACAGTTTTCATTCTGTTTTCTGACTTTCAAGATATATATCGTGGAATGGAGGTAAGCGGTATTCATTTCCACCTCTGGAGTGACTCATATGTGCAATGGGACCATATTTGCACTGTAATTGGCAAGTCAGGTATTAGTATTCTCTCCAACCATTTCATGTTGTTGAGGCTATTCTGACTTCCTAGAGGAACAAATAACTCATCACACGTATGTTAACCTCTGCTTGTTCCCATATCATCTGTATTATCAATCTAGAACATTTATCCTATTCACACCTAAAAATGCTGTTTGGATACTTTATTCATCCATGTTATGCTAATATGATAAATTGTGCTAATTCAGTAATTCTTCAAGTGTCGTTTTTTAAACATATAGTAGAAATCCTTTATAATGTAGTTGTAAGGAGTAAGAAAAAGTTGACTTGTAGGCCAATCAGGTTCTGTCTGTCAGACATTGACTATGGGGAGATTTATTTCAGTGGGCATCACTTAATCCAAGGGGTGGTGGGTTAAAATAAAATTTAAGAAGAGGTCATTGAACTCATTCTTAGAGCCAGCATTGTGGGAGAAATGAAAGAGAGGGATTGACTCTTGACTTGCAGTCTATAGTTTTGTTGAGGACATTGTGTCCTATGCGAGTGAAATGATGACATGGCCACCTGGGACCACCTGTGCTTGTAGAGGGTGTGGAGAGAAGTGGGAAGAACACAGGAAGGAGGAGCTCTCACGGGGCCTGTACGCTGTACCATCATGGAGGGCCTCATGGAGGAGGCTCAACTTGATCTGGGTCCACAGGATAGGCTGGATTTTGCTAGGTAGGAGGTAAGGGTATTTCAAACCAGGAGAACAGCCGGAGCACAAGCAGAGAGGGCTGCAAGAATCTCTTTTGTCTTGGAAATGCAAAAGAATGTAAGGTGGCTGAAATAAAAATCGAAAGCAAGACTTGTTTCACAGAATGCTTGGAAGATTGGCAAAGCCTGAGGCAACATGCTGCGGAATGTGAGGAAGGCGTGGTGTGGCTGGACAAAGGTGGCCAGGGGAGTTTGGGCTTTCTCCTGAGAGCAACAGAGAGTCATTGAAGATATCTGAGCAGGCTTTCCAGCAGGGCTTTTAGGACAGCCTAATTACGTGATGGCAGCCTAATTACGTGATGCTATATGCTTGAGCAGAAAGTCTACGGAGGGAGATGCAGTTAGGAAATGAGAACCTAACTAACTAATGTCACTTACAAGACATTATGAAGCTCCAGAGCATGCTTGGCACTAGCGAGCCCAAGATGTGTAAGGCGTGGGCACAGCTCTCAAGTAGTTCAGAGGCTAGGAGGGAAGACCATCCTGTGGGCAGATAATTCCAAAGCAGTGTGACAAGTGTTTTCCAGGCCAAGGGATGGAGAGGAGTCCTCTCAGATCAGGGCAGGAGCAGCAGGGAGGGGAAGGATCAGGTTCTCCACTACGCTCTGACCCACTGCCAGATCTCACAACAGTCTCCAGACAGCTCTGCACCCAGGTGCTCTGTCTCACAACCTGAGAAAGGCAGTCTCTACATGAAAGGAGAAAATAAAGCGCAATAACCTGCTGGGGATGCGAATTGACTGGGGATGAGAATTGCAAGGGGGCAATCAGATGCTGTGGAGGATCTGTGGTTTTAGTCCTAACAACAGCTCAGCCCCCATGTTTGACTTTGGGATCAGAAAGGGAGTTGTGGGAGTAGTCTTTTGCCACTGATGCCAGCATGGGAAGTTGTAGTGTTAATACCTATCAGTTCATCATAATTGGTGGCCAATAGGTACCCTTGAATCCTTAAAAGGAGGTGGGTTGTGTGCGTTCAACGTTGATCAAGCCATTAGACTTAGGACTGGGAACCTTGGTTCAGAAAGTTTCCACCTAGTATCAAAAGTAACTGGTAACCTCTGTGCCCTTTATGTTTTACTCATACGTCAATTTCACTGAATGAATGAACTCCAAGTAGATTTTAACTTTGGGAGGATTAGAAGTGATAGCATTATTAGATGAATGACTTAATCCTGATCCTCTTACCTCCATTTGAAAAGATAAAAATGAAGAGAGACACACAGGTTCCAAAGTGTTTTGTCCCATGTCTGTGACCCATGGCACATTTTACCGAATGTTTACTCTCAGGCAGTGGAGGAAACACAGGCCAAGAGGCAGTCCGTTCTCATTTGAATTCTGGCTCTGTTTATTGATTGGCTTTGCATCCTTAGGCAACGCACTGACCTCATCTGTGAAGTGGAGAAAGCAATGCCTACCCTCCAAGCTCAGAGAGCTGTTACAAATACATACATTAAATAAGATAATTAATGTTTATGTGTGTGTTTTCAAAATTTAAGGTCTGCATGGTATAAAGCTAAGATTCTTTTTTTAACAGTTCATCCCAACACTGACATCATGGAGGGTTTCGATTTTGGTGGCAGCCCTCACCCAATTCTGTGTGGCCTTCCTCGTAGAGGTAAATTTCTGTACATCTCTTACACTTTTTCCGGGAAAATAAACAAATAAAGGGTCTCATTCTCAACAGGTACCTGTTTTTTAGATGGACCGTTTTTGTCTCCCAAAGTGATAGATATTAACGGTTTGTAAGAACTGTGCATGTTCTCTTTGGGGGAAACTCTTGCAGAGTGATTTAAACTTCTCTAAAGGCTGCATAGAAATGTTCTCAGGATCCATGTTTAGCATGGAAGGCAAATCATCAAATTAACTCTAATTTTTGTCTCCCATGAAGGCATCGTAGTGTATTTTTCTAGTATTATCAATAAGCTAGTAGAGACTAGACCAGGTGACCTACAAGCTCTAAAATTCAATGAGACCTTTCAGCGTGAAGAGCTGTCTTCAGAAGGGCTTCCTTAATTAAGAGTGGAAGGAAACCATTGCTCACCTAGTCAATTCTTACTCTTGAAAGTCTTCCCCTATAGTATTTTTCTTCTATTCACTGTCATTAAATGACTTTACCTACTCAGTGAAAGTCCTTGGTATTATTTTTTAAGGGACATTTAAAAAAAAAGATTCAGGTATTGTAAATCCCTTGGGAAAAGGGTTCAAACAAATCTATGTAAATATATGTGTGTGTGTGACACATACATCATTGTATACAATGAGTGTAAAACTTCTCATACTCTAAGGAATCAATTTGAGACTATATATATTTTTATGTATTTTATTTTTTTAAAGTTTTTATTCATTTGTTTTGATAGAACATGAGTGGAGGAAAGGCAGAGAGAGATGGGGAGAGACAGAAAATCCCAAGAAGGCTCTCTGCTGACAGCATAGAGCCCAATGTAGGGCTCGATCTCACAAACTGTGAGATCACTACCTGAGCCAAAAATCAAGAGTCAGATGCTTAACCAACTGAGTAGCCCAGGTGCCTGAGACTATAAAGATTTTCAAATAACCCAAAAGGGGAGGAAAAAAAGTCTCCATTTATGAAGGTATTCATCGTAGTATTATCTATGGTGGTAAAATTTTATTTTATCTTAATTATAAAATATTTTAATGTTTATTTATTTTTGAGAGAGTGTGAGAAGGGGAGGGGCAGAGAGGGAAATAGACACAGAATCGGAAACAGGGTCCAGTCTCTGAGCTGTCTGTACTGAGGCTGATGCGGGTTCGAACTCATGAACCATGAGATCGTGACCTTAGCCAAAGTTGGACGCTTAACCAACTCAGCCACCCAGGCACCCCTATGGTGGTAAAATTTTAGATTCAACCTATAATCTTCAAAAGTAGAGATGCTGTTTGTTTAAATGAATCGTTATACACCAATTTGAAAAAATGGTATAAGATCATTAAAAGTGATTATTGAGAAGACTATGGCTACATGTGACAGAAATTCTAGCACAACCAAAAGTGGAATGCAAAATTTGACCATTCCTATTATAAATGTGTAAACATTGTGAGTGCATGTGAACATAGAAAAAAGAGAACCCTCCCCAAACGGAAAGCAAAACCCATTTGATTTCTAGAGTTCCGCCATTCATTCAACAAACCATCAGGTGGCACCTTGTAAGTGGCCTGTGGCAGGTAGCAGTGATTTTTTTTTCCTTTTCTCGATTTTGAGTATGTTATTTTGTTATCATTTCAGTCTGGCAGTAAAGTAATTCAAAGTGAATCACCAGCCAGGATTTAACTAGGAAATGTGTAGAAATGAAAGGCTGTAAGCTTTTGGTGTGAACACAAGCACACTGCCTTCTCAAGGGAGAGAACCAGGGAGCTGCTAGACTTGGTGGGGACAGCAGGGAGTAAAGTTGCCTCAGAAGCAGCTTTAAATAAGTACATCTGAGAGACAGGCCCCGGGCGGGCGGTGAGCACCCTGGCTGCAGGGGAATGTGGAAAGATGGTTTGATTGTTTTCTCCACCTGATTTCTCAGGATTTCATCCTTCAAAATCGAAAGCTCTGGCTATGGATCAAAAAAGAATTTGGATTCTATTCTAAAAGTCAATATAGGCACTGGCAAAAAACGCTGGCAGAAGATTCCACCTGGCCTCCCACAAACAGAACGGATTATTCAGGCGATGGTGAAAATGGATTCTACATCAACCGTGGCTATGAAAGCCCTGAACAGATTCCAAAAGCGAAACTCGGATTGGAAGGCCAAACCGCAGAACAGCATTTTTGGACCAGGTTGTAATCAGAATTATTGTCATATGGGGTTAACAGCATCTCCTTGCTCCCAGAAACTAACATATTGTGGAGAGGTGATGACAGTCTACCTCTACCTTCCTTTATCCATCAGAGAATTCAAGGTGCATTTCTCGATGTATTGAACCTTGCAAAAAAGAACCTTAAATATGCTTATTTTGACTGTATCCTCCACTACTGAGGAAAAACATGAACTTCCTCGATTGTCTTTTTTTTTTCCTTAATATTGCATACCATTATCCTGGGGGAAATGCCCAAGCTTTTATGGTAGTGAAATTAGTGGTATGAACATCAGTAGAAGGAAAATTCAAGAAGAGTTTGGTCTTTGAAAGTTTCACCAATATATCTTTAAGTCACAGACAAATAAAAGAATATGGGGGAAAAAGTCTTTCTATCAATAAATTGTCACAAGTTTACTGAACCTTATATTCACTTGCGAAGACCATTTATGTACCTATATTTTCCCAAGGTCACAAAATTCCTCTTTTTGCTTCTTTTGTATGGCTTTAATAAAGAAAGAACTGAGATTTCCTTCAGAAAAATTAACTCTGTAATAAGTAGAGAATGATGGAGGTGCCTGTTAACTGCCTATAATCTTGGCTTGGACACAGCTTATGTCTAAGCCAACTCCACTGATGTTGGCATCACCCAAAATATATTGTTTTGGGGACAGTGAGCCTGAACGTCCATGGTAGAGCACAAAGATAATGGGAGAAATGTTAAAATATACTTTTCACTTAAAGAAGCATGACACTTTTATTTATTTGTTGCTATGGACAGATGAAACCCTCAGATTCTAAGTCAAAAAGTTGGTTCAAACTCAGCATTGCTCATCTTAAAACACAACCCTGGGGAAAGGATTCCTTATGTTTGTGTCTTCAGCATGAAAAGCATCAGGCTGCTGAACGACCTCAAGTCCCATTTCATCTTTTCATTATTTTACTCAATCATTATGTGCGCACTAATGGCCACAAGAAAAGGTATATCCTCTGTAAATCTAATCTGTACGTTATTACCTTTAATATATATTTACCTCTCGGTGACCTTGAGAGGACATACATCTCTAGTGAACCTTTTAAATTAGCTAGTAGGCTTTTCTTGTGACCATAAATTGAGTTTTGCTAATTTAACAGATCTTTAATGGCTCATAGGCGATTAGCTAACCAGTTCTATCCCACGAGCTCCAGTTATGTGCCTAATACTGTGATGGATGCATTCAATAATGCCTTTATAATTCTGTAATCCTTACAGCTGAAAAAATGTTTTTAACATTTCAGCAATGCATTGCTGTATATAGTACTATATACTTTGTTATACACACCAGCAGCATAAATGCAAATTCCTATAAAAACAAACCCTTTTTATTTGCATTTTATTTGCTTTTTAACCTTTTCTTGGGTGGATGGCTTTAGCGAGGGATTATTTTAAAACGTGTCTAATTTAGTGACTACCAATGAAAGATGAAAAGACAAAGCAGAGTTCTAGATTAAGAAATGTATGCCAACCTAAAATATATGGCAGCTCAGATTTCTTGAACTGGCATATTTGTATTTAGTAATTTGACCTTCAGAATCAGAAGATTCAATTGACACACTATGACATTTAGATAACATAAAAATTTAAAAAATCTTTATTCAATAAATGTACTGCCTCCCTTGCCCAGTTTTTCCAACACCCTATTAGTTATCTGATGGATGATGATATTTCATAGATCTTTTTTTTGTGTATGTGGGGAGGGCACATAATAAAGTTGAACTCTATGCTTGACTTTGCTGAAAGTACTCTCAGAGAAGGGCTTAATAGTCTTGGAAGAAATGTTTGATAAAAGCACAATGAGCATGACCCTGGACAGTCTTAAGCTGCCCATCATGAAGAATGGGCATTTTTATGGGAAAACTGATGACTAACTTTGTGAGCTTTCCTCTCAGGGTGAACACCACTGGAGCCTGAACACGACCTATGTGGAAAGGTATCATCGAATTCAATTTAGAAGTGCATTTGTGACCCAGCATAGCTAGGACTGCCTTGTGGAGTGGAGGGGTCTAGAATTCACTAGTAAGGTTTGACCTGAAGATCCTCAGGAGGTCCTTTCTGTCTCCACTTCCATTCCCTCTCCCATCGGCTGGCGTGGTAATCCCACCACACCCGAGTCTCCTGCTTTGGGTAAAATTTGCCCTCTGCAGTCATACTTTATTAAAAGGTAAGCACACCCTGGGAAAGGTAACACATTATGCTGATGCCAATCTCACCCTAATTTGACAATATTAGAAAAATTCCTCTTTTTTTTTTTTACTATTACTTGAAAGGAGAGCATAAAAGGAAGAAGAAACTTAATGTAGAATAAAAATGAAGGGGTGACTTTGGATCACGGTATCCGGTAGAAGACACCCACCCCTCCCAGAGGACAAGTGGAGGAAGAGGGAGTTTGGGGGTTATCTGGAGACAGAACTGGTGTCATAAGAAAGGGAACGGATTAGACAGGGAACAAGGAAGAGAGATGGGGTCCCTATCATTGATAGGGTCCTAGACCCTATCTATTCATTGAGTCTTCAGTTTATCTACCACGTTCCTTATTCCCTGATCATACCCTCTCACCCCCATTTAATTGAACTTTTTCTTTATTTAATGTCATGCTTTTAATTATGACATAAGAAGGATATCATTGCTTAGCAGTGTGGTTGGTAAGGTAATGTTACAATGTCTGATACAATCCTAGGGTATCGAGACCTGCATTCACTTTTTTCCACCTGCTGCCAACAGGAATTGCATTGGGAACATATTAAAAAGTAATTTGTTTCATTCAACATAAAATCAACAAAATGCAAGAATAAAATCATGACACTCCTTGACTTACAGTAAAAGCCTTAAACAGTAACACGAGATATTGTTTTCTGAAAATGGCATTTGAAACCTACATTTAATGATCTCTTGTTAGGGTTAAAAGGGTCAAACCCCCGAAATACTTCAAAGGAAACAATGTAGCTCCGTAGAACAGAACAACCCACTCTTGCTGTTCACTCCTGACAAACACTCTTGACAAATGAGTGACTTCCAGGGAAATCTGGATCCCAAACACCAGAGCAAAGGATCCCAACTCCCATATGCCTTACCCCCATCTGCACAGGAACTAGGAGCTAGGAGTCCACCCTCAAATGGACTGTGAATCAAATCTCCTCAAACTGCCTAACCAAATGCTCAATTTCCCAGTTTCTTTTTTTTTTAATATGAAATTTGTTGTCAAATTGGTTTCCATACAACACCCAGTGCTCATCCCAACAGGTGGCCACCTCAATGCCCATCAATTTCCCAGTTTCTTTTCTGTTCAGTTAGATGTCCATCTCAACAATTTGGGAATCTTAACATTTCTTTTAAAACCACATACAAATGGCTCTTCATTCCTCTGGCAAGTACAAAATAGCCCACCCTCAGGAGAAAGGAAACCAATATTTATGGTAAAAGATAAAATATGATGTGATTGTGTTAAGATCTTCCGCTGGCTTGCTCAAAAGGCTACTGCTTCTTGTGTAAGCTGCCATGGCAAATCTCTGCTGGTAGGGAGAAAAATTTCCACGGCTCAATAATGAGATAACATCAGTAAGCAATTTATTAAAGAGACTGCCATCCATCACTGGAATTTTGAACAATAATGATGCATCGAAAATAAGTATTCCCAGTTTTTTTTCCCTCCTCACAAATTCCTTCAGTTCCAATATCTCTTCAGTAAATTGTTAATAGTATTTTGCTCTTTGTCTTTTTGGAAACAAGCCCAGGAGTGAGAAGACACCAGCAGCAGCTGTCACAAACCCAATGGTACTTATTGCTTGGTTGGCCTATAGAGAAATGAGAAACAAAAAACACCACAGCTTATTCTAAAGGCACCTCAGTGTCCTAAATCCAAGCAAACTGAAGACCCTTTCGATGACACCGGAAAAATTTAAAGCTTCATGCCAAATTAAATTCTGTGTGAAGATGAATAAATTTATAATTTTTATAATTATGACAAAGAGATAGTTAAATACACGTAAGTGTATGTTTCTCATATTTTTATGGCCCCCAATAGTTTATAACTCATTATGGCACAATTCCTAATAATCATCATAGTACATCTGGGAGGTAGTGCTACTCCTATTTGGGAAAACTTGGTAAGTTAAGTGATTTGCCTGAGGTCATACCACCAACATGTTTAGATATGGGTTGAGCCATGAACCATGTGTTTCCCTTCCAAACAATCCCTACCTCCTTAATACACCCTAGTTTGGTCTATACCAGAGTGAATATCATGTGTGTGTGTGTTCCTGACTCAAGAATGTCTACTAGAGAAAGAATTCACAGATGTAGTCTAAACTAAATACCTATATGCTCTTATTTGGTAGCTACAATTTCTCTTTTGATAAACAAACTTCAAAAGAGGTCACTACTGATGTTAACTATTGTGTCACAAATTAATTTCTCATGTAGACAAACTAAAATAAACTACTCTCGAGCTCAGTTGTCCATAAAGGAGTTCAGACGTTTGTAGCTTTAAGGGTATTAATCATCATGATGAGGCATCTAATAAATATTCATGATTTTCATGGCACTCAGCTAATACTGCCTTCCATCTGCAAGAGTTTGCGTGCAGTTTTATGACCCAAAGGTCATATTCAGATGCTTCAGAGTCATCAGACATTCTGAAAACAACAGTTGTTCTCTGGGATTGAAGAATCAGGCTTTCAAATAAAGCAAAACATTTCCCTCAAATGATTCCAGGGACAAACCCAAATGCTGGAAAGCCTGACCCAGATCACGTTTGAGCATGCCTTCTCTCTAACCCACAGGTCTCCACCACAGAGCCTGCCACCCCCACGTGACTGCCACATAGTGCTGCCTCCCTACCTGCAGCTTCCCTGTGGGAACCAGACTGCAAGGGCCTGGCCAATGACAGGAGCATTTACTCCATTTATATCACCCTGGGGTCTGCAGGGACAAGGCCAGTCACCAAAACTCCCTGCTGTGCCACCATCCCCAGCTGCCAGGGAGAGTGGCAGCTGGCGAAGAAATGACAAATGCTATTTTACTTTACAATCCTAACTTTATTTGGTTGCTTGATTATTTTACTCATAATTTTTAATTAGTCACCACCTAAGTTATTTCCCGGGGAAAGAGTCACAATTTGCTGCAGTCCAGAACTACCCATGGGGAGTCAGGGGACAGGCAGATACAAGACAGAGGACAAAATTCCAAAGAGAGGCAAAATCAATAATCGAATAGTCAATCGGATAATCAAGCCTAACTCTCATATAATTCCAGGCAGATGCTGAGATCCCAAGATCTGATACAGGGAAATATGGTGGTGGCGGGGCAATGAACAAATAAGAAGATGCAATTGGTATCTTTAGAGAGAGGAGTCAAATGGCAGTAGGGTACAGCCCTGGGGAAGATCCTGTGGGCTTCCCAATTCCCAAACACTTATTTAAAATTATATTCTAGATGGCAAAATCCTGTGACAATCCCTTGGCGTTTTGTGTAATGGGATCTGCTAAACGCAGACCTAACTCACTGGGTATCTTTCAGCCAGTAGAAATACAAGAGATGAAAGAAATCCCACAAATCTAAGAGGCCTGGGGAAAGCAATGTGATCCTAAGCCAAAATCCCCTGAGAGCACACAGGCCAGATACAATTCCAAGGAAACTATTTCCTATAGTGCACACGGTTTCCCAAATCCCAAACACTTACTTCAAGTTACATTCTAGATGGCAAAACCTTGTGTGATTGGGACAATCCCTTGGCGTTTTGAGTAACAGGATCTGACTTGCAAGATTGTAACATCTCAGAATGTTCTCAGAACCTATATGAACACGAGCTTTTATTTCACAACTTATTTAGGATTATAAAGTCACCTAAGCTGACTCTTCATACTTTTATCCTTTACAGGGCTTTCTGACTGTGGGCCATAATAAAAGCCTCATTCTGAGGATCTAAACATGACCAGGGAAATATTAGTTGAATCTGGAGTGCTGTATCCTAACATAGCATAGCTGGGTCACAGATGACCACAAGGTCTACCAAAATTCCTTTTCCTCTGAGACTGGAGCACTGGAGCACTGGAGCACAGTCAGAGTATATTGTAGATCAGCTTGTTCAGGCCTATGCAAGAATGCTGCCATCTTCCACAAAGCTAGGCACATTTCAATACCTTGGTAAGACTATACCAGTGGAACATGTCTACTTAAAATCTTTTCTAAAAGAAAAGACAAGCCACATACTAGAAAAAAACAAAACAAAACATTTCCAACAGGCAAATCTTATAAGGAACTGTTACCCGAAATATGTAAAAAGCTCTTAAAACGCAACAAAAAGAAAACAAGCAAGCCACCCAGTTTAAAAATGGGCAAAAGATCTCAAGAGACACATCGTCAAATATGCAAATGACAAAGGAGCATATGAAAAGACGCTTAACTTCATACATGTTTAGGGAATTGCAAATTAAGACAGTGAGACACCACTGTGTACCTATTAGAATGGCTAAAACCCAAAATGCTCACAATACTAAATGTGGAAGAAGACATGGAAAAACAGGAACTCTCCATTCATTGTTGGTGGGAATCCAAAAGGGCACAACCACTTTGTAAGACCTTCCATGGTTTCTAACAAAAATAAACATATTCTTACCATACAATCGAGTAATCATGCCCTTTGGTATTTACACAAAACCCTGCACACAAATGTTTCTAGCAGTTTTATTCATAATTACCAAAACTCGGAATCAACCAAGATGTTTTTTAGTTGCTGAATGTACATCCAGACAATGGAGCGTTACTTGGTGATAGAGAAAAATGAGTTACCAAATCATGAAAAGACATGGAGGAATTTTAAATGCATGTTGCTTAGTATGCATTCTTCTCAGCAGTTGCCAGACACTTGAGAGGAGGAAAGACGAATAGGCAAGCAGAGCACGGAGAAGTTTTAGGGTAGGGAAACTATTCTGTATGATACTGTACTAATGGATATATGTCACTATACAGTTACAATTTATAGAATGCAAAACACTAAGACTAAACTCTAATGTAAACTATTTTAGGAGAGGCAAAATTTTTCCTTTGTGCATCTTAGGTTTTCAGCTGAGGCTCACTAGTAAAAGGCAAATTGACAAGAGAAAAACGGAGGTTTATTAACATGTACATCTCAAACATACACAGGAGAAACTCAGGGAAGAGTAATTCAAAGAGGTGGCTTAGAATTCAGGCTTACATAGCACATCTTCAGCAAAGATCAATACATTTGTAGAGTAATGGCAGGACAAAAGAGAGCAGTTTCAGGCTGCCAAGGATGGCAGACCACGGTAAGGTAAACATGGGAAATTAAAGGCAAAGGCTAGTTAGTAAGGGTTGTTATATAACATTTTTTTTTTACATTTATTTATTATTGAGAGACAGAGAGACACAGAGCATGAGCAGGGGAGGGGCCAAGAGATGCAGAGACACAGAATCCGAAGCAGGCTCCCGGCTCTGAGCTGTCGGCACAGAGCCCCACATGGGGCTTGAACTCATAAACCGCGAGATCATGACCTGAGCCAAAGTCGGACGCTCAACCGACTGAGCCACCCAGGTGCCCCAGTAAGTGTTGTTATTTAGATTCCTCTACTGGTTGTCTGTGATGATTAATTGTTGTCCTTCCTGCTAGCAAAGGGAAGAGGGACACCTTTCAAAAATGTATCTCCCACTTTTAGGCAAATATGTGGAGAGCAGGGCCTGCTTCTTCTCAAGTGCCTTCAGCTCTTGATAATAAATAATAATCCTTATGCCACATATTTTGAGGTGATATTCTAGTTTCCTTCACTATGGACTTTGGTGGATAATGTGTCAGTGTTGGTTCATTGTTTGTAACAAATATACCACACTGATATGGAACGGTGATGGTGGGGGAGGCCGTGTATATGGCTGATGGGGAGGGGGTATGTGGGAACTCTCTAAAATTCCAGATCACATTTGCTGTGAACTTTAGATTACTCTAAAAAAAATGAAGCCTATTAACTTTTTTAACACAAAAAAGCACGAAGAAGAAAAAGATGGACCATGATCCTTCCACCTTTCTAATCTTTTTAAATGCAGTTGAGGTTTTTTAATTTCAGAGAAATACATAGCCATTCCCCAAGAAAACTGTTCTATGTTCAAGACCCCTAATCCCTTGCAGCTAAGGCAGTCCTGAGAAGAAAATACATTGCAATCCAGGCCTATCTCAAGAAACAAGAAATATCCCCAACCTAACCTCACACCTAAAGGAACTAGAAGCAGAGCAACAAAGAAACCCCAAATCTAGCAGAAGAAGAGAAATAATACAGATGGGAGCAGAAATAAACATTATAGAAACTGAAAAAAACAGTAGAACAGATCAACGCGTCAAAGAACTGGTTTTCTGAAAGAATAAACACAATTGATAAACCCCTAGCCACACTTTTCAAAAAGAAAAGAGAGAGGACCTAAATAGATAAAATCATGAATGAAAGAGAAGAGATCACAACCAATACCACAGAAATACAAACAATTATTAGAGAATACTATGAAAAAATATATGCCAACAAACTGGACAACCTGGAAGAAATGGACAAATTCCTGGACACCCACACACTACCAAAACTCAAGTGGGAAGAAATAAAATATTTGAACAGACCCATAACCAGCGAGGAAACTGAATCAGTTATCAAAAATCTCCCAACAAATAAGAGTCTTAGGCCAGATGGCTTCCCAGAGAAATTCGACCAGACATTTAAAGCAGAGTTAATACCTATTCTTCTCAAGCTGTTCCAAAAAATAGAAATGGAAAGAAAACTTCCGGACTCATTCCATGAAGTCAGCATTACCTTGATTCCCAAAGCAGACAGAGACTTCACTAAAAAGGAGAATTACAAAGCAATATCCCTGATGAACATGGATGCAAAATTTCTCAACAAGATACTGGCAAATCGAATTCAACCGTATATTAAAAGAATTATTCCCCATGACCAAGTGGGATTCATTCCTGGGCTGCAGGGCTGGTTCAATATTCACAAATCAATCAGTGTGATCCATCACATTAAAAGAAGAAAGGATATAAGGGCCATATGATCCTGTCAATAGTTGCAGAAAAAGCATTTGACAAAACACAGCATTCTTTCTTAATAAAAACCCTCAAGAAAGTTGGGATAGAAGGAACATAGCTTAACATCATAAAGCCATATATGAAAAGCCCACAGCTAATATCATCCTCAACGGGGGAAAATTGAGAGCTTTCCCTCTGAGATCAGGAACACTACAGGGATGTCCACTCTCACCGCTGTTGTTTAACATAGTGTTGAAAGTCCTGGCCTCAGGAATCAGACAACAAAATGAAATAAAAGGCATCTGAATTGGCAAAGAACAAGTCAAACTTTCACTTTTTGCAGATGACATAATACTGTACATGGAAAACCCAAAAGACTCCACCAAAAAGCTGCTAGAACTGATATATGAACTCAGCAAAGTCGCAGGCTATAAAATCAATGTACAGAGATCAGTTGTATTTCTATACGCCAATAATGAAACACTAGAAAGAGAAATCAATAAATTGATCCCATTTACAATAGCACCAAGAACCATAAAATACCTAGGAATAAACCTAAGCAAGGATGTAAAAGATCTGTATGCTTAAAACTATAGAACACTTAAGAAAGAAATTAAAGAAGACACAAAGAAATGGAAAAACATTCCCATGCTCATGGATTGGAAGAGAAAATATTGTTAAGATGTCAATAATACCCAAAGCAATCTACACATTCCATACCAAAATTGCACCAGCATTCTTCTCAGAGCTAGAAGAAACAATCCTAAAATTTGTATGGAACCACAAAAGACCCTGAATAGCCAAGCTAATGTTGAAAAAGAAAACCAAAGCCAGAGGCATAATAATCCCAGACTTTAGCTTCTACTACAAAGCTGTAATCATCAAGACAGTATGGTATTGGCACAAAAACAGACACATAAACCAATGGAATAGAATACAGAACCCAGAATGGGACCCACAAATGTACAGCCAACTAATCTTTGAGAAAGCAAGAAAAGGGTATCCAATGGAAAACAGTCCCTTCAGCAAATGGTGCTGGGAGAACTGGACAGTAACATGTAGAAGAATGAAACTGGACCACTTTCTTACACCATACACAAAAATAAAGTCGAAATGGATTAAAGACCTAAATGTGAGACAGGAAACCATCAAAACCCTAGAGGAGAAAACAGGCAACAACCTCTTGCCATTTGCAACAATGTGGATGGAACTGGAGGGTATTATGCTAAGTGAAATAAGTCACTCAGAGAAAGACTGATACCATATGCTTTCACTCATATGTGGAATGTGAGTAACTTAAGAGAAGACCATGGGGGAGGCAAATGGGGAAAAATAGCTTTTAACAAAGAGGGAGGCAAACCATAAAAGACTCTTAAATACAGAGAACAAACTGAGGGTTGATTTGTGGGGGGTGTGGGGGAGAGGGGAAAATGGGTGATGGGCATTGAGAAGGGCACTTGTTGGGATGAGCACTGGGCATTGTATGTAAGCAATGAATCAAGGGAATCTACTCCCGAAGTCAAGAGGACACTATATATGCTGATGTTAGCTAACTTGACAATAAATTAGATTTAAATAAATAAATAAGTAAATACATAAATAAATAAATTTGTTGACACTTTCAAAAAAAGGCCCTTAATCCCTGAGGAGACCCCAAAACTAATCCAACACTAGCTATTGTTGGTAGTAATATTATGAATTATTGATAGTAATGAAAATAATAATAATGTGCTACAGTTTCTATCAGATCAACATAAATTTTATCGAGGAGTACCAATACAGCTATAAAATTCTTTTTTTTTTTTTTAATTTTTTTTTTCAACGTTTTATTTTTGGGACAGAGAGAGACAGAGCATGAACGGGGGAGGGGCAGAGAGAGAGGGAGACACAGAATCGGAAACAGGCTCCAGGCTCTGAGCCATCAGCCCAGAGCCTGACGCGGGGCTCGAACTCCTGGACCGTGAGATTGTGACCTGGCTGAAGTCGGACGCTTAACCGACTGCGCCACCCAGGCGCCCCTAAAATTCTTAATTACTATAATTAAAAATAACATTCATCTAAGACACATTGTTTATTGAGATGGATGATATGTAATACAGTGCACTAAGAGACTTCAAATATCTAGTATAATCCCCCACAGAGCCTCAGTTTATAGGTTGGGAAACTGATAAACAATGTTCTCCAAGCCACCAACCTAATAACTGGGGAAGATGCGGTTGTAGCTCAGGTAAGCACAATTTCAAAGCTTAGGTGAGTTCTTAGGGCTGTCACTGTACTTCCTGCAACAGAACCAGCTAGAGAACAGTTCTAGTTGTTGAGGAATGATTAATTTTTCATGGGTCTTGATTCTGGGTATGAAAGGGGAAAAGATGAGGGATGGTAAATTAGAGCCAAAGCAAGAAGATGGTTCTGATCCCCCCCTTTTTTTTAGCCACATTAAAAAAAATTGCTTCTTGAACAGAGTGGACAACTTTATCATTTACAAAGGAGAGGAATGGACTCCACTTCCTAGTTACACCCTTAGTTTTTAATGCGAAGGTGAACAGGAATTTGTGTGGATATCTTCTGTGCTCTGGCTCAGAAGCGATTTATTGTTACATGTGAATAGCACATTCATTATGTTAATATATTTCCTAATAAAAATGCATTTCCAATTAAATTATTTCCTAATGAAAACAAATGTATCCTTTCATTATGTTCCCTGTCCCATCTTCCCAAGCTTCCGTGAGGGGAATTGGAAACTAATTCCTTAGAACAGATGTTTCTGTAACTGATTCAACCATTTCAGGATACTGGGAGCCTTTATTCATTCTTCAATATCCCTTTAATAAATCTTTAGGTTAGAACATCAATGTTGGAACTGGAATGGTGCCACAATAGGTAGAAAGAAGGCAAATGAACCAAGCATGCTTTTAGTTAGGAATCTGCCATGCTACAAAATAGTGTGAGAGACGACAACAATGCATGCTACTTTAAAAATAAAGTAATTGATCCATTTTAAGAAATCATCCAAAATCTCAACCAATCCAAGGATCTGCTTAAAAGCACAAGATTCCTCTGAAACTAGCATTGCAAGGAGACAGGAACAATTTTCAAAGCCACCGAAACATGTCTGTCATTAGCTGGCCTCTCTCAGTCAGGTAATGGAGAATCTCAGAGTTACCATCTCTATTTCTGGCAAATGAACTTCCATTTAAATATTTCAACATTCTTTTCAGAATGTCCCTTTCAGCATGTGAGGCTGCTGTATGGCAGAAAAACAGAAGGGAGGAACCCTGAAGGACAGAACGCAACAGGACTGACAGAAAAGCTATGGTCTTGATTCGGCTTCAAGCTCCTTCCAGCCCCAAATTCAAAATGTCCACGTTCACGCATTAATGTGGTCATAACTGCTACCTGATCTTGGACACCTCAATTCCTGTCCTTATCCTTCAGGATTCTCACCTTTTCTCCATTCTTTTCATTTTGTTTTAGGCCTGAGAATCTTATAGTCAGTAGTGCTTATTTTCCCAAGGTAAGAAACTTCTATGTCTTCTAAAGAAAACTCACCTGCTCTGAAACTCCTTCTCCATAGCGAAGCAAAGTCACAAAATGCTCACAGTTGTTGACAAGTATGTCATAATCCACCTCCTGTCCAATAACAATCTCTGACCGCTGCATGACTTCCTCCATGGGGAGAGGAGGATAAGTTTCATCATATTTATTGTTTATTCTGTATGTGTCGTTTCCCACGACATCCTTCAGGGGCTGCATCTTCACCAGGGCCTTCCTGCTAAATATAGACTTGGCGCTTGTAAATGCTGCAGGAATGCCATCCTCTATAAGGAGAATTCTGGTTAGCAAGATGTGGTGACCCAGCTCAGAGAACCCCAATGCCAGAGTATTGCAATGCCACATGTTTGGAAGTGATGGAGTCACTGAACCCAGCTCGGTTCCCAACTTAGCACCAAACCAGAAGCTACTTAATCATACCAGGCTTAATAACTCACTTGGTAGTTTATCAATGACACTTCATACTGTATGAGGGAAAATAGAAGAGAAACCTGTATCTGCCCGTAGAGAAAATTGAGTGAGAAAACTACCCATTCTTGGAGAACAAGTTCTCTATCAATTGGCATTATTATTAGAGATCTTGGTATGTGTTCCTAACATAGTACAGATAAAACCATTGTTTCCTTTTTTTTCCCATAAAATATGCTTTTTTTCAGCATCTGAACCCTTCCCAACTACTCTCTTTGGGCCTCAGCTGTGTGCATTGTGATTGATAAGCTCGTCCTTGTTGTCTAAGTGTGCTCCTTACCCCTTTCTCTCCTTTTTACACTTGTTCTTTCAACTTGGCTTCAATTTGGTTCCAATTTGAAACCCCTCCAAGGGGTCAGCTGGGGTCAAGCTGGGGCCCTGCTTTTATCTTGCCAGTTCCTTTAGGCCAAGAAACTAAGTCCTGAAACTGAATCTAACCTAGTAGGCCCTGTCCACCAGATGCAGCCCCATGCAATGCCACACCCACCTGTTACATGTCCCACCCCTGCAACTCCCTTTTAACGGCCTCAGTTGGCAAACAGTTGCCTAGACTGCTAGACACCTTTGTCTCCTGGTCTGCTACTGCCAGCATCTGAGGTTGGACAGATGATTGCTCAGTGTTCAGCTCTAACACCTGGCCCTGGTCCCTCTCCATCTGCCCAAGACTGCTATGCTTGGCTATGTGTTCAAGTCAATCATGAGACAGAGAGTCTCCATGTAACCGGTGTGTAGAGAGTCTTCCTTTTTGTAATAACTAAAAGCTAGCTTTCTTTTCCACTCCCTTTTTTTCCTACCTTCCAAGTTCCTTTTCCTTCAAGCAGCATTTCCAGTTAATATCTTACACATTGGAAGTTCTTGTACAAGTCCTTAGAGCAGAGGTCTCCTAGTTAGAATTACTAAAGTTTTATTTACACTAGTCTGATGCTATCAATTTAGAGAGGAGGACACTGAAGCTTAGAGAGGTAAACTGGCTTGCAAAATACCACCTGAGTAGTTAACAATAGAACCAGAAAACTGCGTTTCAGTCTACAGGATCAGAGCTCAGTACTAGAACCATGTTAAAATGGAGCTTAACACATGAAAATAAGGGAAGAGCAGAAAAATCTCTTATTGTTTTCCGGACGTGCAAACTGCAGAGATATTGCAGCATTGCTTACTGTTAATCACTAGACTCTGCAGAAACTAATGGGTATGTATCGTAAATGTCACTTTATTTGCCATTTCCATTTCCAATATTCTAGAACAAGAGGCAAATATCTCAAGATGTTGCAAAAGTCACTACATTAAAAATTCTCAGACATCTCCAAGATAGTAAGACCAAGGTTATTAAAACTTCTTTCTAAACGTAACTTGAAGAAAAAAAAATCTCCAGGCTACTTGTTATTTGCATACATTTTTTTTCTTAAAAAATGAATTAATTTGTGCTTATTTCTAAATATTTAGGAAATATATAAAAAAACAACATAAATGTGTAAATTTAATCACCCATTATCTGCCCAACCATAATCATGTTATTATTTTGATAATATTATCATATCCTTTTATTATGTCTTTTATTAACACATGTATATTGAAGCATGCCTATGTGTGCATTCACATGGGTATATATTATTTCTTTGCAAAGTAGGTATAATATGACACACTGCATTTTTAATCTAGATTTTTTTCAAGTAAATATCATGCAAGATTATTTCTCAAGCAATTAAGCATGTCCAGAAATATGATTTTTAAGGGCCGTTAAATAGCTATTGTTTTGGCTTATCTAGCACCCCATCCCACCTCTGCCTCTTTCTTTCTGGAAATGATTTTGTGTGGGCTAATCACAGTATCTCCTTCTCCAGGGCACAACGATGGTGCAGTGATGGGCATGGGATCCACACTCGCCCAAATTAGATTGTTCTCCATGCTATTTCTAACTGCAACAGGCAGGGATTGACCCTCTCTTATTAGATCACAAGACTATAAGAATGAGAGCCTAAGGATGTTGATGACTATCAGTTCAGTCTCCTAGAGAGGCATAGTCTGGGAGAATTAAGACAATACTTGGAAAGGAAATGCAGATGTGAGTCTTGATACTCATGCTTATACCCCTACATCCAGGCATCCTTGAAGCCAGCACCAACCGTCTTTATCCTTTTTGTAGTTTTCCTCAGTGAAGCAATGAATTTGCCTTTTTGCTTATGCTAACTTTTGTTTGTTTCTGTTACTTGCAACCAAAGAATTCTGTCAATATTCTGTGACAAAGTCCTAATTCACTTAACTAGTCTACTATTGAATCTAAGCCATTGTTGGCTTCTTTTTTTTTTTTTTTAACCTCTTCATCCCCTTCACATATTTCACCTATCCCTCCCCTCCCCTCTGGCAACCACCCATTTGCTCTCTGTATTTGTGAGTCTGTTTCTGGTTTGTTTGTTCATTTGTGATTTTGTGGGTTTTGGTGTTTTTTTTTTTTAGATTCCACATAGAAGTGAAATCACATGGTATTTGTCTTTATCTTATTTCCCACAGCATAATACCATCTAGATCCATCTATGTTAAGGCAAATGCAAAGATCTCATTCTTTTTTATGGCTAACATTCCATTATATATATATTACATATTATGTATATATGTATGTGTATATACATATACATAATTTATTATGTATATATATATTTGTGTGTGTGTGCATGTGTGTGTGTGTGTGCGAGTATATATATTACATCTTCTTTATCCATTCATCTCTCAGTGGACACCTAGGTTGCTTCCTTATCTTGGCCCTTGTAAATAATGCTGCAATAAACATGGGGGTACATACATCTTTTCGAATTAGTGTTTTCACTTTCTTTGGGTAAATATCCAATAGTGGAATTATTGGATCATTGGTATTTTTTGAGGAAATTTTAATTTTCTGTGGAAATATCATACTGTTTTCCACAATGGCTACACCAATTTATATTCCCACTGACAGTGCAGGAAGATTCTCTTTTCTCCACATCCTCACCATCATTTGTTATTCTGCCATTGCTTGTTTTTTAAACTGTTATGAGATAGAAGTGAATACCTTTATGCTGAATGTTATTCTACATCTTTATAAATACTTCTGAAGAATAGACTCAGAGAAGTAAAATTACAGGGTCAGAGCATAGGAACTCTTTTAAGACTCTTCATACACACTATTAAATTGTTTTCTTTTTTTTTTCAATATATGAAGTTTATTGCCAAATTGTTTTCCATACAACACCCAGTCTCATCCCAAGTGCTCATCGAAGCACTTCCATACAACACCCAGTACTCATCGAAGGTGCCCTCCTCGATACCCATCACCCACCCTCCCCTCCCTCCCACCCCCCATCAACCCTCAGTTTGTTCACAGTTTTTAAGAGTCTCTTATGCTTTGGGTCTCTTCCACTCTAACCTCTTTTTTTTTTTCCTTCCCCTCCCCCATGGGTTTCTGTTAAGTTTCTCAGGATCCACAGAAGAGTGAAACCTTCTGTCTTTCTCTGTATGGCTTATTTCACTTAGCATCACACTCTCCAGTTCCATCCATGTTGCTACAAAGGGCCATATTTCATTCTTTCTCATTGCCACGTAGTACTCCATTGTGTATATAAACCACAATTTCTTTATGCATTCATCAGTTGATGGACATTTAGGCTCTTTCCATAATTTGGCTATTGTTGAGAGTGCTGCTATGAACATTGGGGTACAAGTGCCCCTATGCATCAGTACTCCTGTATCCCTTGGGTAAATTCCTAGCAGTGCTACTGCTGGGTCATAGGGTAGGTCTATTTTTAATTTTTTGAGGAACCTCCACAGTTTTCCAGAGCGGCTGCACCAATTTGCATTCCCACCAACAGTGCAAGAGGGTTCCCATTTCTCCATATCCTCTCCAGCATCTATAGTCTTCTGATTTGTTCATTTTGGCCACTCTGACTGGCGTGAGGTGATATCTGAGTGTGGTTTTGATTTGTATTTCCCTGATGAGGAGCGACGTTGAGCATCTTTTCATGTGCCTGTTGGCCACCCGGATGTTTTCTTTAGAGAAGTATCTATTCATGTTTTCTGCCCATTTCTTCACTGGGTTATTTGCTTTTCGGGTGTGGAGTTTGGTGAGCTCTTTATAGATTTTGGATACTAGCCCTTTGTCCGATATGTCATTTGCAAATATCTTTTCCCATTCCGTTGGTTGCCTTTTAGTTTTGTTGGTTGTTTCCTTTGCTGTGCAGAAGCTTTTTATCTTTATAAGGTCCCAGTAGTTCATTTTTGTTTTTAATTCCCTTGCCTTTGGGGATGTGTCAAGTAAGAAATTACTGAGGTCTACGACTGAGGTCAGAGAGGTCTTTTCCTGCTTTCTCCTCTAGGGTTTGATGGTTTCCTGTCTCCCATTCAGGTCCTTTATCCATTTTGAGTTTATTTTTGTGAATGGTGTGAGAAAGTGGTCCAGTTTCAATCTTCTGCATGTTGCTGTCCACTTCTCCCAGCACCATTTGTTAAAGAGACTGTCTTTCTTCCATTGGATATTCTTTCCTGCTTTGTCAAAGATTAGTTGGCCATACGTTTGCGGGTCTAGTTCTGGGGTTTCTATTCTGTTCCATTGGTCTATGTGTCTGTTTTTGTGCCATATTAAATTGTTTTCATGAATGATATCAACTTTCATTTCTTTCAACAATATCCTTGCTTTGGTTTCATTATACCCTTATCAACACTGACTGTTATCACTTTTAAATGTTTGCTAATGTGATAGGCATAAAATGTGTTATTCTGTTGTACAATTCCTAGACCAGTCCCTTTAAAGATGGGTATTGACTTGTGCTTTTCTTCTTCTACATACTGTTCGTAGTTCTTTACCCATATGTTTGTTGGGATTTTGCTGTATATGTATCCCCAGCATCTAGAATAGCCTTTGGCACATACTGGGTAATCTATAAATAGATGTTGAACAAACTGAAATGATTTGTGTGATAGGTAAAGACACTGACGCTTATGTTTGTGAGCAATATTCTCCCCAGTGGATTATTTCCTTTTTAATTATGTTTTTTAAATCCAGAGATTTTACTGGATTCTAATGTTAATTGGTTAACATTTTAATGTTAATTGGTCTTTGTGATTTAGCCAAAGCCACTTTGGTCTTACTATGTCCTTCATTAAACCTATTTCAGATAGATTTATCTACTTTCTACATTTTATTTCTTTTTTTTTTTTATGATTTCATTCATGATTCCTTCTTATAACAAGAGAGTTCAAAACCTCCAGGAGTTGCGGGAAACAAAACTTACCTAGAGGTGCTATGTTGATAACATAACCATCACCCAGGTACAGTGCCCAGTGCTGATAGCCAGAACGAAACACTTCAATCAAGTCCCCCGGCTGGGGGTTACCAGGATAGCTCAAACTAAAGCAATCATTAAACGCCATCTGCAATGACAGACACAAAGGCAATCTAGCTGACATGACTTGCCAAAAGAAAGTCAGTTTAAGACCTCCACAGAAGTATAAGGATACAGAATTTATTGGGATTGCATTCCTTATTAAAGACTTAAACTCACACCACTGTCCTTTGTATGATCATTCTTTGTATGATTCCAACACTGAATTATGTGTGCAAAAGTGAAAAAACAAGTGGGAAAGAATTTTTCTGCTAATTGTTTAATTTTCTGTAGCAATGCTTCTCATCCTGATCAACCCCAGGGCTCCTTTACGATAATCAGCATCTTATAGTTCTCTCTTTAAATCCAGATATTCATAGATAATATGATTTACCCATATACAACATTTCAAAAATAGTAATATGGTGCCCTATTGGAGCAGAAAGGGGAAGAAATTTACAATAGTACGTATTTTACTTATGTAAATAGTCGGTCCATGACTATACAAAAAGATACAATAAAGTGTCCATAAGTGTGCACTTACGTAGCATGAAAGAGTCAACAGTCAGTGGCAGAAGATGAGAAGCCTTTCAGCCTCTCAAATAAGTAAAATCAAAGAACAAGGTATGGGAGGACTGACACTGATATTACGTGGAAAAAATACCTTGTATTGCAAAACTTACTCTCTCATTTAACTTAAGCAGAAAGAAGTTCCAGACTCAGAGGAGTGGCCAGTCACATATTCAGTCATACTGTAATACACGGGACATTTATTCCTTGTGCCAAACTGCTGTGCAATCTAGGTACTTCAGTCTCTACCCACTAAATATCAGTAAATGCTCTTTGTCATGTGACAACCACAAATATCCACACAGATTTCCACCCCTCCCCTACTGCCCCATTTACTGCCTGATTCCTGACTTACTGATTCCAGAAACAGTGTTAAGGTGGCCACCGTAGAAGTGAGACAACTTGGAAGGTTGGGGAGTTCGTCATGTTGATGACTATGTCTGAAAATTCTAAGCTTGGGGAGTTTTTTTTTTTTGCTTTTAAGTCACTATTTTTCAAAAAGAACATATAAGTCTCTGATGGTCGATTTTTATGAAAGGTTACTTCTTCTACATATGTATGGCACAGGAGTAGAATGACTCAGCAGGCAGATGTTACAGACATTCATCAATACTCAAAAGGAGATTTAGTGCTATATCCATGTTGAATTTCTGACAGCAGAGTTTCTCATCATCTGTGGAAAACTTCAATCACCACACTGTCACAGGAATCTGACCAAATGTATGCTGTCCATCTGTTGAAAAATAACTATTAAAACAACTTTATAGGAACCATTAAGTCTAACCACTCTCTCAAATATGTTTGAGTCTTATTAATGTGGGGTTCAGAATTTGGCCACATGGGCACCAAAAGGAAAAATAGATAATATACTATGAAATAAACAAACACATTTCCCATGAATGGGATGCAGCAAGCACACACAGCTGCTTACTAGAATTCAGCGACCTAGCCAAGCTTACAATAATAATCACCTTTGAACAGAAAGCACTTTGTAGTATGACTTTTTTTTTTCAAATGCACTATTGCAAATAACCCTATTTAACTTCTTTAAAACCTACCTCTACTTAGATTATCATTCCATTGTATAGAAAAAAGTATATAGTAGCTATTGCCAACTTTTGGAAAATACCCATTGAAAGCTTCATACAAATCACTTATGTTGCAGTTACATCACAATAAACCCATCGTTAGTTGAAAATATCATAGGTCAAAATGCATTTAATTCACCTAACCTACCAAACAGCTTAGCTTAGCTTAACCTACCTTATACATGCTCAGAGCACTTTTGTTAGCCTACAGTTGGCAATTCATCACAAAGCCTGTTTTATAATAAAGTATTGAACGTCTCATGTAATGTATGGAGAACTGTACTGAAAATGAAAAATGTGGTTGTATGGCTATAAGGGTACAAAATGGTTCTAAGCATATCAGTTGTAGTTGCTACAGCTCAGCACCACTGCCCCAGCAGCCGGAGACAGGATTGGATGTATCACTAGCCCGGGAAAAGATCCAAAGTCAAAATTCAAAGTATGGTTTCTACTGAATGCATATTAGTTTTGCACCATTTTAAGTAAAAAAAAAATCATAAACCAAACCATCGCTGAGTCAGGGACCATTTATATTATAAATACAGAGCGGGAATAATGGCAACGGGTGTTAAAGATGTGAGCTCTTGTCTCAGGTCGTCTGTTTGCTATAAAAAAATAGCAATAGTTGGGCAAAATGTCTGTGTCACAGTTTCCTGTTTTTTTTTCTTTAATTCCAGTTAGGGGCGCCTGCGTGGCTCAGTCGGTTGGGCATCCGACTTCCGCTCAGGTCATGATCTCATGGTCTGTGAGTTTGAGCCCCGCGTCGGACTGACAGCTAAGAGCTTGGAGATCCTGACAGCTCAGAGCCTGGAGACTGCTTCGGATTCTGTCTCCCTCTCTCTCTCTCTGCCCCTCCCGTACTCCTGCTCTGTCTCTGTCTCGGAAATAAACATTAAAAAAATTTAAATTCCAGTTAGTTAACATCCAACGTAGTATTAGTTTCAGGTGCACTAATCACTAAACTTAGTGATTCAGCACTTCCATACCTCACCCGTTGCTCATCATGACAAGTGTGTCCTTAATCCCCATCACCTAGTTCACTCATCCCCCTGTGGTAACAGCTTTTTCTCTATAGTTGAGTCTGTTTCTTGGTTTCTCTCTCTCTTTCTCCCCCCATGACCATTTGTTTTCTTTCTTCAATTCCACATACGAGTGAATCATACGCTATTTGTCTTTCCCTGACTGACATATTTTGCATCAGTTTCTCCACCTTGCAGGCACGTATAAAAATATAAGTTTATCTCAAAAGGTTGTGCGAGGAACCTCAAATGAACTTGCTAAAAGTTGTCAGAAGTGCTTTGTGAACTGGCAAGAACTAGACAAGTGGCTGTTTAGCAGTGGCTCTTTGTAAATGTTGCCACAGTGGTTCATGGATTTTGTGTGATTTTGGTTCCTTAGACTTTCAGCCACAATAGTGTTGTGGAATGGGTAATTCCTCTGCCCACTTTTAATATATTTAACACTTTTTCCATTCTGGCATATGGTTTGCAAACCGATTAATGAAATGTTAGCTAATTGATTTCCTGAAGCCTATCCTATTTATAATGAAGGATGACAAGATAACAAGGAAAATATTTCTTGTGAGGTACCACTCAAGAAACTAAGGGAAAACACTGGAGGCTAAGATGTACGGGGAAAGTTAGTGCAGCTAACCAAGTGCTTAGAATCGCAGCAATTTACTGCAGAAAAGTACTTTAAACATTACCTAATCCACTGCTCACCAAACTTGTTTTTAGCATCAGAGCCCTGAATGAAACCAAATATCAGATGGGCCCACAAAAATATAAAACATAGAAGTAGCTCTGCCCTTGAAGAAGTCAGGAAAAAGCATGAGAGCCCCAACTACTCCTCACTGCGGCTGCTTCTGAGGTTGTCTGGGGCCCGAGAAATTCTAGGAATGGAGCTTGAATAACACCCATCTAGTTCTAGCAGAAGCCCCTCATTTTCAAGACAGAAGAAATAGAAACAGGCAGGTAATTTGACGTCCAAATTCCTATACTATTTTATAAAAGATTTTCAATAGTTGCCAGAGCAGGAGTTCCTGGGTGGCTCAGTCAGTTGAGTGTCCGACTTCGGCTCAGGTCATGATCTCACGGTTTGTGTGCCCAGGTCGGGCTCTGTGCTGAAAGCTCAGAGCCTGGAACCTGATTCGGATTCTGTGTCTTGCTCTCTCTATGCCCCTCCCCTGCTCATGCTCTGTCTCTCTCTCTCAAAAATAAATAAAACATTTAAAATAATTAAAAAATAATTTCCTGAGCAATTAAATATTCCTTGCAAAAAAAAAACTAAACTAAAACCTCCACATGTCTCACATCTTATACAAAAATTATTTCAAAACAGATCATGGAATTAAATATAAATCTATAAAACACAGAAGTGGAGGAGCCTATAGGAAAAACTCCCCAAGTCTAGAGGAGACAGAGTTCTTAGTCTTGATACAAAACGTACTACCCATAAAAAAAAAAACCTGACAAATTGACATCCTCAAAATTTAATATTTTACACAGAAAACTATGCTGTTAAAAGCTCAAAAAGACAAGCTATGAAATGGGAGAAAAAATTTGCAAAACACATATCTGAGAAAGGACTAGTATTGAGAACACATAAAGAACTCTCAAAACTCAAGAGTAAAAGAGCAAAGAATACAATTAGAGCATGTTCAAAAGACACAAAGACGTTTCACCAAAGAAATGACACAGATGTCAAGTAAGCCATGTTAAACACCATTAACCACTTGGGAAGTGCAGACTAAAACCACAATAGGATAACACTCCAAACTTATCAGAAGCGCTAAAATAAAAAATAGTGACAACAGACAATGCTGGCAAGGATGCACATTTAAGTGTTCACCCATTTATTTGCTCGTGAGGAACATTTCAAGTATGGACCCTGAATGTCTTCGCGTTTTCATTTTAGGCCACAGCCTCCAATTCCAGGTTTAGATGCTGATTCTGTTTCCCAAGCAGTGATATATTTGGCCTCTTCTATCTTACTGATTTCAGCCTTCCGATGGAAGGTCTCCCTCCAACTTCTGCGTCTCGGGGGAGAGGGTCTTTCCGTCCTATCACAGGGAGACTCAGCCCTAGGAAGTGCTAGATGTACTCGATACTTTGAGGACTCCTGCTTAATAACTTCCTTCGCTCTCTCATAACTTCCCTCTCTCATATCTTCTCCCTCTCATAATCTCTTCTTAAGACCCATCCAACCATCCACCCACTTAGCCAATCGCCCATTCAAAATTTTTAAGAATTACTATGTGCCAAAGACTGCTAGACTCTTGGAATAAGACAGGGTCTACATCATCAAGTCTACAATATAGTGGTGGAGAACAACCTCTAAAAAAAGAAAATCGCATAAAATGTGGTGTATGCTATAATAAGAAGTAGAAACAGCATGTTGTGAAAGCGGGCTGGCAACTAGCCGCCTTGCTTCCCATCTCCTTCATTGCTGTGACTCCTTTGATGCTGTACATCATTCTCCCCCAACACAGCTCCTGAGCCTGCTGTGTGCATCACCACCGACAGGCCTCCTTTTATCCACCCACCTACTCCCTCTTTTCCTTGCATACCAAGTGAGACCCCACAAGAGATCTATTAAAATGTGTCAGTCATTCCATGGGAAGGGCTTTAAAACAGATTTTGAGAGGCTGACTCTCAGGATTTTCAGGATGGAAAAATGTGTGTCGGGATAATGAGTTGTCTGTGTACATATACTATCTATTATAGAAAAGCGGATGAAGTGAAATACCAGCTGTAATTGCTCTCTTTAGGGAATGACATGGGAGGTGGGACAAAGTAACATTACTACTCTATTGACCCAGCACCATGAGTTTAACAATGTTTCTGTGAGAATACCAAAACTGGATACATGCTACACTCCCACACACATATAAAAAAGACTTGAACTGAGGTGCTAGAAACAGTAACAAAAAGCAAAGACGTGTACCTGCCTAACGAGAGCCATAGAAAGTGAACGTTCAGGCATGTGTCAGTGCCCCTGGCCAAACCAGGCAGGGTCAAGACCCTTCACCTTGGAGTGTCCTAGTGCTTGGTGGCTGCCCAAACCTCCCTCACAGAGACTGAGCCAGGCTGCCCGGGAGTGCTTATCAGAAGTTCTTTTTATTTGTTTGATCATTTATCCACTCAACAAATATTCATAAAGGGCTCCTGAGTGCCAGGCACGCTGTTGGGCTGGCAATGCAGGTGTGAACTTGAAAGGCATGATCTGCGCCCTCCTGGAGCTTGTATCCTGGGAGCTACTCAGGATAGCTGGACATAGGCGGAGTTACAAGGAGCAGGAGGTAATTATAGCAGCTCTAACATTTAACTGTGGTGTGCCAGGTGCTAAGTGCCTTCCTTCTATTCATTAATTTAATACTCATCACCACCCCATAGGGAAGGTTATTATCCTCCCCTCTTTGATTTTTATTAAATGTATGATCCTTATCTTACAGCGGAAGAAGCTGAAGTTCAAAGGAATTAAGCAACTTGTCCCAGATGATGTGGTTAGGAAGTGGCTATCTCGCCACGTCTGTGTGCTGAGCCACTGTTCTCTATAAAAGTTGCACAACTAGAAAGCTGCACCCCATCGCCCAGCAAAAAGAAAGGGCATCTCTTCTTCCCCTTCTAAGGCTAAGTAAGAGGTTGGCAAGTCAGGAGTAGAAGGAAGAGTGGGAAGTCCCACAAGGTCCATGACTAGTTAACCGGACAATACTTTAAAATGGGCATCTGCCTCACAGTTTCCTTCCCTAACCCACCTCATATTCCGTTTTCCACTCTGTCCCTCATCTTTCTTGCTTTGTTATTTTTTTTAAAGTTTATTTTTAAGAGAGAGAACATGAGCAGGGAAGGGCAGAAAGAGAGGGGGACAGGGGATACGAAACAGGCTCTGTGCTGCCATCAGCCAGCCGATTCCAGGCTCGAACTTAGGAACCATGAGATCATGACCTGGGCCAAAGTTGGACGCTCAACTGACTAAGCCACCCAAGTACCCCCATCTTCCTTGCTTTAGACTCCTTTCCTCTTTATGGATTTGCTTTGCCTTCAGGCCTACACCTAGTGCTGTATTTCCACCTAAGAGCCCCAGTTTCCCATCAGGACCTCCTTCTATTACTGCTCTCCATAGCTCCAGGTAAATACATTGCCTAAGGTAGTACAACCCCAGGAACCACATCCCGCAACTCTTCAGGTTCACCTGGCCCTTGGGTAGGACAAGAGCACAAAGCATCCCATGGGTGTCCATATACAATGGTCCTATAGATAGATAACGCTCTCCGACGCATTTGAAGCTCCAGGTAAAACAAAACCTTTGATCTTCGGTTCTTCCCTCCTGCTATAATCGAAATCAATAATGCGATGGAAGGTAATGTAGAGCTGTGTCAGGGAATCTTTTTGGATTTTGTGTTGAGCCTGGTTTATGGAGAAGTAACACAGCAACTGGCTTTTTCTTTTTCTGCCTTTGTTAGCAACCCAAATCAGAATGACTCAATTTGTTTCTCCTGGTTTCATTTAGAGATTCAAAATCTTTTTGTTCTGGTTCTCTGCAAAATTTCATTGTATCTCTGGTGAGAATGTCTCTTTCCTGTCTTATAATCTTCTACCATCCATAAGAAGCTAACATGGAATAAAGTTCCAGGAGAAAAGCCATCACCTTTGTCACTCAACCAGAACTATAACGTGAGTCTTTGACAGATGACAAATTGATTGTGATTAGGGGAGTTATTTAAGCCCTGAAGGCCAAACTTGAAGGGTAAGAATTTTTTGGTTCCCAGGTCTAAAGCTAAAAGAAAGCCATCAATTGCTTGACAGTCATATTTTCTATTGTTTTTCAGAACACATCTCGTCTTCTCCCAGCCCAGAGAGGCAATGCTTTACGGAAATGGCATTCTTACCACTTTTTGGTTAATGGGGTGTTCTCCCACAAGATCTGTAGAATGCAGGAACTGAGCCAGAAGGAAACTGAAATCACTCAGTCCAAAGAACTCATTGTCCCATTGGAGAAACCAGGGTCCAGAGAAGGGAGCTGCTGGACAGAGATTAATGAAAGAGCCAAATGGCACCCTACGCCTGGAGTCTCACCGAGTCAATTGTCTTCCCTTCTGTTGCCTCTCTGCTGTTTCCGTATAATTCTTAGACATGTGGTGGCGGGCAGTTGCCCCCAACCAGCTGCACCCAGAGCTTTGTGTGAGTGTGTTGAAGGAGGAGGACTGCTCGCGAGAAACACTTAAAATAATTGAATTATTAATGGTAAAGACGAGATCTGGCAGCTGCTGCTGCTACTGACGGCCAATCATTCTTGCATCTTTAGTGACATCTCATTTATCAAACAGCATGATAGGATGATAACTTCGCAGAATGAAAAATGCTGACTTTATTTTACCATGTCTAAAAAAAATATCCACCTCTATCTTTTGGGGGGGAAAAAGTCAAAATGAAATACATGTTTTCATAATGTACAGTTTCACTTCTCCCTTTAAAATTCTTTTCATGACACATAAAATATGGGAGGGCCCACCTGCAAACTCACCACTGGGAACCTACGTGTATGTATACATACATATCCACGTATTTTTTGAGGACTTTCCAAAATAATTTTGGGTGGAAGGGTATTAGGAGAGGAAGGAGAAGCTAAGCTTATTTGCCATCTAAAAATTAATTTAAAAGATAGTTGTAACCAATGATTGCTTTTTAGTTAGGCATATACATTTTTGATAAAATTAATAAATAGCAACTGCAGAGCAGCATTAACCAAAAGTGGTCCATTGTCTGGTAATCCCATAAGACAATCTGTTAAAAATGGATTCTGTGGTCAAATGAATTTGAAAAATGCAAATAATATAGTCCCTTGAAAATTTACAATCCGTATTAGCTTTTTATGGTTCTGAGATGTCCTGCTGTCAAGACAAATGCATTCCCAAGCTATTTTAACGCTGAGTCTTTTTAATTTTTCATGAAACATATTTTGGAAAACAATGTCATACGTAATACTTTCTAAAAAAATCAAGAACAAATATTGAAAAAAATATGCATACATTTCAAACAACGGAGGTAAAGGCAAGAAAACTAGCCTTTGTTACTGATACTGACAGTCCTAGACTCCTACTTTCGATAGATACAAAAATGAGCATAATATAGGAAGTATAACTGTTTTCAGACATAGGACAACAGGCAGCTGGGAGTATGACACCTAAGAGAAGAAAAATGCTTTAAGTGAGTCCATGGCCAGCTGTCCTTTAGGCTGGGACCCTGTTTGGACAGAGTGCAGGGAGGGGAACCCAAACAGAGCAGTTTCACTCAGCTGAGGAGTAGAGACTGAACTTGGTGGTAGGCACGTTGGACTGTGGGAGAGGGTGTCAGAAGGAAGGAGTTGCACAGAGAAGGACCTCCAGAAATCTACCTAGTGGCCGGTCTTCTTGTTGGCCAAATCCAACACTTATGCACCGGGGAGTTCAGTGCCACCCCAGAAGAAAAGAGGTATGGGGTGGCTATGAGCTCCTGGAAGGTTTGGGATTTCCCACAGTGCTGGGAGACTAGAGCCCCACCGTTCTAAGGAGACCCTGCTGCAGGCTGTGAGCTCTCCCTTGAGAGCCAGCCAGACTCTCATTCTCCACTAATGACTGCAATAAATCCCACCTAACAAAGCTTAAAAAACAGCCTCCAAAGGATCCAGCTGATCTGCCACTCAGTCACTTCCATAACAAAATTCAACACTCCTTCCAGAAAGAAAAATATCCAGACTCTTAAAAATGAAGCATTTCCAATGTCCAGCATATAATATATATCTTTCTCTTCTCTCTCTCTCCATATATATATATTTTTTAAACCAAAAGATGTGACCCATAACAGGAGGTGGTGGGTGTGGAGGGGAACAATGGGAACAGACCCAGAGATGACCAAGGTGCTGGAATTAGCAAATGAGTGCTTCAAGCGGCTATAAGACAGGGGCGCCTGGGTGGCTCGGTCAGTTAGGTGTCCAACTTTGGCTCAGGTCATGATCTCGTAGTTTGTGAGTTTGAGCCCCGCGTTGGGCTCTGTGCTGAGAGCTGGGAGCCTGGAGCCTGCTTCGGATTCTGTGTCTCCTTCTCTCTCTGCCCCTCCCCTGTTCATGCTCTGTCTCTGTCTCTCAATAATAAACGTTAAAAAATTTTTAAAGAAAAAACCGCTATAGAACATACATATGTTTATAGATTTAAAGGAAGATGGACACGATAAGTGAACAAATGGAAAAAACTGAAAAATATAATACTTGACATAAAACCAAGAAATCTCCAATAAGCACGCAAATATACATTATTCCTTTCAAAAATACTTTAAAAACATCTAGTGATTAATTACTTTCTATAAGAAAGTTTACAGCTTCATGTTTAGGTTTTGTCCTTGCATTTTGCAGATTCTGACGATTTGAAAGAACGCCTAGAGCAGTGAAAAAATCCAGTAAGTGTGACTGGAAAAGACGTAGAAATTATATACAGATACAAAAATTAGAACTTGGCTGTTAACGGCAAGTTATAAATGATTCATTAGCTGGTTCAACTATGGGAAGTCAAAAGAATAGTTTCCTTAGTGAGAAGCAATGAGAGAAAATATTTCAAAACTAAAATATGAAGCAAGCGCAAGTCATAAAGATGGTCACCCACATAAAAGGAGTTTTATATAATTTTGTCTTCAATCAAAACCAGTTCTTCACATTTCCAGGAGACGTTTGTCTCTCTAGATTTAATCTTTCCGTATTACACCGCAGGTCAGTATGGTGAACCTCCAACTTTCATGGACTAGCTTCTATCAGAAATCTTGTAAGGTCCTCTAAATCTTGGGTCAGGAAAGTCAAACAGGTATTGCTGAATGGTGTGTGTGTGTGTGTGTGTCTGTGGGTGTCTGTAGAGCAATTGTATCATTAGCCTGTGGATTCTCCTCGCAAGAAGAAGTCCTATCTTTATTCTTTTTTTTAATTTCTTGAAGTTTTTATTTATTTATTTTGAGAGAGAGAGAAAAGGAGGGGAGGGGCAGCGAGAGACATGGGGACAGAGACAATCCCAAGCACAGTCTGCACTGCCAGGACAGAGACCGATGTGGGGCTCAAACTCATGAACCATGAGATGGTGACTGGAGCAGAAGTCAAGAGTTGGACACTTAACCAACTGAGCCACCCAGACGCCCCTCTATCTTTATTCTTGAACAGAGACAGACACAAGTTGGGGGGGGGGGGGTTGGGGAGAGCCGTGGTCCATCCTGAAAGGGGTACTATCTTCCCATTAACATGGCATGGTAATAATAAAAAATGACTTCTGGTTGGTTTGAATATTGTCTTAAAATTCTTCCACTGCCCAACCTCTGCACCTACACCACATACATACATCATATACCATTCCCTGAATATTTTGCTTATTACTTTCATAGGCCATCCTCAATTTAATCAGACATCTGAGAGTCAATTTGCATTAGTCCTCTTATACTCTTAGCTCTAGAGCAGACTTCAGTAAGGGTCTGACTCTACCCAGGGGCTTTAATCTGTATTATAGAGCCCTATTTTCAATCATTCTCAATAGACAAAGTGTTATGCATAGACGCGAAGGATGATTTTGTAGAAAAAATTGGTAAATTTAATAATGTTATATTATTATGGCAAATAAATCATTTTATTTTATTTTTTATTTATTTTTTATTTATTTTTTTAATGAAATTTATTGACAAATTGGTTTCCATACAACACCCAGTGCTCATCCCAAAAGGTGCCCTCTTCAATACCCATCACCCACCCTCTCCTCCCTCCCACCCCCATTAACCCTCAGTTTGTTCAAATAAATCATTTTAAAATCCATTTCATTTGGGGTGCCTGGGTGGCTCAGTCGGTTAAGCGTCCGACTTCAGCTCAGGTCATGATCTCACGGTCCGTGAGTTCAAGCCCTGCATCGAGCTCTGTGCTGACTCCTCAGAGCCTGGAGCCTGTTTCAGATTCTGTGTCTCCCTCTCTCTGTGACCCTCCCCCATTCATGCTCTGTCTCTCTCTGTCTCAAAAATAAATAAATGTTAAAAAAAAAATCCATTTCATTTAAACCTCATAATCCTATTGTATCCTTATAGGCACAGATGGATATTTTGCCACTTGACATATGATGAAACTAAGGTCCAGAAAGTGATTATTTAAAGTCACAAAGTTTGTTGGTGACTATGATTCTCCTACTGCCCAGCTCTGTTTTTTTTTTTTTTTAACTGAATCATGATACATCACTTAATGTCTATTCAAGTTAATTATTCTTTTTAACAAGAGACTATCGAGAAAGGTATTTTGTAAATCTAGATTTTTATCCTTAATATTCCCATTTAGCCAGTAAGAAAACCAAAGCTCAGGAATGTTAACCAGCTTGACAGGATAGAAGGTTCAATGATAGCACAGGGACTAGAACATGGGGCCCATCCTTTGTTTACTGCACCATATGGCCAACCTGGACTCTGGACTCTAACAGGATTATTGATTTCCATAAGTCTTAATTACAGCGAATTTGACATCCAGGGATAACAGACTCATATATGGTATCTTTCCTTTGCTGCTTTAAACATCTTAGATCAAGCTGCAGTTGAATTGCCCCAGGGCAGGAAATTAAGCTCTATACCAAAGGGTTTAGCAGCTAAACCCAGGGGTGACTCCTGCATGGATGAAAGATTCTGGACCACCTAGAATGGCTAGTCTGTGGCAACAGTGGGCGGACTGAAGAATGCGACCTGGAGGAAAGTCTGCTCTTCCCTGGCCAAAGGGATGGTGGGGGAAAGGAAGGTATCAAGGCAGAGACACAGTTGGGTGGAGGTAGTGGACAGGCCAAGTGTCCTGACTTCTCACTCTGGACTTCAGGCTGTAGAAAGGAGGTGCATTAGATGAGCAGGGCAAATGTCCCATTCCCACATAAGACTCTGGAAAGAGATCTCCAGTGGGCTGAACTCTCCGTACCAACCATGTCAAAATAAATTTGGCAACATGATTAGATAAGAGGAGGCCTTGATATTTGTTGTACCTAAACAGCTCTAAATTCCCCCAAACAGGTCTAGAACACACCACATTATTTCTGCCTAAATGTTAAGCACTTTTAGATGATCTGAAGAAGCTCAAGAGGCCAGATGCCCATACACATGCAGACCTGCACTGCCTCTTAGAGGGAAATCTCAGAAATGGCTGATTGTCAGGGCACGTGACATACAGCAAGAGGAGGCGAAACTCCATAGTAGAGGCTGGACTGCTTGTTTCAGAGGCCAGGGAGAAGATACGGCAGAGGAGAGATCCAGAAGAGTCTGAAATACTAGTGAGAGCTCAAATAAGGTGGAGACATCCAGGGACCATTGATGGGGTTTTGGAGTGGTGGAGGTCCGGAGCTGATGGCCAAGAAAGAAATCTTGAGACATCTTTGGTGCAAAAAGGTGATTTTATTAAAGCATGGGGACAGGATCCGTGGGCAGGAAGAGCTGCACTGGGCAGTGAAGAGTGATGGTTATATACTACGGAGTTGGGGGAGATAAAGGCAAAAGGAAGCCTCCAGAAGGACTTCCATATGCTAAAGAGGATTCATAAGATAGGAGGTCTTGTACTGTCAAGCTAAGGCTACTTTCCCTCTAGTTAGGCATTAACATTAAGTCAGTACAGAGTTACTGGAGACATATTATACTCTGTATTTGCCTCAAGTATTTGTCAGTGGGCTGCAGGTTAAGGAAATGCAATGTTATTTACATTTTCTCCTTGCCTTTGTTCTCCACATCACTATGGAGGAGAGGGTGACATTAGGGCTCTAGGAAACTGAGTCTATAGGTTTCTGGGGATTAAGCTATTGATAAAATTGCCTTTTTCTTGTAATTCACTAAGACATATGTAAACTGATGGAGACTCATGTGCTGCATGACTGTGATCTCTATCAGTCAACCATTGGTTTTCCCCTTTCCTTTGTTCTTGGGTAGCCAGCAATGCCTGAGGAATGTCACACGTATCCCACTGTGGAGGTGACAAGGAAGGGGTTGTCAGCTTGCTTATATGCTTCTTCATCAGCATCACTAGGTTTAACCACACCCAGAGACCAGATGACTATAGACAGACATTAACTGCAACCAGTGACGAGACAATGCCTCAGAGACCAGCAGATGGTCCAAGGAATCCTTGTGGATCTGATTTCTCTGCCTTTCTCACTATCACGATGTCCCATAATCTGGTTCTGTCCATCCAGACAAAGCCCTTCAAACTCCCATACAATCTTCGAGAAGCAGAAGGGAGATGCTATAAGGTATTTTGCCTTATAGCAGAATGTCATCTGAAGGGACTATCTAAATCATTGTGTCACATTAGGATTTGTTGTTGTTGTCGGGACGCCTGGGTGACTCAGTTGGTTGAGTCAAACTGTTGATTCCGGCTCAGGTCATGATCTCACAGTTCATGGGACTGACCCCTGCATTGAGCTCGGAGCTGACAGTGAGGAGCCTGCTTGGGATTCTCTCTTTCCCCCTCGCTGCCCTCCCCCTCAAAATAATTAAAATAAAATAAAATAACTTAAAGAGAAAAAGGATTTTTTTCCCTTTAATTTTGAAATAATCTCAAATCTGCAGGACAGTTTCACATATGCTACAAGAACTCCCCCTTTGAACTATTTGAGAAGGAGATGCTGACATGATACCTTTTAACCTTCAAATACTTTTAACATGTCATATTTCCAAGAAAGAAAGAAAATCCTCCCCCAGGATCACAGCACAAACATTAAAATAGGGAGATTTACATCAATACAGGGCCTCTATTTCATCCTCCAGTGCCATTCGGATTTTGCCAATTGTCACAATTATGCCCTTTATAACAAAGAGATACAGTTCAGAATCACACAGGGCTTGCATCCTTAATTATTTCTATTTGGAATGATTCCATGGCCTTGAAGCTCCTGAGGAGTGCACTTAGTTATTTGGTAGAATATTCCTGGATCTCGGTTTCCCGACGTTTCCTCACAATTAGATCCAGGTTATTCATCTCTGGCAGGAAGATCACAGAAGTCATGCCGTGTTCTTCTCATTGCCTCTGATCAGGTGGCATATGATTTTCAGTTTGCTTACTGACGATGTTTACTCTGATTACTCAGTTAAAGTCTGTAAAGTTCTGCTTCCCCCTTTTTTCATTAACAGGTATTGTGTGGGGAGTTACTTTGAAACTATGTAAATATCCTGTTCTTCCCCCACACTTTTGGCTTACTCATTTATTGACTCAAATTCCTATTTTTCAGTGGGGTATAATCCTTTGCTATCATTGCTTGTTTTGATGCTCTGTGTCCCTATTATCGTTGTTTATTTTGATGTTCAGTGTCCTTTTGATATGACTGTGCCTTGAGCTCTTAGCTTTATTGGCAAAACCAGATGCCTCAGGCTTTGCCACCCACTGTGCTCAGCAACCCCCCCCCCCCCCCCGCCCCAATGGTTTCAGGGCTGAAATGTTCAAGAGAGGGAAGAGGAAGAGCTGTTTCCAGCTAAAGCAGACAAGTTAATTTTGATATCCCTTACCTCCTTATCCAATGTGTAGGACTTAAAAGGAGACAGAATCATTGCTTCCCCTCTGTGATATGAGTGGCAGCATGAGGGAATTAAAACTTCGCCATGTGTTTATTATCAGGGAGACTTGTCTTTACACCTACCTGAGACTTCCTTGGTTCCTGGGTTGATTACTTATGTTATACCTTTTGTTCATTCCTCTGTAGGGCTTGGCAATGAATTTGTGAAACAGAGCAGTAACACGGATGTTTTAGGAGCTTCTGTAACCAAAGAATTGGTGACATATTAATGTGAGTTGGGGAGGTGGGCACACACACAAAAAGGTAGCCTAGAGAGGTCACCCAAAAAGTAAACAAGCCCCAAATCTTGGAAATGGGGAAAAACTAACGAGCAAACCGAAGCTTGTCCAGGATTAAAAGGAGCTCTGGGTTTAAGAAGCTTAAGGAGCAGGGGGACAGTGTGGTCACAGATAATAGCATGTCACAACTCTTCAATATGTCCTATAGATTATGGAGCAGGTGACAACATGTAGCACTTTCAAGCTCTCAAAAGAGCTGCTTTTTTTTTAATATAAAAATACAACCTGGGTTGTATAGTAAACACAATGTTTTCTGTTTTTTCTGTGGGGAGTGGTTCTTTGAAAGGTAATCATTTTCTAGGTTTTTACATTTCTGATACATTGGAATTTTTACTAAATATGTATTATTTTGTAATCAGAAAAAATTGTGGACATGTAAGAAATAGCAATAGTGAGGGAGGCGCCTGGGTGGCTCAGTTGGTTAAGCATCTGACTTTGGTCTAGATCATGATCTCGCCGTTCCGAGTTCAAGCCCCTTCCCCTCCCCGACTCATGCTCTGTCTCTCTCTCTCTCAAAAATAAATAAACGTTTTAAAGAAAGAAGTAAATAGCAATAGTGAAATAATGGATGAGGAACTATGCAGTTTCATTACAATGCTTAATTTTTTTTTTTTTGCCTGAAGTATAATGTTACACTTGGTAAAATGTATAAATCTTCAGTGTAGAACTGGGGGGATGTGTATACATTCCAGCAAGCACCATTCAGATCAAGATAGAGAGTATTTCTGTCCCCTAAGATAGTTTCCTTGCCCCTCTCACCAGCCAATCCCTCACCAAAGTAACCTCCACTTTGTATTGCATAGAGTAGGGTCTGGAGCAGGCTTCTGCTCTGACTGGATCATTAATATACAATGCTGATCTGTGTAAGTCTCTCTTCCTCTGGGTGTCTTAGGAAATAGACTAAATAACCTTTATGGACACCTTCAGTTCTAGTATTCCAGGAGAGAAATGATAAGTAATGTATTTTCCTCAAGGGTCCTTAGTAAACGAGCAGTAAGAATTATCTCCCAACTTCCAGGTCTAACTTCAGCTACTAAGCCGTAGGGCTTCTGTATAATTAGTTCCTAAAGCTGTATCAAATAGACTCTAGCCAAATGAGAAGGCAATAGTTAATTCTGAATATTAGATTAATGTTTCATTCATTCCCTTTTCACTATTAACTGCATGCTAAACAGGCCTTTGGCAGGCAATTGGCTCTGCTGAGGAGGCTCCTTGGTATAGCGGAGGAATAAAAACACAGGCCCAATCTCACTACATGTGGAATCTAAAACAAACAAACACATAAATCTGAAGAATTAATTCTGATTGCCAAAGGAAGGGGTGGAGAGTGGGCAAAATGCACGAGGGTGGTCAAAATGTACAAAGTTCCAGTTGTAAGATAAATCTTGAGGTTGTCATGTACAGCATGGTGGCTATAGATAAGACTATTGTATTGCATATTTGAATGTGGCTATAAGAGTAGATCTTGAAAGTTCCTGTCAGAAGAAAAACAAATGTGTTACTTTATGAGGTGATGGATGTTAACTGGACTTATTGTGGTGTTTATTTCACAATATATACAAATATTGAATCGTTATGCTGTTCCCCTTAAATTAATACAATGTATGTGTCCATTATATCTCGGTAAAACTGGAAGGAAAAAGGAAACACTGTGTCTGTAATAAAAAGAAGGAATTCTCAAAGCCACAAGAGAGAAACAGAGTTTTTTTTTAATGTTTGATTTTTTATTTTGAGAGAGAGAAAGAGAGAGTGGGGGAAGGGTAGAGAGGGAGGGAGAGAATCCCACGCAGACTCCATGATGTCAGTGCAGAGCCCGATCGGGGCTCAATCCCAGGAACCATGAGATCATGACCTGAGCCAAAATCAAGCGTTGGATGCTTAACCTACTGGGCTGTCCAGGCGCCCTGAGAAACAGAGTTCTAAGGGAAGAGAAAACTCGTTCAGCTGGGAGATTAGGGGAGGATTCACAGAAAGGGTTGACCAGAGAGCTGGACCTTGAATGATGAGTAGCAGTTGGATACACAGAAATAGACTTTCTCATACATGAGAATGACACGCTTCATCTGTAGAACATTCTCGGAGTATTCTTTTCTCAGCAAGATGAATGGTTTAGTGCTGAGGGCCTCATAGATCCCACCTGGTTTATATCTGTGAGTGAGAAGGTCATCTTGGGGAAAACACGTTTGTGTAGCAGATTGACATAAACAGAGTTTTCATATGCCTTATCTAGAGATCAAGATATATGGAAAAACTCTTGTATCTACGAAGCCACTGTTAATTAGTGCTTCTGCTCACAACCTTCTAGCTGTGCTGTGTCTACCTGAAGGGTTGTCAAGTTTTCTGGTTGGGCCGGACAGTAGATGCCTTTTACCAATGCCACAGGAGTGGCTCTTCTCCTGGAGGATAGTATCTCGTAAGGGAGTTCCTTCCTTCTATTGCTGGTGCGAGAGCTTCTTTGTGGATGTGACACGTGTATTATTGAATCCGAAAGCAAGTGACCCAAAACCTCACTTTCCCACCAATTTCCATGTTGAGAACTATGTCCTGAGATCTTCAGATTTGAGCTCATTTGGGTGCTCCTCTGTGTGAAGAAAATCCCTTACTAAGGCACGTTACTGAAAACTGCCTGGCCAGCCTCTCAAGGGAAGATTGGGAAAGAACAAGTCACATTTACCGACTTGCCTACATCTACTTATTTCTTTCAAATAATATATTTTAAAAATGATTTGGGCTCAATTACCCACAACCTGAATTGCATCATCTTAATCTTTTTATTACTACTAAAAAATCATTTCCTTTTTAATAAACATGTTCTAAGCTCCACTGATGTGCTAGGAGTGGATACTCTGAAAATTCACAAGATGAAAGATCACAGTTTCTCTGTATCACATGTCCTAATTCTCGAAACATTCATCAAGCTTGCTCCGGGTCTGAGGCACTTTTCTAGGTGCTGGGGAAAGGAACTGGTGGGCCAGAGACCCACAGGAGTTATCTCTTACAATTCCTCTTTTTTTTTTTTTTTTTTTTTTGGATGAAGCTATTACAGTCAGAGTGTTTATAATTTAACCAAGGTCACATGGCTAGTAAATTGCAGCGCCTAGACAGGAGCATTCTCTCCAGGATTAGTAGGTTTTCCATTAAAAATTTTAAAAATGCCTTTTTTTTTTCCTTTTTACGAGAATAAAAGCAAATCTGACATGTTTTCCCAAAATAGACTGATAGTTTGGTAGGCTAAGAACTGCCGACTGTGGACGTTGTATGATCTCTTCTCAATAAAGAAGTGTGGATTACATTGGATCCAGCCAGATTTTTCTCACTGAAGTGTGTTCACAGAGCCATCTTGCACAGGTTGGGGTGGTGGGGGGTGGGGGGAGAGTCTTCCTTAGCCAGTTCAGTTCATTAGGAAAGAATATATATTGCTGAGAGCAAGCGATGTTGCTGTGGGTTTTAATTTGTTATTTATCGATAACAAGTAAAAACTAAAAGAACCGTAATATGATTTGCTCCTAAAAGAACAATTGCGACTCATGGTATGATAGCACTTGCTATAGATCAGCTATGTAACTGGGATCAGAAATAGTTTGTAGTTACTAAGTGTTTTGTTCTGTTTTCTACTCCAGTCTTCATCAGTTGAAATGCAACTGCCGCTGTTATTTATGGTCTCTGTTTCTCCTCTACTTCCCCCAGTTTGAGTCTGATTTTAGAGGTTAGCCCTCTTTCCTCATACAACAGCTTAAATATGCATAGAACCATGTATTACTTTTCTTTTTTTGAAGTGCTTTATTTATTTATTTTGAGAGAGAGAGAGAGGCGGAGAGAGAGGGAGGCAGAGAATCCCAAGCAGGCTCCGCACTGTCAGCACAGAGCCCAATAGGCGGCTCAAACTCATGAACTGTGAGATCATGACCTGAGCTGAAATCAAGAGTCAGATGCTACCATGTATTACTTTTAGAAACCTTGTTTTCCATGTTATTTGCTCTTGCAATAATTCATTTATCAAACTCTGCTTAAGCATCCACTATGTGGTAAGGCCCTGGGCTAGGCACCGGAGCTATGACACTCCTCAGAAAAAAGCAAGCAAGCTCTTTGTAACAACTGTCACCACAAACGTAATAGAGTGCGGGGGGAGATCTTCGGGGATCCTCTGACCCAGACCTGGAGGTGAGCGAAATGACTTCTCTGTCCTGATTCTGAAACAAAAACTAGAAGACCCCTTTGACCTTCCCGCATCACGTAGAACAAGAAATCAAGTGTCATAGCATTCAAGCGACATCTTTTTCACTCATGCATGCAACGAAAGAATGCGATGGCCTACTGGAATCAGGCACTGTTCTTGGCACAGGAAACAAGTAGTTATGAAAAAAAGATAACATTCCTGTGCTCAGAGATTTTACATTTTTTTTTTCAACGTTTATTTATTTTTGGGACAGAGAGAGACAGAGCATGAACGGGGGAGGGGCAGAGAGAGAGGGAGACACAGAATCGGAAACAGGCTCCAGGCTCCGAGCCATCAGCCCAGAGCCTGACGCGGGGCTCGGACTCACGGACCGCGAGATCGTGACCTGGCTGAAGTCGGACGCTTAACCGACTGCGCCACCCAGGCGCCCCCAGATATTTTACATTTTAATGAGAGAGGAAAGATTTGAACAAAAGCACAATAACATGCTGGGTGTCAATAAGCGCTAATAAGCAAACTGAAACAGGTGAAGAGGTATATAGACTAAGGTTGGGGAGTGTGGGGTTGCTGCTTTATGGAGAGTAGCTGTGGAAGATCTTTCTAATAAGATGACTGAGATTTGAACTGAGGCTTAAAGGAAGGGAAGCAATTAGTCATTTCGAGGAATGGTATTTTCTTCAGTGGGATCAGTAAGTACAATGACTCCAAGTATGCCTGATGTGTTTGAAAAACGTATGACTAACATAAAGGAAGAAGTGAGAAATAGATCAGGTTGGACTTTATAGAACATGATTCAGATTTTAGATCTGACTCTAAGTGTAATGGAAAGATTTAAGCAGAGCAGGGAGTTTTGTTTAGAAAGGATCATTGTGGCTGTGCTAAGATAGCAAGGGGCAAGGAAAGGGGTGGGAGAGTTCATTCAGAAGGCTATTTAACAGATCACGACTAGGTCATGGACTTGGACTAGGGTGGCAGGATGGAGGAGGTGAGAAATGACCTGATTCCGGGTATAGTTTGATGGTGGAGTCAACAGGATTTGTTGCTGGATTCAATATGACATATAGAAGAAAGAGAGGGGTCAGATGTCTCTTACAATGATGAACAAAACAGACAGGGGTCTGACCTTAGGGGGTTTATCTACTGGTGGGATAAGCAGCCAATAAACCAGCAAATATACATGATTACAGTTTGTGATCAGTACTAAAAAGGAAACAACAGAGTGCTATGCTACAAAATAACAAGGGATCTCTTTCAGTAGGGCAGTCAGGGACCATCTCCCTAAGGAGGTGGTAGTTAAGCTACGAAGAAGAAAGAGAAGGGGCCCTCCATGCAAAGAGGCAAGAGTGGAATGTGCCAGGTGAAGGCTCCAGTAAGCACAACGGCCCTGAGGTCCCTTGGCTGCAAAGCAGGAAAGCCCCAGGATTTAAAGCACTTCTGACCAATCCTTAAGCTTGTTTTGTTTTTGTTTTCCCTACTCTTACATGCTCTAGCACAACAGTTTCCAAGGTATGATCTGTGTACCCCAGAGTTCCCTGTGACCCTTTCAGGGAGTCCACAAGGTCTTAACACTTTTCATACTAACGCTGAGTCATTATTTTTTTCTTTTTCATACTAATTCTTTCACGAGTATACAGTGTTTTCCAAAGGCGACAGGACTTGTGATATGACAGCAGGCTGATTCCAAAGCAGGTATGAGAATCCAGCTGTCTTGTACTGAGCCAGATGTCAGATATTTGAAAAAAATGGGAAGCAATGCCACTTTTACCATTGTGTTATTTTTGCCTTGTAAAACAGTTACTTTTTACAAAATTATTGTAAAACAGTTATTATTACTTTATACCAATAAACATTATGTTTATACAAAGGGCATTATTAGTATTTTAAATAATAGATATTTTATTTTTTTTTCTAATTTTTTTTCAACATTTATTTTTGGGACAGAGAGAGACAGCATGAACGGGGGAGGGGCAGAGAGAGAGGGAGACACAGAATCGGAAACAGGCTCCAGGCTCTGAGCCATCAGCCCAGAGCCTGATGCGGGGCTCGAACTCACGGACCGCGAGATCGTGACCTGGCTGAAGTCGGACGCTTAACCGACTGCACCACCCAGGCGCTCCTAATAGATATTTTAAAAATCACTCTATATTGATTTCTAATGATAAGTGTCAATAGATATAGCCCACAAAAACAAAAGTTATTTGGATCCTACATAATTTTTAAGCATGTGAAGCATCCTGGGATGAAAGTTTGAGAACTACTGCTCAGTATTAATGTTAACACTCTCAAATTCATACTTGACCTCTAGATATAAAATCCCCTTTGTACCTCGAACTTTCTTTAAAACACAATGGTAAGAATTGTGAACACTAATTGAGTGTTTACTACATTCTAGGCATGCCCTAAATGCTTTACAATATTTTAACTAGTTTAATCCCTTCAGATAAACCTATGAAATGGGTACTTTTATTCTATCCATTTCACAAAGAAGAAGCCAAAGCACAAAGACATGAAAACCTGTCCCAGATCGCACAGCTATAAGTAATAGAGCTAGGATTGGGACCCAAGGGCAGTCTTGCTCTAGAGGCACCGTTCTTAACCATCCGTGGTAATTTAATGCGTGAACAAATAAATGAAGATTTAGCCGTAATATTATGTAAACTTCACTTGCAGGGGTTCTCAGTAGCTCTGACTCACTGGGAGATCCATGTCAGGCAGGGTGGTGCTCAAAATATCACATACAGAAGGAGCCCGAGGCAGGTGAAAACCTTGGGCTAGGGAGTGCTGAGCAGCAAGCCCAGGGAATTCACCTCTGATGTCAACTCCCACAGGCAAGCATGAATCAGGACTAGGGTCAAGGCCACGAGGTTTAAAGCTGTGCAAAATAAAAACCTGCACAGCGAAGGAAACAATCAGCAAAACTAAAAGGCAACTGATAGAATGGGAGAAGATATTTGCAAATAACATATCAGGTAAAGGGTTAGTATCCAAAATCTATAAAGAACTTATCAAACGCAACACCCAAAAACCAAATAATCCAGTGAAGAAATGGGTAAAAGACATGAATAGACACTTCTCCAAAGAGGACATCCAGATGGCCAACCAACACATGAAAAAATGCTCCACATCACTCACCATCAGGGAAATACAAATCAAAACCACAATGAGATACTGCCTTACACCTGTCAGAATGGTTAACATCAACAACTCAGGCAACAACAGATGTTGGCAAGGATGTGGAGAAAGAGGATCTCTTTTGCATTGTTGGTGGGAATACAAGCTGGTGCAGCCACTCTGGAAAACAGTATGGAGGTTCCTCAAAAAACTAAAACTAGAACTACCCTACGACCCAACAATTGCACTACTAGGCATTTATCCATGGGATACAGGTGTGCTGTTTTGAAGGGACACATGCACCCCCATGTTTATAGCAGCACTATCCACAATAGCCAAAGTATGGCAAGAGCCCAAATGTCTATCGAGGGATGAATGGATAAAGAAGATGTGGTATATATATATGTGCAATGGAGTATCACTCGGCAATCAAAATGAATGAAATCTTGCCATTTGCAACTACGTGGATGGAACTGGAGGGTATTATGCTAAGTGAAATTAGTCAGAGAAAGACAAAAATCATATGACTTCATTCATATGAGGACTTGAAGAGACAAAACAGATGAACATAAGGGAAGAGAAACAAAAATAATATGAAAACAGGGAGTGGGACAAAACAGGAGACTCACAAATATGGAGAACAAACTGAGGGTTACTGGAGGGGTTGTGGGAGGGGGGATGGGCTAAATGGGGAAGGGGCACTAAGGAATCTACTCCTGAAATCATTGTTGCATTATATGCTCACTAACTTGGATGTAAATTTTAAAAAATAAAAAATAAAATAAAAAAAAAATAAAGCTGTGTCGGTACTAGGGACAAAACAAGGGAAGGAGTGAACTCAATCATCTCTCAGGACAGTGGTCCCTGTCCCTCTGTTCCCTAGGTGTCGCCTCTGCAGGGAGGGCTTGGTTGAGATTAGAAAAATTTCCTTCTCTCCTTCCACCCCACTCAAATAAGAGTGAATAAGAGGATTCCAGGCAAACAACAGGGGGGAGGGCTGCGTGCCCAGGACTCAATTTTATTTCCTGAAGGATTCAAGGTTCATAGGTGGACCACTTGATTTAATGGCATCAGGTTAGGGAAAATACCCACACCAGAGTAAATTTTACAGTAACACACTTTACCTGGTCGATTAAACAATCACACGTGGTTGGTAGACTTTAGCTTGAAGAGTCTAAATTAAGTCATACAAAAATTCATAAATGCACATTTATTAAAGTCAAATATAAAGACCAGAAGTAACAAAGGATAAAAATCAAATTATATTTTACTGAGCGTAAATATAATTTGTAATGAGGTTTGAAAAACGGTATTTAAAGTTTTTCTGCTTAGCAGAATTTCTACTTTCTGGATAATGTAATTATAAGGTGAAAGAGAATTTTTTTTATATGAAAACCCATGGTCTCATCTGTCACAGGCCACATAACCTCTTTCTCTGCCTCCTTCAGTAAGAGGAGTGCAGCCTCACAAGGTCTGTATTATGCAAATGAAGTAATGGATGAGAGGAGAGGAAACTCAGAGAAACCTACTTGGTTTATATTGGAAAGAGATAATATAACATGGATCCTCTCCTTAAGAGGTATTTGAAGCCTTCTACATGCCCCCCCTCCCCCGCCATCCCATTCCCATCCCTAACCTACAAAGGCAGGCGCCATCTTAATAGTCTTGTCATACATGTGTTTAGTTCTAAAGATACATTGTTTGGTTTTGCATGTTCCGAACATTAGGTAAATGATGTCAGATAGTGTGTGTTCTTCTGCAACGTGCTTTGGACACTCTAGTCTTAGTTCCTGAGACTCATCTGTGCGGTGAAGTTCATTTTTCCTAGCATGTAGGATTCTAGTTTAGGCCTGAAGCCTATTTTCTTCATTCTTTCTCCTTTCGACTGACATTTTGGTTCTTTCCAGTTATTTTGCTTTACGTGCACTGATTCTGTGGGGCACCTCGTACATGAATCTTGGTGAACACAGATAAGAATAACTTCAGAATATATATCTGGGACAAGAACTGCAGAGTTATGCAGGGTGTATGTTTTCAGCCGCACTCCATAATGTCATTTGCGTAATCAATTACTGAGAGAAATGAGCTAAAATCTCCCGCAGTGATGATGAATTTTAAAATTCCTCTTTGCAGTTCTAGCAATTTTCGCTTTATAGCTTGAAAATGAGAGATGATTCCCCTCACATTCATTGTGAATTTCTGAATAATGATGTTTGGATTTATTTATATTGCCTTATATTGTCTTATTTTACTTTTTCTGTGGACTTTCCCCCTCTTTCCTAGATTTCTTTCTGATTTATTGACATTATGGTGGATTTTGTTTTTGCTGTTGTTAAAAGTGGGATGCAATTATTTCTCTCCCTGTATGCAAATCCCTTTGGCAGTAAGACTGTATTTCCTTCCATCGAGGTGAAAGAGAAACTAATCCAGTTCTAAGTCTAGGCTGGGAGTCAGCAAACTACAGCCCATAGGACAGATCTGCCATGCTATTTTTGTAAGTAAAGATTTATTGTAACATAGCCACACTCATCCATTTATGAATTGGTTATGAATGCTTCTTGAAAAATAGTAGAGTTGAGTAGTTCCAACTCTTCAGTAGTATGGCCCAGAAAGCCTAAGATATTTACTGTGTGGACCTGTTCAGAAAAAGTGTGCCAACCTGTGGTCTAGGTCTCAAGAGGACTGTCACTAATTCTATTGGAACTTGTCCAGTTGCCATGTGTATGAGAACAGGTAAGTCTACTGGAGATGAGCGTCCATGTGGAGCAGAGATGAACTCTCCTGGATAAGTCCAGCTCGCACTAGCCAGCCCCCAGAGACCAAGCCCCCAGTGATGTCACATATATGATCCCACCCAAGAACCATTAAACTAGCACCGATTAGCAGAACTGCCTGATGAGCAATACACAGGTTCATGAGTGACAATAAATGATTGTTTTAAGGGGATGCGTTTGGGGATCATTTGTTACATAGCTAATAACAAAAGGTTTGGGGTTTGCTGTATTTTTTCTTTCATTTCACTTCTCCCTCTAGCAATTGAAAGTTATACTTTTATTCTGTTAGTGCTCACTTGAGAAACTTCAATGTGCAAAGTTTAAAGTAAGTCATGATTTTTTCCTTCTTCGTAAACAATGCGAGGACCTCAGATGACTTTAACGCTGATCAGCTGCTCCCAATTTACATGCTACTATTGTACAAAATTTTGGTTCTATTTTACCTATTTAACTCAACAAAATAGACATTATAACTATTATTTTATACTGTTGATTTTTGTCTAGATTTACTCATATATTTATCTGTCTTTGCTCATTATTCCTTCTTGCACCTTAAACTTTCTGTCTTTTTGAATGTCTTTAGTAAGAGTCAGTTATTGGCACCTTTTCTCAGGACTTTTTCCTAAAATTATTTAATTGGAAGATACTTTTATGAAGTATACAATTCTGGATTGATAGGTTTTGCTCTCAATACCTTGAAGATATTATATATATATAAATTTTCCAGCTGCTTCCAGTTCACTACTAATTCCTCTTAGAAAATCTGCCTTTTCTCTCTATAGGGATATAATCTGTCTTCTCTCTTTTTGTCTTTGTCTTCTGTTGTACTACATCTACTTGTGGATTTCTTTTTATCCTTATTTATACTCTTCAACATTTGTTCAGTTTTCTGAAATAAGGTCTAGTTTTTTAATACATTTGAAATACTTTTGGACACTAAGTCCTCACATATTGACTCTCTCCTGCTGCGTCTATGCTCTTCTTTTATAACTTCAGGTAGACATATGCCAAATTGTTCACTCTCTTCCATATCACTTATTCACACTCTCAGAACTTCTATTTTTCTCTCTGAGAAGCATTTGAATATTTTTTTCTACTTGCTGTTTACTGATTTTCCCCCCATTTATGTTAAATCTGCAATTTCTATCCTCCATGGCATCCAATATCATGCAATGCAAAGTATATCATGTGAAATACATTAAGATTATGGGGTGCCTGGGTTGCTCAGTCGGTTGAGCGTCTGAGTTCGGCTCAGGTCATGATCTCGCTTTCTGTGAGTTCGAGCCCCGCCTCAGGCTCTGTGCTGACAGCTCAGAGCCTGGAGCCTGCTTTGGATTCTGTGTCGCCCTCTCTCTCTGCCCCTCCCCCACTCATGCTCTGTCTCTCTCTCTTTCTTTCTCTCTCTCTGTCAATAATAAACACTAAAAAATTAAAAAAAAAGAAATACTTTAAAATTGTGAAAAGAACACATTAATAAATACATGAATGGATTTGTGGATATAAACTTGATGTTGAACGATAGAGGCTCTGAGCTGATGAGTCGAAAATCTCTGAGGTCTTTGGATCTATAATAAGAATCTGCATGTTAACCAAGCATAGCCAAAGACACGGTACTTTTACCTAAAGTGTATGTAGATGATGGTGTGATGATTTAAAAAAACCCAAATATTTATGAAGGTATGGGTCACTGAATTAAAAAGATGTGGTCCTTCTCCCTGGGAACGTTGGACTTGGGTCCAAATAATATAAATGCAAGTATTATTATATCTGTGTAATATTTAAAAAAATTTTTTAACGTTCATTTATTTTTGAGAGATCCAGAGACAGAGTGCGAGCGGGGAAGGGCAAAGAGAGGGAGACACAGAATCTGAAGCAGACTCCAGGCTCCGAGCTGTCAACACAGACCCCGACACGGAGTTCGAACTCACGAAGGTGATCATGACCTGAGCCGAAGTCGGACACCTAACTGACTGAGCCACCCAGGCACCCCATCTGTGTAATATTTTATGTTCAAAACAGGCTCTGCTCAGAAAAGATTGAAATCACTAACATAAACGTGTGTTGTAATCCTTATCACAAGTGAATTGTAGTAGTGTATGCATTTCCTGAAGAGATTCAAAACTAAGTCTCCTTTTTGGTCATCAACACTCACCATAAATGAATGACTCTCTTAGACCATTGTCTATAGGGAATGATCCCTCTTAGTGTAACACTGGCTGCACAGTTTGCTCTCTTAAGCTGCCTTTGCAACTCCTGGTCCTTCCACAGGGGATGGCCTCTTTATCACTCAGAATCACATGTCACTAAGGCTCCAATGAAACCACCAAAGCATAATGGGCCTAAAAACACTTTCCATCTTGTAATTTCACATGATCTTCACAAAAACTGGGATTTCTTCAATCATTTGAATGAACTAATAGTTAATAGGGTAAGGAAGTGTTTAGCTTTCAGAATGTTCATAAAAATGAACCAGTGTGATAAAAGTTCTGAAAGCACTACAGAAAGAGAAAAGCACTGTAAAAACAAAAGGCATTATTTTCATTATCAAGGTGTTAATATTGAAATTGGTAACATATAGCAGCACAGTGAGCACTTGGCATTTGTTTTTCTTCCTTTGGGCAATTATAAAAGCTAAGAGTGTAATATTGTAAAAGTTTCTCCATAATCATTGCAGCATTTCTAATTAACACTCTTTTTTTTTATATATATACATGGAGAACTAATACATCACAGTAGCATTCAGAGAAATAAGACCTTATTTGGTTTTTAACCCTTGGAGAATTAACAAGTTCAAACACCATTGAAGAGTCAGGGATAGAACTACAGCATGTATTCACATGAATATATGTATTCACATATATTCAAAAACATGCTCCCTAAGCCAAAGAAGTAAGAAATGACTCATTTGAAAAACCACCCACAGCTGCATGTTGGTGTGTAAGTTGCAGTCAATACTCCTTGGATATGATATGGGGATGATCCCCATTGTCCACATTAGCCTCTGCAGAAGTTTTGCTGAACGCTCTCCCCAAGGAGCATTTCTGCATTTTGTCTTTGGGCTCATACTCAGTGGTGGTAAATGGATTAACACAGCAGTCTCTGATAGTATGATAGATGAAGTTGGAAGAGCAATTTTCTAAACACCCTTTCCTTACTTGATGGATGCTTCCATTTCCATCTCTTCCCTCGGGGCTCTTTGTGTGCAAAATCGCTCTTCTGAAAGGAGTTTTCACATGCTATTAGTACCTAGTGGATTTATGATGTCCTCTCATGCAGTCTTTCTGCCATTGTGTGGCTAGAGTCTGCTCTGGTGTTCTATACAAAATGCTATCCTACTTCCCTGATTAACAGCTTACACTGGGTTGACATTTTGAAGTATGAGACACAGTTTAGCTCCCCAAAACAACAATTATGTTCTCCTAATTAGGCCCAAGTGCAGTCAAAACTCATCATACACTTTGAGAAACCTTTACTTTCTCGGACATTCAGTTGAATCCTGTGGTACTTCATTGTTACCACCAGCACCTCAACCTTAGTTCTACCAGAAACCCCAGCTGGGAGCAGAGCATACATTCTGACTACACTAATTAGCATGCAGTTCTCCTCTATGACCTCTCCTTTGAACCCAGAAGCACTTGGGCCCCTATGATGGATGAGAAAGAAGTTGCCAAGAATAATGACAAAAACATCAAATTTGGGAGGGAGAAGTTTTTGGTAAACAGTCCATGATTTTGATGTGAGGTGGAGATTTTAAAATAGTTTGCATCCAGTTGAACTAATTATTTTCTGTTACTTTTTCCTCACCTTCTTTATTAAAAATATCCCTGGTAGGAGAGAGTCGAGGAGAGGGTTAGGTGCTTAAATAACAGAATTAAAAATAACAGAATTGAAAAAAAAAAACAAATTAAAAATTGGGGAATCCCAGGACCAGCTTCCAGCTGAAGATTTTTGAGAACAATTTCCTTTCTGGCAACAGTCCCCTTATCACCCGGCCATGGGAAGGAGCAGTAAGGTGACAGAAATGAATACAGACAGCAGATTCCTGAGGACAGCCCCTTCCTAAATTTTCTTGGTATCTCACAAACGGTAAGAAAGAGATCCAAAATTTCATACTCATGAATAGAATATGGAAATTTATTGAAAGCGAGAGCCATTATCTGCCAAAAAGTTCCTTCAAAGAAGTGAAGAAAACATACACTAAAGAAAGGTGTGGTTTCAGCCACTGGCTGGGGACTGAGGCGCTGAAATCTTTTAAGTATCAACGCACCACAGAGTGGTCACCGTGAAAGACCCAGCGGGAGAGGACACATTATGTGTTATGTTAGTAAAAGATACCATGGGGATGTTGTCACGGACCACAAGCTCACCTTCAGTGCTCCCTGCAGTGAACTTCTGAAGTTCAAATGCCATCCCCATAGGAGGAAGAGAGGAGAGGAGAATCTTGAACTAATATTTTAACCCACACTGAACTGGCGCTATTAGAGTGGACTGGACAGTTAGCCTGCTTTTAGATGGGCTGTGCAACGCCAAGTGAGATCAAACTGAGTTGCAGGAATAAAGTTCACCAGAGTCCTCTGGATTGCAGTAACTGAAATTTAAGATGCTTACATTTATGTTTCTTTGGCTTCTAAAGAACATAATAGGTTACCAAGATGAAGTCAAACAGTCCTTTTAAGGAAAATGTATTCAATATGGGGGATTAGAAGAGTTGGCAAGAGAATTATAAGAAAGCTTATAAAATGTTTGCCATTTTTAGGGAAATAGTAGATTCAGAATAGGAAAAACGTGTATGAAAGCCAAAGGGAACAGGACCTGGGACCGTTTATCATTGAAAAATTTATAAACTTCAAGATTTTTAAGAGGCGATTCCACAAAAGCAAATTCCCATGAATTTTGGGACAATTTGAATACAAACTAAGCCTGAACCTTGGTGGAAGGAAAAGTACTGGCTTTGGAATGGAGAAGAAATAAGGATGAATGAGTAATGGGTTGTGGAACCTTAAAATGCCCAAGTCTACAATTTCCCTAATTTATACCTTGTATAAGTAACACGAGTCTGTCACAATACAGTCTGTGTGCTTCAACGGACTCCGTAGCAACTCATGAAAAATGGCAGAATGATGTTCCATCAACCCAAAGGATATTTGCTGGAGGAAAATTGTATTGGTGTGAGAGAAAAAGCCCTCAATGGTGAGGCCAATATATTCTGTTTAGATATTCCTCAGGATCACATTTTATTGAATATTACCATTTCACCTTTTGTTACCAGGGAAATATCAGGCTTAAAGCATATTTTCAGTGAACTGTGTATAGTAGAAGAATAATTATTTGAAAATAATTTTAGTTCTGGATTTAATGACCAGACTCTATTTCTCAACATGTTATATTAGAAAAACAACTAGAATTTAACAGCTTGTCTTTTTTTAAGATCCTAATTCCAAAATTGAATGCAGCTGCTTTTGTTTTATTGTTGTCTTGAATATTGTCTCTCTCTTTTTTTCCATGTATTTCAAAATTTTTTTTTTCTGAAAACAAAGGAATGGACTAAAATGAAATAAATCCAAAAACGTTACCTCAAATGAACTTTAGCTCAGACATTTCTAGTAAGTTAATGCCATCTGGTACTAAAATGTGAAATTTACAAAACGTGGTGAGAACATTTAGGTCTCTATTGCTTCTCCCTCATTAGAAGGGAAGAGCCAGTTCTTCAGGTACTATTTGATATCCCTCGTTTGCTTTTCTGGCCAAAGATTAAAAGCCTTTGGCTTGGGCACATGTGAACATGTTTTCCGGTCATTGTGTGGAAACTCTTGCAAAGTACTGAAGAAATCTTTCATACCTCAGTACTCTGAATAGCACCCTCCCCATCAAAGCATGTTTACCATCCAAAGGAGCCCCAGAGTCATTGGTAAATGAAAAGGCTTGCAGAGGGCACTTGACCTCTCAGCCAATGGAGCAGTTTCAGCTGTCTGGGGCTTGAACTTCTTGTCCCTTCTCCTTTCTTCTGTCCTACTATCTACTCTCACCCCCTTGCCACCCCGCCCCCCTTTACTGGAACAGAAAGAGCTGCTCCTAACTGTGTTTCTTGTCCCAAGCTCTCTTCCTTTTAATCCATTGGTTAGCTTATTTGTTTTCCCAGAACATATTTTTACCATTTAATTTTTGAAAATGATTAATTTCGATGTACAGTCTTCTAGGCACTGTCCTAAGCCTAACCACTTGAAACTATGACCCACGAAGGGGCATGAAGAGCTGTAACCACAGACAGCTAGACCTTTCAATGACCAGTTGCACTGGCTCCTGTTCTATGTTGCTTCCAGTGCCAAATATTCCTCCCATTCCCGGCTCTCCTACTCCATCTTTACTTCCCATGATCTCATCTCCTATCTCTGACATTCCTGCTTTTCTATACTGTAAACCCACCCAAACTTCCCCAGACGCAGCCAGTAATAGTTTGTAGATGGGCATCCTGGTGGCTCAGGTTAAACATCCAATTCTTGCTCTTGGCTCTGGTCACAATCTCACAGTTGGTGAGATTGAGTCCCGTGTCGGGCTCTGCTTTGACAATGCAGAGCCTGCTTGGGATATTTTCTCCCTCATTTGCCCCTTCCCCCCATGTGCTTTCTCCTCTGTCTCTCAAAATAAACTTAAAAAGTAATTAAAATACTCTGTTAACATTGTATTACTTGAACTCTGTTCCAAATTAATATTAACTAGAAGTCTACTGCATCTGTTAATCTTCCTGTTTTGTAAGAGAAGAAACTTGTATTTGGAATCTCAGAGAGAACTATTCAATGTCGTAAAGTTTACTTCAATTCAATACATATTCTGTGCTTCCTTCATGAAAATGACTGTTCTAGCCAAACTGGAGAATAGAGAGATGGATAAGATACCGTGTCTCTCCAAGAAGATGAAATCAAAAGGAGGAAAGAGATGCACGCATAATTTCTACATAAACTGGAGGAGAACAGAGATGGAAGAGACACTTATTTTGGCCGAACAGAATAAGGATTAAGGATTCTTGAAGGAAGTAGGTTTTTTGCTGGGTTTAGAGGGTTTGCAGGATTTTTTAAGGCAATGCAATCCTGTTGGAAGCAAATTTGAGTGTGTTTCCCAGAGTCAAGTAATGAATTAAAGGTCTTATTCCTCCATCTGAATATTAGCAACACTTGAACTGGGTTCATGGGTTACACATTTTCCTTTACAGTGAGATCTCTTAATTTTTTAGCTTAGACCTGGTATATTGTAAGTTCTCAGTAAACATTTGTTGAATAAACCAATTGACAGTTATTAGGCTCCTACACAATTTTAATGCCACGAGTGTCTATACAAGACAAGTTTCACTATAGCTATACCAAAAGCCATGTTGAAATGTTAAAAATACAAATAGAGGCACCTGGGTCGCTCATTTTGAGTGTCTGACTCTTGGTTTCAGATCAGGTTATGATGTCAGAGTTTCCACAGCAGACCAAAGTATGCCTGCGATCTCTCTCTCTCCCCCTTTCTCCTTCCCTTCACTCATTCTCTCTCTTGAAATAAATGAAAACAAAATTTTTTTAAAAAAACAGAATTATAAGGAGACAATGGAATCTTATATTTTCTGTCCTGAGCTAAAACTTAGCAGGAACATCTTTATGCCTCATTATTTCTACCTTCATCTGCTGATGTTTCATTTTTGTTATTTTTTATAAGCCTCTCAATCTCTGTGCTTTCAAATCCTCTGGATTTAGGTTCTCTAATTGAGCAGGGGCCTCATATCCTCCCACAGTTTGTCCTTTAAAAATGTTCTAACCCAGATTTCTGAACCCACAGAAGGAACAAAGGAGGCAGCCCTCAATTCAACTTGAATCCTGGCAGCTATGGGATTTTTCGTACCCTCTTCTGAAACTAGCTTGAATATCATATCCTTTGAGAGACGGGACCCTGGAGCCAGGTGGGCTTGAGTCCAAATTCAATCACTGCTTAATACGATCTTGGACAAAAGTCCTAAAGTGAACTACAGGTATGAAGTGAAAGTGAGAATATCTGTCTACCAGAGATTGATGAAAAAGATATGTCAAAAGCCCATGTACCCAACAAGCTGTGATTACATTTCAGCTCTGCAGAATTGCAGGGTCTGAACAAGACAAGCAGGTGTGAGACAGGAAACATGAGGTTGCAAAGTGGACTATGGCAGCCAATCTGCTTCAGATATTCTTTCCTCTCTCCAACTTGCAGCTGGTGAAGGAATAATCACTCCCAGTGGCCGTGCACTCCAATTTTATACAGAAAATCAATTGGAAAATAAGTTTTTTTTAAGTTACTCTGCAACCGATCTCATTGAAATAAATTGATTCTGTAAAATAAAATATACAGCATTTAATGCTCTCACTGGGTCACTATGTGTTTGTGTGTGTGCATTCACGCGCGTGTGTGCACATTCGTGTGCATGCACATGTGTTTATCGAATAGGATTCAGATTGATTTGGTGTCTCCCACGTCTTGGAGCTATGGTATTTCACCTCTATTTCTAGGTGTTCATGTGGTTGTAAAAGCCTTCATTCATTTCTTTAACAAAAAACATGTATTGAACACTATTTAGGTTTCAGCTGTATACTCTTCTCAGTTCTAGAATTTATCTAATACTGACTATACTATTCAGAGGTATAGGACATACCCAGAAGAGTTCAGTGGAAATTAGAGAAAATCTGCTCAGTTGCCTCAGTTTATTCATGAGGAAAGTATGGTGCAGAGAAATTCACTTGAATTTCTCAAGGACACAATTCTCAGAGTAGCTATAAAAGGAAGACACTGTTTCTCAACTTTGCACATTAGAACTATTTGAGGAAATTTAAACATATTTAAACCCAGGTTGCACCCCAGACAAGTGAAATCAGAATGTTTGAGGGTGAGACCCTGGCATTAGTATTTTAAAGCTTCCAGTTAATTCCAATGGGCAAAAGGAGGTTATACCTATTGCCCCATAACATGGCACTATATCTCTTTGTGCTCAGTTAGGTCGCCAGTTAATGGAAATTCAGATTCACATATACAGTTGCTTAAAGAAATCAGGAACAAGAAGGCGTAATTGCCATGTTAACCTTAACTTTCCTTTTCACTGCTGACATTGACGCTTATGACCTGGAGAACATTTTCTTGCAAAAACCTCTTCACTCTCTCCTAGAACGTGCTGCTAGCCTAATTTTGTTCAGTCTCTTCTATAGTTTTCTCTGAAAGTCCATTACCCAGAAGACGAAGTCCTAGATACTTCACCCTAGCATTTAAGACTGTACACTCTGATCTTTATCTTTCCAGCTTCATTCTCCAGTCTGAAGTCAAGTAGACCCACTCATTTGCTCCTCCTCACAACAGACTTGTGCAGATTCTCTTCGACATGCTCTCTTTCCTTCTTATCTGGGCAGAAGTCTTTCAGCCCTTCAAGGCTGCAGCTCGGATGCCATCACTTCCATGATGCCTTCGGCCATTTGCACGCTCATTTCTATGGCATTTCAATACCATACATCTTGATCATATTTTTATTTCTTTGACATATATTTTGGAGTGTATGATATATTTTTCACTTTTATAACAGATTTTCTTCCTTTGTTAGGTTACCAATAACCTAGTGGAACACAGAGACAGTGTGTTATCATATATACTCATCTGCATAGTAAGGCCATGCATGATACACTTCGACTGAATGAAAACTAAGAAAGGATGCCACTTGAGTAACAGGAAAGTTGCAGTAAGTTAGGAAATCATAATCTTAAAGAAGTGTATTAGAGCTCTATTTTTCTTCTTCTTCAGGCACTTCTTTATCCAAAAAACTCCTATTTTCTAATCCCTACAGGAGAGACTTTCTTAGTAATTTTGCAGGTGAGATGTATAAAATTGCAGAAAATAAGATATGTTTGGAACAACTTAGAAGGACAGTTCCAGGAAATTGGGTATGTCGTTTCAGGAATTTCATCTGAAACAAAGTTATCTCAAAAATATTTCTAAATAGTTCTTTGTCATTATTATTTCAGTTCTTTGGAAGACTGGCTCAGTTCTGCCAAGATGCATCTGAAATTTGGATCATGTCTAAGAGAAGATCAAGAGAATAGGTACCATGCCTACCGTTTTCTATATCAGCTCAAGACGGTTGCCTTCAGCCAAATTGAGAGGCTGGCAAATCATTAGCTGGTCAATATCAGAAAACTTTGTAATGCTCTATTCATTATTGTTAAATTCAATATATGCACATACCTTCTCTTGCTTCATCGGATCAGCGTTGTGGGGAAGTAGAATGAACATCCTCATCATTCCAACATAATACATGATAAATCTGAGGCTCACAGAGGTTTGATGGCCTGAGCAAAGGTCACCTGGATGGGAGGTGATAGAAGAGCTGAATCTCACAGGTTTAGTCCCTCTTTCTACTTTACACAGAGCTTCTCAAAGTTATAATAATGGGGTTGAACCAGTTTTGGTTGTAATCAGGAAATATATTTTATGCCAAGATCACATAGTGGAATAATTGGAGAGCAGCAGAAACTATTTTGCAAGAATTACAGCTCCATGATTCCAAAGCAGTTCCAGGGCAGAGGAACCAGGCTGTGGAAGAGCACAGTGTTGAATAAGTCTATCAGTAATTCACTGTGTGGTTTTGAGCAAGGAACTCATTTCCGGGCTTTGGTTCCCTAGTTGTTAAAATGGGGAGGAGGACTTTAGAAAGACCTTGCTGGTCCTAAGTTTCTGTGATACTTGTATTCCCCTGCACCCCCATTTTCCAGTACTTTGAAGGAACCCAAAGCCTATCAGCATCCGCCTCACCTGGAAAATTGTTAGAAATGAGGACTCTTAGACCACACATCATCCCTCTGAATCAGAATCTTCACATTACCAAGATCAGGAAGTCATGTGTATGAACGCTAAATCTCAGGAGACACTGCTCTAATACATTTGGCCAAGCTTCTTGATCTGAATATGTATATAGGAGGCACAGAGAAATGTAGTTAGTGTTCCCCACAGCAAAATAGCTCATAAAGAGTCCTTTCTCTGCGTAATCTAAGAAATATACCTCTAGGTTTTCAGTTAAAGGGTGTATAAATTTTTTAGAGAGCTGTCTTTGCTATTCCAACATCTTTTTGCTTACATTAAAATGAATGCAGCTTCACAAACTAAACAGGAGTAGGAAGGTAGGTCTAGTACTTTTACTAATAAAACTTTTTTTGCCAAGATCCCACATCCACAGAGCCACAGTTGGGGACAGAGTTGAGAGAGTGCCAATCTGGAAAGTATTTGAATGAGGTAACCACTAATATGAATTACCCAAAATGCCATCAGGGAAATATTTAGACCTGAGGAATAATCTAATTTAGTAAATGCAGTATGATCATCTTTATATTTTTTGTCCTTTGGGAACCACCGCCCCACTCATTTTGAGAACGATGGAAATATGTAACAAGGGAGGCTTACCTTGACTGAGAGAAAGTGAATATGCTTTTATTCGAATAAGTGAAAAACGAGCTTTATTTTTTTAGTTGTAACTGACTTATCTATGATCTCTCTTTGCAGAAGGTTAATATTTGGGCCTAATAGTATCGGTGTTGAAATCACACCAATTTAAACTACTCATTAAAGAAGTAAGCAGGACTTACTCTTGGCGTTAGAGAACAAAGGAGTTTAGTTCTAGTCAAACAATCAAGAATGCTATTTTTAATAAGTGTAATTTGTGCTAGCAAAATTCTTTGTGAATGTATTTGTCAGTTATTGATCTGGTCTCTTCTAACCATACTGACCTGATTTCCTGTCTTGTGACTCCATTAGAGAACACTTAAGATCACTATAATCTTAAGGCCATAGGTGATTATACAGTTTAAAAAAACATTCTTTTTTTAGAGGTGCCTGGGGGACTCAGTCAGGTGGGCATCTGACTCATGATTTCAGCTCAGTTCAGGATCTCATGGTTCATGGGTTTGAGACAGGTGGGCTTTGCACTGGTCCTGGAACCTGTTTGGGATTCTCTCTCTCCCTCTCTCTCGGTCTTTCCCCTGCCCACGTGCGCGTTCTCTCACTGTCTCTCAAAATAAATACATAAACTTTTTAAAATAAAAATTATAAACTTCCTTTTTTGAAACTAGTTAATTTTTTCTTAATAGAAAGAGTAATATACGCACAGGATTTTTAACAAGTTCAAATAGACACAACCGTATAAATAAAAAGTAAATATCCTTCCCAGTTTGGATCTCCCAGTATCCAGGTTCCCTTTCCAAAGGCATTCACTGAGACCAAAAGTTCTATGACCTTGAGCAGTATTAAACACAGTTGCACTAATTTTTTTCACACAAATAGAAACACTGGGTGCACTCTTGTGCGCTCGCTCCCATTTGTCACCTAATACATCTTAAATATCTTTCATGTCTGTCCAAATATGTTTTCTCTAGATGCACCATAACTTTTTAAACCGGTCTGATGTTGATGGATAGTTAGAATATTTCTAGTCTTTTGCTGTTAAAACAATCACAATTCTTGCACATGTATCTTTTAACACAACCCCATATAAGTGTGTTTATAAGTATATATAAATTTTATGTATTTATATTACACATGCATATGGATATAAAAGTACACATATGTGTGCTTATATATATTGAAATAGAGACATAAAATTTTTACACCTGAAATTAATTATAAACTAGGTATAGTGTTTTCATAAGCATCCTCAAAAGGCATCTTAAACAAGTAATACTAATTTACACTTCTCCCAACAGTAGAAGAGTGTTGGTTATCCTTATCTTTGCCAATATAAGTGACAATAGAATTGCATAACTTCAACAACATGTTTTCTATTACAATTTGAGTACTTGCTCATGTTTAAGCTGTTTGAATTTCTTGCACTGTGAAATGTATTCGTGTCCTTCAATTTTTTTGGAATTTTCACCTTTTTTTGTTGATTTCATGGTCCCCCTCCTACCGCGGACACTTATTTTTCACGATACTGCTTTTATTATACTTCTTAGTTGCATTTGATAGTTAAATGCTTTGTTGCTTCTTTTTGAAGGGCTCTTTCCCTTAGACTTCAGAGACAACACACTATCCTCTCTAGTTGCTCTTTTTCAATCTTTTTTATAGTTCTTCCTCCTCTAATGGCCTTTGGGGGGGAGGCAGTGTCCCAAAAGAAAAACAATATGCAAACTATACAATGTCTACTCTTCACCATATACAATGTATGTTCTATCTTTCTCTTCCCCTCCACTTGTTCAACCACATTTATTTCTTGGGTTTTCTTCAGAAGAAATTTTTAGGCAAGTCAAGCAAATGCAAATATATGAACCTTGTTTTTCCTTCTTTCTTACGTAAAATGTAGCATCATTTAATCTCCTACCTTGCTTTATTATTATTATTCATAATAGTATGTCTTCATGGCGTTTTCATGTGTGTATACTGAGAGATTCTTCACTGTTCTGATAGCTGTATATACCAATGAGTTCTAAAATGACTTTCAAATTTGTGTATATTTCAGGCCCAAACATTTCTTTTGAGTTTGAGACTCAAAGATTCAACAACCGATTTGATTCAAAGTCACTTATTTAGGGAAGTTTTCTGTTATTGCTTCTATGGGCTGTATATGCTCCAAAAGCATTTTGTTTTTTAATTATGCACTGTAATGATACATTTAAGACTATTTGATTAAATATATTTCTCCCAGTGGGTTGTAAATTCCTTGGTAGTATGGACTACAACTTTGTTTTCTTTTTTTTTTTTAACATTCTATCTCGACCTCTTAGCATAGTCTTTGTCACATGGAGTTTGTGTAATAAATGCTGAGTGAATGAAAAAATGAATAAAAAGATAAATTAATAACACTGTTTTTCATTATGTGTTACTCTACTTGTTCTTAGGACATATAATTCAGATTTATAAATGAATTAATTTAGGAGGTACGGGGGCAAAATGGCAAAATGGCAAAATCAGAAGAAAAACATGAATACATTAGATAATTAAGAGTTTTAACACCTAGAACCAGATAGTTCTTTTACACAACAGTTTCTTTTTTAAAAATGTTTATTCATATTTGAGAGAAAGAAACAGAGACAGAGACAGAGAATGAGTGGGGAGTGGGGGGCAGAGAGAAAGGGAGACAGAATCCGAAGCAGGCTCCAGGCTTTGAGCTGTCAGCACAGAACCCGACGCGGGTCTTGAACCCACGATCTTTGAGATCATGACCTAAGCTGAAGTCGGCCACTTAACCTACTGAGCCACACAGGAACCCCTCTCTCTAGGAACCCTTCACTCTAGATTTATTTTGTTGCTATTCCAGATATCATGTGATTTCATTTGAAAAAAAATTCAGTATATATGCAAAATATAACAATTCCTTTTAAATTTCTTTACTTAAAAAAATAAAATAGCTCCATAATTTAAAAAATCAATTTATAAAGGTATTCAAATTTTCTTAGTTGAGGGGCGCCTGGGTGGCGCAGTCGGTTAAGCGTCCGACTTCAGCCAGGTCATGATCTCGCGGTCCGTGAGTTCGAGCCCCGCGTCGGGCTCTGGGCTGATGGCTCAGAGCCTGGAGCCTGTTTCCGATTCTGTGTCTCCCTCTCTCTCTGCCCCTCCCCCGTTCATGCTCTGTCTCTCTCTGTCCCAAAAATAAATAAACGTTGAAAAAAAAAATTTAAAAAAAAAAAAAAAAAAAAAAAATTTTCTTAGTTGAATCACCAGTGTGTGTTTATACATGTATATACATCTTCAAATCAGGATCTAAATAAAGTCCACATACTGCAATTGATTGATAAGTCTCCTCTAGTTTATTTTATAATGATTTTTTAAACGCTTATTTTTAGAGAGATAGAACACTGGAGAGAGAGAGAGAGAGAGAGACATTTCCCAGGAGGCTCCACACTTTCAGCATGGAGCCGACTCTCACAAACTGTGAGATCATGACCTGAGCCCAAATCGAGTCAGATGCTTAACCGACTACACCACCCAGGGGCCCCAAGTCTCAAGTTTATTTTAACTCTACACATTCCCTCCTCCATATCTTACATTTTCCTTGCAAATCTTTTTGTTGTTGAAAGGAAGTGGTTCATCCTGTGGGTTCTACAGTTTGGGTTATGTTGATTGCATATTCATAAAATTATTTAACTTGATTTTCTATTGCTTGCAATTCCTGTAAATTGGTAGTTAGATCCAAGGCTTGAGTTTTTGGCAAGAATACTTCATAGTTGATATAGTGAACTTTTTTTTAAGTTTATTTATTTATTTTGAGAGCGAAGAAGAGAGAGAACTCATGAGCAGGGGAGAGGCAGAGAGAGAGAGAGAGAGAGAGAGAATCTCAAGAAGGCTCCACACTGTCAGGGCATATGTGGGGCTCAATCTCAGGGTGGTGAGATCATCCTGAGCTGAAATCAAGAGTCAGACCTTTCACCAACTGAGCGACCCAGGCACTCTGATATTGTGAACTTCTAAAATGGGAGGTGCATACTATCTGATTATCTTCTTTTTGTGACATTAGCAAAGGTTTATGACCTAGATTTACTATTTCATTAGGAGTTTCAAATTTCTACTTGTATCATACCATCTTCACATACTAAGTGGAATATTTCAGTAAAGAAAAACCCTCCTCAACTATTTCATTACCCTGAGATTCAGTTTGTTTAAGAAATAAAAGATTAATATTTGATTATTTTTTTTATGTACCAGCTTTCAAAATAATGGGTTGATCGTCTAGCATTATCCAAAGGATTTTTTTTAGAGTCAAAATGGATGTATAATGTTTTAAAAAAAATTTTTTTTAACGTTTATTTATTTTTGAGACAGAGAGAGACAGAACATGAACGGGGAAGGGGCAGAGAGAGAGGGAGACACAGAATCGGAAGCAGGCTCCAGGCTCTGAGCCATCAGCCAGGAGCACGACGCGGGGCTCGAACTTGCGGACCGTGAGATCGTGACCTGAGCTGAAGGCGGACGCTCAACCGACTGAGCCACCCAGGCGCCCCTGGATGTATAATGTTAAACGTTGTTGGTACATTTCTCTCCATGGCAATTTTTATTCTTACTGTGCTCAAATTGTCTCATCTTTGGCCGTTGAGTGCCTCCTCAGGTTGGCTTCTGAATTCTTTTGCCATGACTTCAGCAGTCTTTGAAAATTTTATTGCTTTCTGATATGGTATGATATTCCAAGTTCATCTGGAACAGTTCTGCTCTAAACCTGGACACATCCATTTTTCCAAAGAGCTCTTAGTCATGGTAGTTAGAGACCTCAAACAGCACACTAGAAGTGCTCTTTTCTACGTGTTAGTCACTGTTGCTAGGCCTTTTTAGGAGACAGAGGTAGGAAATAATTTATTTATTTTTTTAAATGTTTATTTATGTTTGAGAAAGAGAGAGAAACAGAGTGTGAGCAGGGGAGGGGCAGAGAGAGAAGGAGACACGGAATCCGACACAGGCTGCAGGCTCTGAGCTGTCAGCACAGAGCCCAACGCAGGACTCGAACTCACGAACCGCGAGATTATGGCCTGAACCGAAGTCAGCACTTAACTGACTGAGCCACCCAGGCACCCAGGAAATAATTTCTTAAAGATACAATACATTATGAGTTCATACTGGCCTTTCTAATTCAAGTTTAGAGCTATGGGCTTTTTACTTAACTTTGTTGATTGTTGATTGTTGATTGTCTCTCCTTTCTCTCTATCTCAAGTGTCCTGATTCTCAATGATAGCAACAAATTACTCATTTGCTCTGTTCCTTATACACACTAATCTTAGAATAGCAAACCAAGACACCCTGCAGGAATGTAATTCCTAAAAACAATTTTTTTTTGTTGGAATTCTTCTTTTCTCCCACTTATGATATGCCGTTTCAAATGTACAAATTATACATTTTTAAAAAAACAATTATGTTTGAGTTACTCAAAATGATTCTTCTCTGTTTATGTCAACAATTTGATAGGGTCATCCCATTCATTTTGCCTTATGTTTTTAGTGTTAGCTTTTCAAATTTGTTTTTTGTATTCCTTTATGTAGATATTATACACAAATATATATGTATAAAATACAAATTTATAAATTTAATAAAATTATATATATAATGTATAAATTATGAATAAGATAAAATGTGTATTATGATTACATAAACTATCTGCATGGTTCAAAAGATCTTAAAGGTCTTAAATCCATAAGACAAGACATTTGGGAGAGTCAGGCTCCTATCCCTCCTTTTTAAAAAATTTTTTTTCAACGTTTTTATTTATTTTTGGGACAGAGAGAGACAGAGCATGAACGGGGGAGGGGCAGAGAGAGAGAGGGAAACACAGAATCGGAAACAGGCTCCAGGCTCTGAGCCATCAGCCCAGAGCCTGACGCGGGGCTCGAACTCACGGACCGCGAGATCGTGACCTGGCTGAAGTCAGACGCTTAACGGACTGTGCCAACCAGGCGCCCCCTATCCCTCCTTATCTACCTTGTGTAATCTCTAGAAGAATCATTTTTGTTTGCTTTTGATTTATTCTTACATTTAACGGATACAAAAATTATATATAATATCCATATCTGTATCGCATGTATACAGAAGATTATATATATTTATACTGCTGTTTAGATGACAGGGATATACCATACACATTTAACTTATATTTCCTGGTGTGTATGTTTTACATGCTTTATTTTAATTGAAGTATAGTTGACATAGAATGCTATATTAGTTTCAAGTGTATTTATATACTTAACTGTGTTTCATAGAGAGTCTTTCATAATGGGATATAGAAATAGTTTTCGTGTGTGATTTCAGCTGTATAGTACCCTTGTGTATGGCGGAGCCATTGTTTATTCAACCAATTCTCTATTGAAGTATGTTTTTTATTGTTGTTTTTTAGTTTTTACTATTACAGATAGTGCTGAAGTAAAAAGGCTTGTTTGCGCATATGTCTTTTCATATTGCCCCCAGTTTATCTTTGGCATTGATTTCGAGAAGTAAAATTGCTGAGTTAAAGGATGGATGTGTGTATGCACTTTTGCTAGGTACATATTGCTAAATTTCTTTCCATGGAGATGGTACCAACTTGCATTTGCACTAAAAATTGTGTCTTCATGGCCTTGTCAACAGACTATGCTGGCAAACTTTTAGATTTTTCTAATTAATTAGATGGGCAATGTTCTATGTATGTATTTTTTTTTCTTTTTTAAGGGAATAACGTGACACTTACAGAAACGTTGCCAGAATAGTTCAAATAACTTTCCCTGAGCAATTTGAGAGTATGTTTCCAAACTAAGGCTCCATGACTCTTACATATTTTAGTGTGTGTTTCTTAAAGACAAGGACGTTCTCCTACATAAATGACAGTGTAGCCGTTAATATCAGGAAGTTAATATTGATATATGAATAGAAACTGATGCTCAGACCCTATTCGAATTTTCCCAGTGGTTAATAATGTTCTTAATAGAAAAGGATTTGGGATCACACAATGGTGTTGTTCAACATATCTCTTTATTTTTCAATCTTCCCTTGATTTTCATGACTTTGATTCCTTTCACTCTGATTATTTTGTAGAAAGTCTCACAATCTGGATTTGTCTGATATTCCTAATAGTTACATTCAGGTTATGCATTTTTGGCTGGATATCACAGAAGTGATGCTATGTCCTTGTTGCTTCCTCTCAAGTGCTACATAATTTAAATTTGTCCTATTACTGGTGATGTTAATTTGGATTACTTTGCTAAATAGTACCGGCCAGGTTTCTCCACTATAAATTTACTCTTTTCCCCTTTGTAATTAATAAATATTTTGTTGAGAGATACTTTGAGATGATATAAATAAACTATCCTCATTAAATTTACCCACTAGTTGTAGTACCCGTTGCTATTTCTTGGCTAAATTATTACTTTGATGGTTGCCAAATGGTGATTTTCTATTTTTATCTTTTCTCCTACATTAATTGTAATGTTACTGTAGGAAAAAACTATCTTTCTCCTCATTTATTCATCCATGTGCTTATATCATATGGACTCATGAATTCCTATTTTATTTGATGGGTTATAGTTCATTTATCTTTATTTACTGTGATGCTCAAATTGTTACACATTTAGGCAGTGAAAGCCTGTTAAATTGGTTTTGATGTTTTTTCTTTCTCCATATTTCCTTGAGCAACAAAAGGTTCTAGCTTATATGATACTTTTCTTGGCCCAGCCTTATAATCAGCCATTTCCTTAAGGAACAAGGTTTCTTTTTGGGGAGGGGAATAGAATTTAGAAACCAAAATTTGGGCACTAGATATGCACATTATTATTGGGGTTTCACTGCTCCCAGGCCTCTCAGAGAACAGAATTAGTGAATATATGTATATCAAAAGATAAGCAAATGTATTTTATATATGCATGTTCTTATATACACATACATTTACATCTATATTATTTCCCTATTTATCTATTGAAAACTGTCAGTTTACATTGTTGTCTCTAATTCTAATCTAATACCAAAGAGTTTATTCTAGGTTTATTTCCATCTATATTTGTAAGTTCCTTTATGAGAAACCTGACTCCTATTAGCCTCATTATATCTACTTATTCTATCAATCCCTGCTGAGTGGAACCCAACATCCATCATTACTGATGCCCTCCCCTACTTCCATGTAGACCCCTTTTTCACCCTTCTTGGATTCCAACATCCCACACCAGGCCACTGTCACCAATGTGGCCCTTCTCTCCCTCCTTGGGCTCTGACACCCTGCACCAGGTCATGTAAACACCTATCCATTCTGCTTAAGCTCCAAAACTTGCAGCAGGCTGCCCCCACACCCCACTCCACCCAACCTTCTGCAAGGATGCCTATCTTATTAAACCCCTCTAGCTTTGGGATTGAGTAAGGAAGGAAAAAAAGTAAAAGAAAGCAGACGGGAGGAAAGGAAGGAAGGTAGGTAGGAGGGAAGGAATTTTCATTTTTTAAATTATGAGTAAGAATGAGATCTCTTCAAATGCCATTTGCATTGTGTGTATGCCTCTGTGTGTATGTGTGTGTGTGTGTGCATGTATGAACTGTTAACATCTCCAGCAATTTTGCTATAGTCATTTGCTGTACATCTCTTTTTTCAGGAATTCTTTGTATATTAGGAATATTAATCTTTTGTAATGTAATGTACTGTAAATTTCAAATACGTTTTCTAAATTTGTCTTCAGGTTTTTTCTCTGTTTTCATTTTATGCAATTTATTACTTTTTTCTCTTATTCTCAGATTTTGAATCAACATTGAGGAATAGCTTCCTTTTTAAAAAATATAATGTATTCTCAAGTTAGCTAACATACAGTGTATATAGTGTGCTCTTGGCTTCAGAAGTAGATTCCCACAATTCATTGCTTACATAAAACACTCAGCCCATTCCAACAAATGCCCTTCTCAATGTTTATCACCCATTTTCCCCTCTCCCCTACCCCCCCATTAACCCTCAGTTCGTTCTCTATATTTAAGAGTCTCTTATGGTTTGCCTCTCTGATGTTTGAAACTATTTTTCCCCTTCCCTTCCCCCACAGTCTTCTGTTAAGTTTCTCATATTCCACCTATGAGTGAAAACATGATATCTGTCTTTCTCTGCCTGACTTATTTCACTGAGCATAATACCCTCCAGTTCCATCCACGTTGCTTTTTCATTGATTTCCAATTAAGCTAGATGTTGGACTACTTTGTTGTGAGAAAAAAATCTGACTTGACTCTGCCATCTCACATTTTCAGCTGGAGTCCAAGAGCTGGAATCACGCTTCCTGGTACCCGGAGATCTATTAATTTTGACGGGAAACAAAGTGCAATGCCATGCGATGCCATCCTGATTGATGGCAGCTGTGTGGTAGATGAAGGCATGCTGACAGGTATGGTTCTGTCTCACGACTTACAGCCTTGGCAAGCTCTCCCAGGTTCCTTCTCAATCAGAACAACTGTGGCAAAGCTGGGGCTTGCTGTGGGATATTACACTCACAATTCTTTCTTGACTGTCCTGCTCTGGATGGGAGAGTTCAAAATAAGCTGCTTTCTGTGTCCTAAGTTTGATACAGTTGAAATTTTCTGAGTGCTTAGCATTTTCTTCTTGAACAAAGGTTATGCAACCCTGTCGCTTTACCTTAGAAGACTGTAGAGATCATTAGACATTTCAAATCATCTGTGACTTTTGTGTTCAGTATTTTCATATAAATTATATCTTTTGATAAACTTGGAAGATATGAAGCTATTGATGACATCCTGAAACCCAGAAGGTCAAGTCCAAGCTCTTCCCTGCCTTGGCTTGAATATGTGAAAAGGTTCACGACAAAGGATTTGTCACACATCTGCTGCCTGAAAACACACTGGGACTTTAGGACTAATTGAATTTCATTTTTAAGTAGTATGCTGCTAGAGCAGGGAGGGACCTTAGAGGTCACTGTATCTCATGGAAATGGAAGCTGAGGTCCAGAGAGAAGAGACCTTGAGATCACAGTGCTTCGAGTTCTCACGAGTGCACATTTGAGGAGATGTTGTGCCAACATTTCTGTAAGATAAAGAAGAATCATAAAGGGTTTTTCACAGATGGACTAGGGGGCTGAGAAGACACATTGACATACTGTGGTTCCCACTGAAGCCAAAATTGAATCCATTTCTCTAGGACAGACCAGGAAGGCATGAAATGGAGACAAGAACATGTATCTTTCTTCTATGTAACTTTACCAAAAAATGTTTTTTATTTTTTATTAAACAATGTTTTTTTAATGTTTTTTTATTTTTGGAGACAGAGAGAAACAGCATGAACAGGGAGGAGCAGAGAGAGAGGGAGACACAGAGTCGGAAACAGTCTCCAGTCTCTGAGCTGTCAGCACAGAGCCCAACGTGGGGCCCGAACTCACGAACTGTGAGGTCATGACCTGAGCCAAAGTCAGACACTCAACCGACTGACCCACCCAGGCGTATGGTCTTCCCCCACCCCAAATTTTTAATGTGTGGCAGGCCATGTTTCTTCATACAAGAAATCCGTAGATTTGTAAAATTCCTTTAGTGCTGGGACCTCTGCAATGCTAAGTACCTTTCTTCTGGCACAAAGTGGCCCTACTACAGTGGGACATATCTCTGACTTTGTACTGCCCTCTTTTCAAAGGCCAGTGGAAGGCTTTACAAGGTTTATTCCACACATCAGACCCTAATTACTTCCTCAACGTCATTCACCACCCTGTGTTAGCACTTCAGCCCACTGCCATCTGCTCCTTCCATGTCACTGGCAGCAGTCACCCATGTCCCAATTGCCAAACCCAATGGATTCCTTAGATTTCTCTTCTTGTTGACCTCTCTGCTGCTTTTGATGATTCTGACCATCTTTCCCTTTGGAAAACTCTCTTCTCCCTAACTGTCCAAGATAGCGCCATGTCCCATGCTGCTCCTGATTGTTGGTAGTGCTCAGAGCTATATCCTAGTCCTATCCTCTTCTATCCTCACTCTGGGTCCCTCAGTAATCTTCTCTCTCTTGTGACTTTAATCATAGCCTGTAAGGTGGTGAACTTTGACTAAATGTCTCTGGCCTAGGCTTCTCCCTTGAACTCCAGACTCAAATAAATAAATAAATGCAAGACGTCGCAACACAGCCATTCCACGAGACATCTCCAACTCATGGTGAACATAAAGCAACTCTTCCTTCCTCCTATAATTCCTGTGTTGATGACTAATGCCACCTTCTGCTCATTTCCCCAAGTTGGAAACCAAGAAGCCATTTTGAATTTCTCTGTTCCTATGACTTCCCAATATAAAATTCTCCCCAAGTTTTATAACTTCTTACCTTCTTATTTCTCAGCTCCTGGACTTCTTTTTACTCTCACTGCCTGCTGCCATAAGTCAGACCTTGTTCTGGATGTCCAGAACATCTGGATGTCCAGCTTCCAACCTCACCAGACTTCAATCCATTCCCTGTACTGCAGATAAAGTACTCTCTCTCATACATGAATATATTACTCTCCTGAATAAAACACTTAAATATCTCCCCACTCCCTTCTGCCACTAATGCCTACAAAAACCATGTAAACACTTAAATATGTGCACCTAGGGCCTCCCTGCTTTGGTTTCCTGCACAGGTCTCATGGCCCCTCATTCCCCATGCCCCACATTCTGGACCTCACAACTTGCTATTCCCTACACAGCTATTTCTAGCCTTCTTTAATGTCCGTGTTGGATGTTACAATACTTATACTATTTATAATACATTATTCTTATTTATTGGGACTACAAATCTAAAAAACAATCTCCTTGTATCCCTGATACCTAGGGTTGTCCCTGCCACCCCCTGCAGGCTTATAACAAACATCCACCGCATGCCTAGTGAATGCATACGTGATTTAAATGAGATGTTTGTTTTCTATAGGAGAAAGTATTCCAGTCACCAAAACTCCATTGCCCAAGATGGAGAGCGCCATGCTCTGGAAAACGCAGAGTGAAGCCGATTATAAAAGGCATGTCCTTTTCTGTGGGACAGAGGTTATCCAAGCCAAGGGAGCGTGCTCCGGGACCGTGAGGGCGGTGGTGCTACAGACTGGTGAGTGAGCGTCCCTTATTTGGTTTGTTACTTTAATGAAATATTTTTGGTCAGTGTGTCTAGTGCCTGAAATCTATTAGGTAAGCAATAGTCTTTCGATAATGAACCAAACCTATTAAAGTTCCATATTTCAAGTGTGAATTGCACTATGGCACATGCCTTTTAGTCAACAAAATACCGATGACAATAATTACTATTAATGTGTTTTATAGTTTAGAAACTATCTCTATATATCAAACCTGCACAGCAAAGATGCTTGTTCCCACTTCGTACATAAATAGGCTGAGGTCAGCACAATCTGAACAAACTTTAAAAAAAAATCACATAGTCACTGACAGACCTGGGTCTAGAACTTAGATCTTTTAGCCCCCAAATCCCAAGTTTTTTCTAGCCAGGGTTAGAAATTGAAAACTTGAGGGGCGCCTGGGTGTCTCAGTCGGTTAAGCGTCCAACTTCAGCTCAGGTCATGATCTCACGGTTCGTGGGTTCGAGCCCTGCATTGGGCTCTGTGCTGACAGCTCGGAGCCTGGAGCCTGTTTCCGATTCTGTGCCCCTCCCCTACTCGTGCTCTGTCTCCCTCTGTCTCAAAATAAATAAACATTAAAACAATTTTAAAAAAGAAATTGAAAACTTGACACTGAAAAGTATTAGAAATTAAGTCCATCAGTATTTACTGGGTCCTATGGTTTAATTTCAAGTAACGTGTGTGTGTGTGTATGTGTGTGTGTGAGTCGTTTCCTTAAAATGAAGTTATATTGGGCAAGGCTGTGTTCTGATCCCAGTGTGGTCGTTTCCTATCTCTGGGTCGCATTGATTTTGAAAGTAGAGAGAAGAAAGATCAGAAGGGAATAGGCTCTGAAAAAGTAAGATATTTCCATTCTAGCACTCAGGTGTCTTCCCAATTATCCTTTAATTGTGTTTGGGTTTAAGCACTGTTGAAATATCTCTAGAGAAAAACAAAGGCCAAGTTGAGGCTTAGAAGCATGCTAGGAGTAGGATTTGTCATCCTAAGAATGTGGATTGTGTGTTTGTTACTTCAGGATTCAACACTGCAAAAGGGGACCTCGTGAGATCCATTCTGTACCCGAAGCCAATGAATTTTAAGCTTTACAGGGATGCCATCAGGTTCCTCCTGTGCCTTGTAGGGACAGCAACCATTGGGATGATCTATACTTTGTGCGTCTATGTGCTCAGCGGGGTAAGTTGCTTTTGTTCTTTTACTACATGCACACGTAACACTCATGGAGGTATAATTTATACTCTGCGTGTTAACCTTAATCTCAGCCATGGTTTATAAACCTGGGAAACAAAGCCAAATGCTGATACCTGCACATGTACTCACAGTTCGCCAATATGAGAGATTGATCCCCAAGTAATATTATAACAATCAGAACTAGAGGGGCAAAACGCTGTTTCCCGAGCTACCAACAGTGCCTCTCATCTTGTATACTTCTTACACCATTTTTTCATTTTCTATCTGAGAATATGTTTATCCCAGTAACGTAGTATTTTGGCGTTATTAAATAAGGAGCTGAAAATAAAACCTGGATACCCCATGTTGGTGAGGCCCTGGCAAATTTGTACATTGTTCTCTGCTGGTAGCAGCAATGACTCGTTACAAACTGTTTCATTGCACTTTGGAAAATCTATGAGAGCCATAAACCGTGCATACTTTTTGACCCACTTATATCATTTCTGGGAATCTGACCTAAGGAAGTAAACAAAAAGAAGGAAAAAAAGTCATATGCACCACGCTGTTCAGGACTGATTTACCTATAATAGCTGAAGAGTGACTTTATGTCCCAGGAGCCTCCAGAGGAGGTGGTGAAGAAAGCCCTTGATGTCATCACAATTGCGGTCCCTCCTGCTCTACCTGCTGCTCTGACCACAGGCATTATCTATGCCCAGAAGAGGCTGAAGAAGAGAGGCATCTTTTGCATCAGCCCCCAGAGGATCAATGTATGTGGACAATTAAACCTTGTCTGCTTTGACAAGGTATGTGTGTTTCACCCTCATTATCATTGCCATTTTTATCATCGTTGTCATCGGGTAGAGGCGCTTCACACTTTTCTGGGGCAGGAAACACAGGATGTGTTATCTGCCTTCCTTTTATCTCTGGTTGGATGCGTAATCTAGGAAAGGCACGTCTCTTGAGCTTCCAGATTCTGGGGTTTAGAAGAGGGAGAGTAGGTACTGAATAAGCGGGTCTTTGAAAGTCCTTCCAGCTCTAGTATTTTCTAAAACACAGTTAATTAAGGTAGCATTCTGTCCCTCCCCAGACCAAACCACATACAAGGAACAAAACTTAAACCCTTCACTATGGTCCCTGCTTGACCACTACCATGGTCAAGAATATTGCCTAGCGTATAGTCAGTGCCCAATAAATATTTATTGGTTTAATAATGAATAAATAAATAATGGATAATAATAGACAATGATGAATAATAATGAATAATGCATAATGATGAATAAATAATAATTAATCATAATAAATAATGAATGAATAAAAAAGGGAAGAATTTATTTAACTGTATTTTCCTTGGGCAGTTGCACTTGGCTATAGAAAAGCTCCAATCAAATCCTTACTGTATTTTCCCATCTGTAGTATATTGCTTAAAATTATTCTTGACTATATGCCAGTTATTCCCAACCAGCCTCTTATTCTACCTCCTCCTGAATATATTCTGTTGGTCTGGTGTCTGCCTATACTGAGTGAGGGGAGGGGCTGTGAGAGGGTAAGGCAGGGATGATGGGCTGTTTTGTGTCCAGGTCTTCATTTATAAAGGGGATTGATGACTGCAGACAGAGGTCAATGCCTTTGAAAGAAGTTTAACATTACAGTTCTCCTGGTAAGGAAAGGCACAGTCTTATGGGCCATGGGAGGAATGGCAAGTTTGGATAAGGGATCTGAGGAAATGCCTAGACCAGGGCCTTTACTGGGGTCTCTACGGGGAAGGCAGGTCAGGGCAAGGTAAACAGCTTATGACTGGCTAGTTTGAACGATGTGGGTGAGCTTTGGGCTGCAGGGTGGTCTCTGGCCCTTGGCCCCAGGATGATGAAGGCAGAGGACTATTGCCTCCTGAGGAGTAGGGGCCAGGTAGATGATTAGTTTGCATGTCAAAGGCACGCAGAGTCCCTTACTATCTCTAAGAATTGGCTAGCCCAGGAGATGGAGTCTTTCCTTAGAAAGGTTTTTTAAGATGTCAAATCATCATAATATATAGAAAATTAATACAACACCAGGGTATAATAGGCAGGTGAATATGGGCAAATGAGTGGATTTAGGAAAGCAATAGAGCCGGTGGTTTTGACCAGAGCAAGACGTCAGGAATGGGAGGTTTGTACACCTTTGCTATCTGGCTAAGACATTTGTACATACCTTTCAGGCAGTGCCGAACCTTTGAAAGTGGTTTTTGGTTCTGTTTTTGCTTTTTTAATTGTTGTTCTCCTTTTTCTTACTTTTGTTGTGGCAAAATGAACATTCCATAAAATTTACCGTTTTGACCATCTTTAAGTGGCTTTAAGTGCACTTACATTGTTGCGCAATCATCACCGCCATCCATCTTGAGAATTGTTCTATCTTCCCAAATGGAAACCCTGTGTCCATTAAACAGGACATTGAAGTTCTTGAGGACAGAAAAGTAATAGGATCAGAGCTATATTACATGGTTACTTGGACTATCAGAGAGACCTACTACGATCAGAAGGCTAACATGGCTCTTGCCAGCATTTCTGAATTATTTTGTGATCCAATTAGCATAACAAAGAAGAATGTTCTATTTGTGGGGTCATCTCATCCCTGCACTTGGCAAAAGAAGCAGGGGTGGGACAAATCATTATGACATGAATTTGCATAAAATAAGTAATAATTAGGGGTAATTATCATAATTTGCTCTTACTCTGTCAGACATTAAATCAAGCACTTTATTTGTATTATCTGACATTCACAATAACCTCATCCGATTATAAGCACATTGTACAGGTAAGGGCTCCGAGGTTCAGAGGGATTAAATAACTCTCCCAGGTCATACAGCTAGTGTTTTAAACGAGTCCAAGCTCTTCATCATTATCTTGTACGGAGAGAAATACCAAAAAGCACCCTCTTTTACCTAACAGGTGTCAAAGAGCAAACCACCTGTTTAGAGCAGGGAAAAAGTCTACTCCCATTACTTATTTCTGATGACCTACTTTTATCTTCTGCTGTAAAACCTGGGACTCACCCATTTTATAGCTCTTACAGGCTTACCAAGACTTTCCCATTAGATCCTCACAACCAGCCTCTGAAGTCTGTAAGACAGATACCGTTTTCTTCCTTTATCGCCAGCTTGGTGGGTGGTACAACTGGTAGGAGCCGTCCAAGCTTCTGCCGAGGACCCCAGGATTCCCACCTGACTGTGTCCTTCCTTGAGGTGCTGATTTCAGTAACGTGTTTGTGACATGTATTTCCCTGTTAAAACATACCTTAGGGGCTGTCGCTTCAGAGTAAACCGAGCCCTCGTTTCTGTTTAGACAGGCACCTTAACAAGGGATGGTTTGGATCTCTGGGGAGCTGTGCCCTGCGATAGGAGTGGGTGAGTACCTGGGACTGAATGCACTGGAGTTTCTCTTTTCCCAGAGAAAATACTCTGCATTTTCTCCTGAAAATTAATAATGAAGACATTTTGGCTTCAGAGCAGTCGGTTGCCAGAGTGCCTTCATGTAATGTCTCTTTGGAGCACTTCCAAGTCTTACTGAAACATGCATAGCTCCCTACACCCTATCCCCTGCCCCATTCCACTCGCAAACCTAGGAGATGGAGGGGTTTCGCGTCTTTGCTAAGATGTGATTTGTAAAACCATTTTTAAATTTTTTTTAATGTTTATTTATTTTTGAGCAAGCGAGAGGGAGAGAGAGAGAGAGAGAGAGCAGGGGAGGGGCAGAGAGAGAGGGAGACACAGAATCCAAAGAAGGCTCCAGGCTCTGAGCTGTCAGCACAGAGCCCGAGATCATGACCTGAGCCAAAGTCAGATGCTTAACCAACTAAGCCACCCAGGCACCCTGCAAAAAAATCTTAAAACTGTAATTTGCTGTCAGCATATTAGTGAGGGGCCTGAAGTTGACCCAGTGTACCTGATTTGGAGAATACCAGGACATGGTCCCTCAGGGAGGTAACATTCCTTCTACAAACTGAAGCCTTTCAGTTTGCCTGGAAGGAGAACACTGCACTGACTTGTGCACAGTGAGTTTCAGGAAGAGCAGCAGCCGTGAACCCGTAGCTAATGCACTCATTTTCCTTGGTATTGCAGTTCTGGAAACTTCACCTTTTGGGTGCAGGGCAACTCCTCCTTTCTGGCCAGAAAAGACTCGATTTTTGGCAATTTTCAGCTCGGGGTGGTATGATTTGCATGGCTCTCTTGTGTGGCCCTCTTATGGGCATGTCTGACATTGCACCCCCCCCCCCCCCCCCGTCTGCTTTTTGTGGTCACTACCTCTACTTGCGAACAGAACACGAACCATCTGACTTTTACATTTTTTTTTAAACGAAAGTATTTCCCCGGTATCCTCACATCCTCCATCACAAAAGCATCTAATACATAAAAGGTACATTGTGGTTCTTCTTATATGCAGGTGACCTATAATTTATCCACAAAATATTTTAATTACATGTGTGTAATACAGTCTCATATGAAAATATTATTTATAAGCAAGTCTATTTCCTGGGTTAACAAATAGATCTCTGTGCTTCTAGCCACTTTGGTCCACAGGAGAAACCTCTTATAAATATTAAACGTTGTCAAGTTCTTTTCATTTTGTCTCAAACATAGATTTAGATATAGACCTGGTCTTCCTGTTCATTTGTATGTTTCCGCTTCAGCTTCCACAAAAAATGTATGTTTTTGTTCAAATACGTGAGCATCCTGAGAGTAGTTGGTCTTTTATTTATATTTGTGTTCCTAGTGCTGTAGCACTATACTGGGCACATGGGCACACACAACAGGTGCCCAGCAAAAGTTTAATTAAAATGGACTTACTATGTTCCACCTTTTTTTTTTTTATGTTCCATCTTTTGAATGCTTTTCCACTTATTGAATTCAGGCATCCTCTTATTCACAAAACTTTCTATTTCTAAAAGTAACCTGTCAGGGGCGCCTGGGTGGCTCAGTCGGTTAAGCGGCCGACTTCAGCTCAGGTCGTGATCTCGCGGTCTGTGAGTTCGAGCCCTGCGTCGGGCTCTGTACTGACAGCTCGGAGCCTGGAGCCTGCTTCTGTTTCTGTGTCTCCCTCTCTCTCTGCCCCTGCCCCGTCCGCGCTCTGTCTCTCTCTGCCTTTCAAAAATAAATAAATGTTAAAAAAATTTAATAAATAAATAAGTAAAAGTAACCTGTCAAATTGAAATAAAAACATTGATACAATGTTTGTTATTGATTAATTAAGCCTGCTACTCTTGCTTCCTAAAAGGTAAATTTAAAATTTGAAAAGAAAGATAACATCAGAGAAAACCTACTCAATACTAGGTAGAAGTCAGCATCTGACTTACAGGCTATTAAATATCTTCTTGTAAAAGGTAAGCTCATCTTTAATAATTCTTTTCCAAAAAGTCCTGCCCAATGTGCCAGATACTTCAAGAACCATTAGAAGGCCACTTGGGCTACTTGAGCAGGATCAATCATAAACATTCAAATAAAAATACAAGGACAAGGATGAGAGAGAGTTCTATTTATTTGTTATACAAACAAGAGTTTGGCCCAGTCCCCAGGAACTCAGAATTATATATTCAGAATTACGTAGCAATGACAATATGTGTGCCATCTTAAAAATAAGATTTTTTTTCCCTTAATCTGTGTTTGCTTTTCAGTGTGAGCTTAAGCATCTGTGTTAATCACGCTGCTGGTGATTGCTTAATGTGTACTAAAATACTGGGGGACGTGTTGGAAACCACTAAGACCACTTGAACTACTGATATATAACAATAAATATAATCAACAGGGTCAGTAATCAGCCAAGAGGTTTTTGAACTTGTAGGGAAACTTGAATGAGGAAGACAGGAAGAAATACGCCTGGATTATGAGTTAGCTCTGTGATGGGGAGGCTTTCAAGAATAAAAGGCTAGAGCAAACTAAGGCCATATGTAAAGAAATTCAGTGTCCATATCATGGGAAATAATAATCTGATCCTGGAGAACATGTTTTAAGACAAAATGTGACACATAAAAACTTTTCCAGTAATGAGTAATTAGGGTGGTAGAGAGGTCTGGAAACTGCACATTGGAGGCACAGCTAGAGGCCCTATGGTAACCCCAGAGGAAGAAGAGATAATAGGGCCACAGCTGAGCTGGTCCACAGATCTGAAACAAGAGCATGTAGACTCTGGCCGCTTGGAAGCACCTGCCCCTCTGAGGTCCCCCATGTACGATGGGCTGCTTTGTGGACCACCTACGATACTCCACGTGTAAGACATGACAGCAAGGCTTCAAAGGACATGCATCTAGTGAACCTGAGGCCACACTTGACTTCATCTCTGACTTAGTGAAAGAACCCTGCATGTGACAATTGGAGTTGTACCTCAGTAGGTTTTAGACGAGGCTACTTTCTATAAAAAAATGATGGTGATGATGGACGCTAGATGTCAGGATGGAAGAGGGGGACACAATGTCCTTTTCAAAAATGCTTTTTTTTTAAAGTTCTTTATCATTGGGGCGCCTGGGTGGCGCAGTCGGTTAAGCGTCTGACTTCAGCCAGGTCACGATCTCGCGGTCCGTGAGTTCGAGCCCCGCGTCAGGCTCTGGGCTGATGGCTCAGAGCCTGGAGCCTGTTTCTGATTCTGTGTCTCCCTCTCTCTCTGCCCCTCCCCCGTTCATGCTCTGTCTCTCTCTGTCCCAAAAATAAAAATAAACGCTGAGAAAAAAAAAAAATAAATAAACTTCTTTATCATTAAAGTCTTTCGGTTTTCCAGTAACTAACTCATTCATTTATTCACTCATACATTTGTTGAGTATCTGCTGTGGGCCAAACATCAGATATGTTGGAGAGAAAGATGGAAAAATGTATGCCTGCCCCGAAGGGTTGAGTGAAGGAGATGCACATATACACACACAGCCATACAATGAGCTAGCCTGTGCTTCTCACCGCATTGGAAATGAAGTGGTCTGGTAGTTGGGGTGGTAGTGGATGTGTTTCAAACTAAGGGTGATACTTCTAGTTTTTTCTATACCTCTGGGATTAAATCAGTGCCAAAGAGCAAGGAAAAGAAAGAGTTTGAAACAAACCTCAAAGACCTTTCTCACGCTTGCTGAATTTATAGAAGAATAATGGCTAAATAAAGCATGATTAATTTGGGGGCATTAGAAGATGCATGCTAGTGTAACCATGCATGCTGCAGTAATTTTTCAACAGATATTTACTTCCACAAGCTCCATTTGAGCATGGATGGATAGACTGAAGGCCCTTCCCTTTTCTCCTTCAGGTTCCAGGAAGTCCACAGCTTTGTGTCCGGCAGGTCTTTGCCATGGGGCCCGCTGTGTGCGGCCATGGCCAGCTGCCACTCTCTGATTCTTCTTGATGGGACCATCCAGGGAGATCCTCTGGATCTCAAGATGTTTGAAGCCACTACCTGGGTAAGATCCTGCTCTGCAGAGAACCTAAGAAGCTTCTTCAATGCCAGAGCAACACAGATTTTATCATATTCAATACTTTCAATATAGAGAGAGGTACATGCAGTAGTGATGGACAAACTAATCTAAGTCTGTTTTCCTCATCTGTACAATTTAACTAATAACAGTATCTCCATTGTGGCGTTATTATGAGGATAAATGGAATGATGCATTTAAAAAAAAATCCCTGATAGTATGCCTGGGACATTGTAAGTTAACCATATTCATACAATTACTCTATATCTTCCAACTCTTGAGACAACATAATTGCTGTATAATTATTTTCCAACTTTTGAGCAATGTCTGGCTGTAAAGTTTTTTAGAACATGGGGATTAGGAAACAGCACTGTCTCCACTGCTTAGGATAACTCATTGTTACCAAAAGTTTTATTCCTATTAATTGAATATTGACTTTGTTTCTAAGACTGGAAGAAATAAAAAGGGAAACCGTGAAAGAGCTTTTGTTGAGATTTTGAAGTAGATTTAAGAGCAAAACGTATAGTTCAGGACCAGGTCTCTGGTTTCCCGGTTCCAGTTTTGGCTCTGCTCTGACTGCTTGACCCTGTGAAGGCATCCCTCTTGTTAAAGTGTTGGCTCCCATGACCTTAAAGCAAAAGGGTTTGCATTAGATCAGCAGTGTTCATATAAAACAAACAAACAAAATGAAATAACAGAGCTGGAATCTTTTCTCCAAAGGAAACCTATTCAGAAACATTCTATTAAAAAACCAACAGTTGGAGTTGCTGTGGTTGACATAGAAGATAGACTCTGTGTAGTACAGGAAACGCTCGCCACAAGCCCACTCCTACTCCCGGAAGCCCTGTGCAGTTCTAGGCCTCAGTGATCCCCGCGTGTTACCCTGCTAAAGGAGACAGTCTCTAGGGTCCCTTCCAGCGCTAGTGGGATATGGCTCTGTAGCAGTCTGATGTCACTCTGCCAGTCCCCCCATTTCTTCTGGGTTACTGTTTTTCTGTATCTTTAAGTAGGAATTACCATTTCCTTTCTGAGATTATTTCAGCTGCTGGATGATATGATTACAAAGCACTTTGACATCTTTGGGTAAAAGGTTCCTTTGACTATAATTTAGGGTTATTATTACACCAATTACTGAGCGTTTACTGAACGCTAGCCATGTACATCACAGTCCCTGCCCTGCCTGGCCCTGAGGACTATCGATTCAAATTAGACAGAGAAGGAAGGGTGGGAACAGTGTCGAACTCCGGGAAAACAAAGACAGTATGGTGCTTGCCTCACACAAGCCTGCCTCTTCATGCTCACTATTTTCAAGTTAAGCTTTTCAGAAGCGGAGAATGAACCTTTATGCAGCACATTCCAACAGAGAAAGCAGGATAAATTGCATGAATAATTCAGAGGTGTCTGCCTTGCAAGTTCTGTGGCATTTCCAATGCACTCCGCCCCCCCCCCCAGCCCCGTGGCAGAATAAGTCTGGTTCACCTCCATCTGACTGAGGGAGGTGACACTGAGAATACATCAAGGTGGCCTGAGGATTTTCTCAAAGAGGGGGTTTGAGCGTGGTATCAGTGGACGAATAAGAACTGAATCTCTACAAAGAAATATCCCATTTGTGAAACAGGAGATGGCGGTTTCTGGGGACGATTTCCACATCAAGGGAGTGCCAGCACATGCCATGGTGGTTAAGCCCTGCAAAACAGCCAGCCAGGTAAGCCTTGCCTGCTATCTGCCCCCAAATGCCCAGACTCAAAGGGAAATTTTTGAAGGGAAAATTTTGAAGACAGATGTGTCTTCTTTGAATTCCATAGGTGAAATTGCTAAGACCTTGCTTCCCGTATTTGCTAAAATAAGAATTGAGGGAGTAGTGAACTCTGACTAGCTAGAAGCTATGTTGGTATGTCCCTCTCCATTCCCCCTCCCTCACCAGGTCCCGGTGGAAGGAATTGCAATCCTGCATCTGTTCCCATTCTCATCAGCACTGCAGAGGATGACAGTCATTGTCCAAGAGATGGGGGGTGACCGGCTGGCATTCATGAAAGGTGCACCGGAAAGGGTGGCCAGCTTTTGCCAACCTGAGACAGGTAAGCGAATAGACTTGTGATTCAACAGACGGATCTGTTATTTCCAGCCCAAATGTGTCCCATCAGCACATGATCTATAAATTTAATTGCCTACTGGCCGTTGCTAATTCGGAAACCCAACTGGCATCCCAAACTCAATACTTCCCTTTCTCACTTCCTGTCTTTTCCATCTTGGTGAATGGTATTAAGAATTTCTGCCGCTACTCCCAATTTAGGTCTCAGCCCTGATTCCTCCCTCTCTTTCAGAGCCTCTATTTTATCAATTGCTAATCCATGGCCCTCTCATTCCATCCACCCAGACCCTCATCACCTTTCCCCTGGATCACTTCAGTGTTTGGTGAATCCTGGTCCCAGGTTCCCCTACTCTGATTCACCCTTCATACTGTGGCCAGATAGGTTTTTCCACCACATAGTATAACCGTGTTGTCACTTTCATGCTGCTATTCTTTCGGTCACTTCCCATAGGTTCCAGGATAGTCTCAGACTCCTTTAGGATCACACATAAGTCCTTCATGATCTGGATCCTATCACACTTTCCAGATAAGCCTTGCCACTCCTATCCTCTCTCCTCATGCTTCCCCCGAGCTGAACTCACTACTCAAGTCTTGCTGTCTTGTGTCTCTATGTTTGAGCATATGATGCTCCCTTGGCCAAAATGCCTTTCCCTTCCTTCATCTACCCACTTCCCGCCAGTATGATACAAGCACCTCGAAATGTTTCTATAGCACACAGCAATTGCTTAGATCTCATTGCACTGGCAATGATCTCATTCCACTGGTTGTTACTAACCCGACAGAGATCTTTAAAGCAGGGTCTGCTGTTCAGTCTCTGTAGAGCCAGTATCTGACACATACATGGTAAGTAGACTCTCAATGAATGCTTGCTGGTCAAACTGGAGAAAAAAGAATTACACACGTTTCCCATCTTTTTTTCTTTTTTCTTTTTTTGTCCTGCTTTTTTCTCATTTCAGCTTCACTGGATCCCAACCCTGACAGTATAATTATATCTAGGGTTCTCACTGACTTATTTGTGTATCTTTTACAAGGTGTGTTTTCTTGGGAAAAAGTTGGATCTGTTTGTAAAGAATTTTTCCACCGGTACCAGCGGAATAAATGTTGCATACTATTTTTTTTTTTAATTTTTTTTTCAACGTTTATTTATTTTTGGGACAGAGAGAGACAGAGCATGAACGGGGGAGGGGCAGAGAGAGAGGGAGACACAGAATCCGAAACAGGCTCCAGGCTCTGAGCCATCAGCCCAGAGCCTGACGCGGGGCTCGAACTCCCGGACCGCGAGATCGTGACCTGGCTGAAGTCGGACGCTTAACCGACTGCGCCACCCAGGCGCCCCTAAATGTTGCATACTAATCTTGCCTTATTTTCTGAACAGTACCAACTAGTTTTGTTAGTGAACTTCAGATTTACACGACACAGGGCTTCCGGGTCATAGCACTGGCCTACAAGAAGCTAGAAATGGATCATCACACCACTGCCTTCACCAGGTAAGTAGGGAGGATTTGATAAAGCAGAATGGGTTGCTGGGCAGTGGACTGGGCAGTGGACTGAACAACACAGCTTGCTGCATTGGTGTGCATAAAATGTCTCTGAACTTGGTAAACAGGGATATAGTCATCCCTGTCCTGCCTCAGCCACAAAGCTGATGTGAACACTGGGAGAATTTCTGAGAAAAAACTGTATAAACTATAAAATATGACATCATTGTACAGCTTTGTGAAAATAGACCTAGGAAATTAACCAACGTTTCAGAGAGTTTGAAATGGTGGTGACGACCCTGTTTTGAAACAAATACAAGTAGCTCATTTTTTGTTAGAGTTAGCAAATTAGTTGCTAGAAAACATATCATCTGTCTGAAAAACAATTGATAAATTTGCAACTTAATGAAACAAATGAACAGAGCTTAGACTTACACAGAATCAGAAGAGCCATTCAGGAGGTAGTTTTGAGATGTAAAAGAGGTGCCTAAAAACTAAAATGGACTCAAGTATTTATGCGCTCAAATTTGTTGTATTTTCCACCATTTATAGGCTACCTTGTGTATTTCACCTTCACTGCCATGTCCAGTACTCCGTGTCAGCTTCTGGGGGTAACACTGCTGTGGAGATAATCAGGACTTATTTTGTTATTTTGAATCTTGAATTTGGGAGGTCTAACATACTTGTGCTCAATCCTATCAGATTCAACACTCCTATTGTCATTATATTTTGTACCACTTCCTTTAAAATGAAATTCATATGTAATTTGATCGGCACGTATTTTCTATAAAAATTGGGGCGTCTGAGTGGCTCAGTTGGTTGGGTGTCCAACTTCGGCTCAGGTCATGATTTCACGGTTTGTGGGTTCAAGCCCCGCGTCGGGCTCTGTGCTGACAGCTCGGAGCCTGGGGCCTGCTTCGGATTCTGTGTCTCCCTCTCTTTCTGGCCCTCCCCGACTCATACTCTGTCTCTCTCTGTCTCTCAAAAATAAATAAAAATGTAAAAAAAATAAATAAATAAAAATAAAAAAAATAGAAATAAAGACCATGCCCTGTGATATAGTAAACATAGAAGCAAACGTGCAATTCATGACAAAAAGTCATATTTCAGTGAATGCTCAGCTGACTCCACTAAATCTAAATGAAGCGATATGTTACCCCTGTGTGCGGAATCACTGGGCTGACTGATACAGGTGCATTTACATATTGGAGTTGCAAATACTGCCAGCAGTCTTGCTTGCTGTCAGCGAGGTGACTCTGAAATGGTTACAAACACTTGGTAAAACTGAATCAAACAGTACAATCTCTTCTCACTTTACATGGCAGTTACATTTCTGAAAAATTCAATAGAATAACAAAAGTGTGCAAAAAATACTTTGTGTTTATATGTAAAACACAGCACGGGGGAAGTATAACAACTTATATTTGTTTAATATAATATTAGTAGTATTAGATATGCTATAATAACACAGTATACCATATAGTATAATAATAGTACATTATAAACAGTATAAGCCAGTACTGAAAGTATAAATGATTTTTTAATGTCCATGAATGGATGACCTGTAAAACATTCAAGAGGCATGTGAGATGCAGGGGAATTCTTCATGGTGCATTGGTCATTGCAGGAAATCTTGCTTGGATGCCTACAAGGTTTCCAAAATGCCTTCTAGAGGCAGCACCCCTCCTGCTGAAAACCACCAACAGGGTCCAACTGTGTCACTTCGTGAATGGATAGTGGGGTCCAGAGGGGGAAATGGCTCATCAAAGATTACTGAGTATTGGAGTCCTGAGGCCGGCTTAGATTGATCCTGAAAACTCGGGCTATTACAACTCTGGGTGTTTGTTGTAATTTAATTGACTCGGGCCATTACAGTTACTCAAGTCAGAGAGCTAAGAGTGTGAACTTTGAGACTGGATCTCACATTTGAAAGAAAGAAACAAACAAACTTGGGGTCAGGTTGTGGCAGAATTGGGAATGGAACTTTGTTTCTTGAGAACCCATTGACAGATATATATTAAGACTCTGGCTATTATGCTGCCATTTCTGATGATGATAATAAATAGTTGCATATCTACCAGTTTCAAACTCATGACTTTTGAGCTGGTGCGTATAACAAAGCACTAATGGTGAAGACGGATAACCAATAGGGAATTGTGAGGGCTGTGGCACACAGGAGAGTACATGCCTGGGCTAACAGCATTGAAATTCCAACGTTTCAAAGTCTGGCAAGATCTAAACCCTTATAGGATCCCATAGGATCTAATCTTAGGTTGTCAATTTGCCCCTCCTGTGCTAAAGCCACATCACCATACATCTACTCCTAGCTTAGTTAATTTACCTAAACTTTGCTAATCTCTAATTAGAGCAGAAAATTTTTTCTAGGGTGTGCGTGTGTGTGTGTGTGCGTGCATGCGTGCAGAGTGCTTCCAACCCTGATACCATAATTTCTTTGAGGGTTCTCAGCCCACTTTTTGCATATTTCAACCTTTAAAAACAGCCTGGATTCCAAGGACAGGAAATGTAATCTCATGGATGACAATATCCCCTTTGCATCACATTCCCCATTCTTGATTATTTTTAGATGCATCAAGAGGAGATATACTGTCTGTTCAGGAAATAGGAAAAAGTAGCTCACTATTCCAGGTTGCAGAGCTTCAGATCCCTCAAGAGACCACTTCTCTACTTCTTGATTTATATTGAAACTCATGAAAAGAAGAATCATGTAGTGTTAGGGCTAGAAGAGATCTTGGAGATCCATTAGTTTTACTACCTTCTTTTACAAAAGAAGAAGTAGATTACCAGACAGAGAAAGTGATTTGCCCATGGTCACACAGCAAAAGTAGTGGCAGATCTGGGTTATGAACTAGTTAATATCCTGATTACTGTGCATGGAACCCTATGAAGGCCATGTGCCGGGGGAACCAGAAACATGAGTGCCGGGATAGGCTGCAGACTACATCAGATGGCTGACTCTGTGGCCATTTTCTTGACCCAACCTGGTGCCTTGTGGTTGGCTTATGTCATATCTCTGAAAATAGCCAAAGCCTGAGGTTTGGATACGAGGGCCACTAGAAAGTTTGGAGGACCTCATTCAGTCATCAACTAAGTTATCCTTCAAAGAGCAGTGCAAATATCCCCTGTTCCAGGAAAGTTTCTCCAATCACTGTACCCAGACATGATTACACCTTCCTATCTGACTCCATAGGACCATTATTTGTACCTCTTGGTACTTTTCCCAGCCTTCCATACAAACGAGGCAATCAAGTCTAATCTTTTCCTCCTGGTTAAATGTGAAATCCCCAGAATTAGGGGCTACTATAGTTTCTGTACATTCTCTCCCCCTTCTCCTTAGCCCTGTTCCTTGCCCTCATTTAGGTATTCAGTGTTCATTTAGGTATTTATGGTCATTCACTTGACAAACTGACTGGCTTTGCTTTCCATAAAAACTCTTCTGGCAGCAGAATTTCTGAAAGAGAAAATACATTTTCCTCGGCTGCTTGTCAAAGAGAAAAAAAAAAGGTCACATCAGGCATCAAAGCATTTCAACTAAGGGAACCCTGGCTGAGCACTTCCTCTGTTGGGCACCGCGCACGTGTTGTTGAGTCTGTCTCTGAACTAGGCAGGCTTGCCCTCAGGTTGTTGAGACAGATCAGATAACAAAGAATGGCAAGAGGTATATAAACAAACAAAATGTGTGCTACGCTGAGCTAGAGGTATGATCCTGAGGGAGCAATTATATTTACCCCCATGGGAAGGTTTTTATGGGGACGGGCCTGTGAATTGGGCCTCGGAATAAAAACAGGCAGGGTTTCTTCAATGGCAGATCATGGTGAACTTACAACCTTTTCCGTGAAGAAAGAAAGAATGTCTCATGGCAGTTCAGAGCCAATGTTTAGAGATGGTTGAGTACAGAACATAGCCATGGTGGCTGGTCCACCTTGTCAGGAAGTTAGGGTAGGTGAAGAATTTAGTGATAGGTAAAGCTGGAGAGATAGTTTGGAACCAGATTATGGAGAGATTTCAATGCCAGGTTCAGAAGACTGGGGAATGCCTGGGGCGAGTAGTGCAAACTGTGCCCACTTCTGACCACTCTGGTGGAGGTGTTAGCAGGGTCCTAGAAGCATGACTAACTCTAGTTGATGCCGCTGGCTGACAGGAGACCCAGCTCTGAGACGCCCGTGGCAAGTAGGGCAAGGTGGGTCCTGCTGGGTGCTGCTTTCACCCATATTTCAGACAGAATTAGGCAATGCTGGTATGTTGCTCTTGTGTCTGCTAGAGGTGTCTGGGTCTCAGATAAATGAATCATGGCAGAATTTTTGGAGCTCCAACCCCGGATATACTTCTCTGCACTTAATCCTGTGGAATGTCTTGGAAATTTTACTGAGGTGGACGGGAGCCTCAGAAGCCCCTCTTCTTTCCAGAAACATTCATACTATATGCAGAAGAACAATGCTCTCTGCTGAGGGAGGAAGAGAGGGAGGAGCTTGGCTTTAAAATAGGGGCTCTTTTGGGGTGCCTGGGTGGCTCAGTTGGTTAAGCATCTGACTCTTGGTTTTGGCTCGATCATGATCTCAAAGTTTGTGAGTTTGAGTCCCACATCAGGCTCTGCATTGGCAGTGCAGAGCCTGCTTGGGGTCCTCTCTCTCTCCTCTCCCCCAGCCCCTACCGCCCCACTTGTGCTGTCTCTCTCAAAATAAATAAACTAAATAAATACATAAATAAAAATAAAAGAGGGGCTGTTTTCTGAGTCTGAGAACTCCTGGGGCTAAAATAATATTGCATATAGGCTTGGATTCAGGAGAGACTAGCATTTTGTTTTATTGTTCTTGAGTCTCACTTACTTTTCATGTTTCCCTTCTAGAATACCTCTCTGGGGGTTGCTAACAGGTGAGGTGTTGGAAACCAGACTAGCCACAGCAGAAAGAAGACTTGGGGTCATTTAGTTCATTCTCTAGGAAGGTTAAAGCAAATGTTTTGTTTAATAAATACTCTCCCTTCCAATTGATTCAGTCAGAGCAAATGTCTCAGTATCCTTCATGTCCCTTCCTGTCTTCTTTCTGCATATTTACGGGCACATATTTGGTGTTTAAGGAATGGTGCTTAAGTGGGTGAATGGGAACCACTTCTGATAGGATCATATTTGCCTTTGCTTTGGTTTTGCTTCCCCTGAGAAAGACCACATTGTGCTATTTTTTTTTTTAATTTATTTATTTTGAGAGAAAGAGAGAACCAGCAGAGGAGAGGGTGACAGAAAGGGAGAGATAGAATCCCAAGCAGGTTCCATGCCATCAGTGTGGAGCCCAACGTGGGGCTCAATCTCATGAACCAATGACTTGAGCCAAAGTCAAGAGTCGGATGTTTGACTGAGCCACCCGGGCGCCCCCATATTGTGTTATTTCTGTTCAATTATATATATGTTTCCAGGGACAAAGTAGAATCAGACCTGATATTTCTGGGATTGCTCATCTTGGAGAATCGGTTGAAAGAAGAAACAAAACCAGTTCTGGAAGAGCTCATCTCTGCCCGGATAAGGACTGTAATGATCACAGGTATATAACAAAGTTGTACATGGAAACAGAAAGAATTTGATGTAGAAATAGACAAGATCCATTCATTTCACAAAGACTGTTGACTACCTACTGTGGGTGGGGCACCATTCTAGGTGTTGGAGATCTGCAACAGAAAAGGCAAAATTACTGCTCTCACCAAGTTTCTATCCAGGTGGGATGAGATAGAAAATCAATCAGTTGATCAAACAAGCAGCTGGCAATAAGAGTTATGAGGTACATAAAACAAAACAGGGTGATGTCTTAACTGGCTACTTTATATGTGGTGTCCTCTCTGAGAAAGGCCATTTGAAATAACCCCTGACTGACAAGAAGATGTGGGTCAGGCACAGATGACAATTTTTGTTAAATGTTAGTAGGAAGAGAAATGCTTAGTCAGCATGGTGTGTAAACTACCCTGAAGGCCCATTTATTATTCTGGTGGTAAAAAAAACAAAAACAAAACAAACACAAAAACAAAAAACTGTCCCCTGTGCTTCTCTCAAACCCCAAATCAAGGGAGTGGTGAGAAAGGATCATGCAAGAAAAGTGTGTGAAATTTCTTAATGAATGCTTCTTAGTGGAGAATAGATCATTTCCTCATGTGTTCAAATTTAAGTGTGTGCCTTTCTTTCCCGGCTTTCCAGTCAGGTGCATTGAACTCTGATAGTTGTGTCGCCAAGGTACACTATTTCTCCACCAGAGCCCTTATTCCCCAGCCCATTTCCCCTGAATCCAGCTTCACTGTGGGAAGCTCTAGGATACTTCTACTTTCTCCTCTGTACCTCCCATCTCCCATTCTACCCCCACAATACAAGAGACTTAGGGGTCCCTTTTACCTTCTTCCTTTTTAGTCCCTCAATCCAACTTGTAGGTATTGCTGAGCTAATTTACTACTTAGAATTGCCCTTACATCATGACCCGTCTGTTTCAAAAATCTTTTTTTAGCACTTATTTTACACATTTCCGTAATCTATCCTTAGTATTGAGATTTAGATAGAATAAGGACACATCACTCTGTACCCCACTTCTTCACTTCACTCATATTGGAATTTCTGTTCTGTTTCTTTGCTTGCTGGGTTAAATTTTTCTTCTCAAGGTTTGTCCTTGGATAGGATAGAAGGATGTTATGCTCTCTAATTTCTTACATACCCTGGAGTATCTTTCTTGGCTCTGACAGGTGAATGCCCTCTTGTCTGGGTGTAGGATTTGGGGGTTAGAGTCCTGTTTTTTCCTTAATGATCTCTAGGTGTTATTACAAGTCCAATGCCAGTCCACTGTAGGTAATTTGTTCTCTTCTGTATATTGTCCTTTTCTTCAACTTTGGAGTTTACAAATACTACCAGAGTATGTCTATATGTTTGTCTTTTTGTCCCATTGATTTCATTAATTAATTAAAAGTAAACATTTTTAATCTATCTTCTTCCTGTCAGGGAAAGTTCTTCTATTGTTCATTTAATTATGGCCTTTGCTCTGTCTCTTCCTTTTTCCCTTCTGGAATTTCTGTTATTCACATGATAGGCTTTCTGGATTTATCTTCTCAGTCTCTTATCTTTTTTCTTGTTATTCTCATATTTTTATAATTTGCCTCCATGTTTTAAGATTTTTTTGCATCCAGTTTTTCCAAACCATAAACTCAGGTTCCAAAGATGACCATTATCTTCTTCAAATTACCTCTTAATGTTGAGATCTGAAATCTTGTTTTGGGGTGGGAATAGCTCTAGAAAACCTTTTTTAAGGGGGGGGGCATTAGAGGAGAAGGGCTACATTTGAGTTTTCTTAAGTGCACTTATTATTTTTAATGAGATAATGCAAAGTTTTTTTCTTTAATGTGTATTTATTTTTGAAAGAGAAAGAGTGCATGCGAGCAGGCGTGGGAGGGTCAGAGAGTGAGGGAAACACAGAATCTGAAACAGGCTCCAGGCTCTGAGCTATCAGCACAGAGCCTGAGGTAGGGCTTGAACCCACAAACCGTGGTGAGATCATGACCCGAGATGATGTCGGACGCTTAACAGATTGAGTCCCGCAAGGCTCCCGGAGTTACTGCAGGTTTTATCTATCTCCAACAACTGCTCTATTTTGTCTGTCATGTGTTGTTCTGGTTGTTCTGCCTGATATGTTCCTGTCTAGCTTCTGAGACTTCTAAAATAGGTTGTTATATTCTCTGTCAGATGACTGAGGCTCAGGCGTGGAACTTCTCAGGTTGTGGACGGCAAAAGTATCCTGTGCTGCAAAGCAGCCCAACTACTGGTGACCTGCTGAGGCATTGTGGACACTTCTTAGCTCTCAGGGCTCTGGCCTCAGGGTAGAGAAACGCCTGCCCACTGTTAGCTCTTCTGGGCTTCCTCATACGTACTTTGGTAGAGACCTGAAGAAAGCCATGTTAGGGATAGGCAGTCAGATGTTATTTATTGTTCAGTGGTTGCTCTAGGAATCACATCTGTACCTACCCTGTCAAGAAGGCTTACAACCATGAACGTCCTTTGCCTTCTCTCCTTTATGTTATGGTTGTCGCGTATATGACAATGAAAACCCCACCATACCATGCTAAGGTTTTCACTTTCAATAGGCACGAGTTACACACAAATGGAAGAAAAATAGACTTTTATATTTACCGAGATCTTCATTATTTCTGTTGCTATGTTTTTATTCCTAATGTTAGAAGTTTCCCTCTGGTGTCCTTTCCTTTCAGCCTAAAGAACTGTTAGCATTTCTTTTTGAGTATGTCTGCTAGCAACAAATTATCTTAGTTTCCCTTCCTCTAAGAATGTCTTATCTCTCCTTCCTTTCTGAAGGGTACTTTCAGAGCTTCACAGTTCTTTCTTCAGCACTTCAAAGATATTTCACTGTCATTTTGCCGCCATGTTTTTTGATGACAAATCTGTAATAATTTGAATAATCATTCCCTAATATATAATGTATTATTTTCTCTTGCCATTTCTAAGGTATTTTCTTTATCTTTGTTTTTAGAAGTTTGATTGTAATGTTTCTGGGTATGGTTCTCATTGAGTTTATCTTACTGGGATTCGCTGGGCTTCTTAAATCTATGAATTTAAATCTTTTACCGTATCTGGGAACTTATCTGCTTTATGTCTTCAAAATATTTTTTCCTGTTTTGATTCCTTTCTCCTTTCCTTCCTGGACTCTAATCACATGACTGTTGCCATTCTCCAGTCTCTGTTCTTTTGTTTTTTTAATTTTCTCTCCGTTTTTCAGATTGTATAATTTCTACTTACCTATCTTCAAAGTCACTGCCTCCTTCTCCTGTCACCTCTATTCGGCTTTTGAGAGCATCCAAGGAATTTTTTATTTCAGTTATTATATTGTTCAATTGTAAAGCAGTCATTTGGTTCTTATTTATAGAGTATATATATTTTATTTCTCTTAAGAACTTCTATCTTGTCATTTATTTTAAGAATGGTAACCTTTACCTCATGGAGGACACTTATAACAGCTGCTTTAAGAACATTGGTAATTCTAGCATCTGGGTCATCCTGGTACAAGCAATGGTTGATTGTCTTTTCTTTTCTTGAGAATTGATCACATTTTCCAGGTGTTTTGTAGGTTGACTTTCTTGAACATTTAAAATATTATAGTGTGAGATTTCGGATCTTGTTAAAATCTCCTGGAGAATGGTGAGGGTGATTTTTGTTTGTTTGAGCAAGCAAAACTGTAAGACATGGGAGGTGATTCATATCCTAGTTCAATTCTTGAGGCTTCTACTCTCCTTCCCTGGGTTTGTTCTGCACATGCACAGCTCTGGGTTGAGTTCACACAGTAAGTTAGTCTGGTTGTCTAGCTGTCTCCTTTCCAGGGTCTGCCCCATAGTTCTTCAGCCTTCAAGCTTTTTCTTTTTCTAGTTTCTCTGGTCAGAAAGACTAAGTTTCTTTTGGAGTTGTATTTAGCATCCTTCACAGCGCTGGGACTGGGGTTCACACTCAGGTCACACATGTGAGAGAAGAAAATAAAACCAACAATATCACCACCTTGTAGATTATTTCTCCAAATTTGACTCCCTTCCACATTCTACCTGCTTTTGTTTACTTTTCAAAGTCCTCAGATAGTTGCTTTTTGTATTTTTCCCATAGTTTCCCATTGTAATCAGTGGGAGAGATAGATTTTAGTGGTCTTATTCCAATTCGGCTGAAAGTGGAAACACCTGGGACTATATTAAATCAGTAGGGTTTTGATAAATGTTTACCAAGCTGAAAAATGATGGAAATAGATTTGAATTTTGCCTTTTTGTTTTTTCTTTCCACTCTCTGGAAAAACTGGTGGGTTATGAAGGAACCAGATAAAAAGCAATAAGAATCACGAAAGGGATCATGGATTCATGGAGAATCAGCATGAGAGAGACTTAGAAATTATTTCTTTTCACACCTAAAATAAATTCTGGACTCCTTACCCTAGTTTTCCAGGCCCTGCATGAATTGGTTCTATCTTTTCAACCTCACCTTGCTATACCCTTCCTTTCTTATAGGTGACAATCTTCAGACTGCAATAACAGTGGCCAGAAAGTCTGGAATGGTTTCTGAAAGCCAACAAGTCATTCTGATTGAAGCGAATGAAATCACTGGGTCTTCGTCAGCATCTATATCTTGGAAATTAGTAGAAGAGAAGTCCATTGCATACAGCAATCAGGTACACCTAAAAACAGACCTATCTAAGTTGACTCAGAGTGTCGGCTTCTGAGCAGCTTTGACTGGCAGAGATGTACAGGTGACCTAGGGTCAACATATTTCCCCAAATGTCTAATACCTATGCAGTTCGAAGAACTCATATCCGTTTCTCACACTGTTCCTACTGAGCTTTAATGTATAGTGCCGTCGTGGGTCCTGGAAAGGATCCATTATTTTAAGTGTAATAATGTTGTTGGCCCTATAGGAGAAAGAATGTAGTAAGGGGGGCTGTGAATCTAATTACTCATCTCCTCTTGCTTGCTAACCATCCCACTGGGTCCTAAGGAGATTTAGTCCCTGGGAGAGAAACTGCTGTGCACATTGGAAAATTAGACTATGTCTTTGGGCTGGGGAAAAAAAAAGTTTTATCCATGTATTCCCAATCATTCAGTATCTTATCTCTATTGTGTCCTTGTGGAACAATATTAATTCTGTAAGAAAAAAATGGTAAGTTCTCACTTCAGGGAGAGATTTGTTAAGGTGTAGTGCTTTGTATTTTACACTTGAAATGTGTGAAATGTGCTCTTGTCTGGGACTCACCAAGATCAAATCAGGATGAGAACAGGACATGAGTGTTATTCTCCTATTCACTAGAGGCTGTGATGTGCAAAGATTGATCTAGCAAAGACAAAGTGTTTCTCTGAGGAATTGGTGCTGGAGTGTGACTCTTAAAGAGAGACCCCAGTCTCTCTTAAAGAGAGAGGCCAGTCGTCACTGACTCTCTCTGATATACTTGTGGTCCTTTACCACTCTATCAAGTGTCTAAAATAACTTGTGTTTTGCTTTTGCAGGATAATTACATTAATATCAAGGAAGAAGTCTCTGATCATGGCAGAGAGGGAAGTTACCATTTTGCCTTAAGTGGAAAATCCTTTCAGGTTATAAGTCAACATTTCAGTAGCCTACTCCCAAAGGTAAGTTCTAAGAGGGTATCAGTCTCCCACAGTCTCCCGATAAAGATGCCAATGAAGTCACTTACAGAGCATGTTCTTAAGTAATTTCAAACTTGTAAGTGGGTAAGAAATACCTATTGAATATGTCATAAAGGGGCAAAAACATTTTGTTGTCTCATTTCTAGATAGGTTTAAAATTAGTAAATTTGATTAGCCCATTTCTCACCATCTAGAGAAATAAAGTATTAGGAGCTTCTCAAGTCATAAGGATTGCTTTTGGGTGGCTGTCTTCATACTGCCATGGTGAGGGGTCAAACGGTGAAGGGGAAATCCATCAATTATAGAGGAAAGCAGCCCAAGAAAGGAATTCTGTTAGGTTTTTGATAGAGGGTCTACACAAGAAAAGGTCAGAGTTAACAATTTTCTGATGAAGAATAAACCCATAGCAGGGGCAGGTAAGTTATATACATAACAGGTGGACAAACTAGAGAAAGATTGTGTCTAGTGTAATCCAAAGATAAGTTCTTTGTATTCAATTGCTTATCATCTTAGGCACTGTTTAAGACAAAAAGATTAAAGACGTAGAGGCTGATCAAACATTAAGCTGAGTTACTTTCAAGAAGAGCAAGGAGCACAGAGATCTAACAGAAGAATTCAGACTCTGTAGAATAAAGCTCAGGTGGATGGAGCTGGTATAGATTTATTATATCTCCAAACCAGCAATGTTCCATAGCCAAAATTAGACTTGGGATATCAGCTGAGCTCCACAATTGGTCAAGCCCAGATGGCATGGTTAAATCCAAGACCACTAATTGTCACTATTTCATCACGAGGCTGTTTTTTCTGCTCGTTCTGAACAATTTTCTGAGAAGCTGTTGCCTCCTTTCCTTTCCCTAGGATGCTGACCTCTTGATATCTTGCAATTTCTCATACTCTACTGGTTCAAGATTCCATTAAGCTCAGGATTTTTTGACCACCTTCTTGATGGCAGCTCAGCTAAATATCTGAAGGTCATCATTTTCATCCAATATTTTTATTAAGCAGTCATCTTGACTGATTTTTGGTCTCCTTGGTCACTTACTTGATGACCAAGGTCTCAATGTCTTAAAAAAAAAAAAAAAGACTTCTTGGAAACAAATTGTGTTTTGCCATTCATGGATGTTATTTTCCAGTCAGCGTTCTAAGTATCATCAATTATCTCATGTATGACCAACTGACGTGATATAAAGTTTCTCTTGGGTTCCTTACAGATACTGATAAATGGAACAATCTTTGCAAGAATGTCTCCTGGGCAGAAATCCAGTCTGGTGGAAGAATTTCAGAAACTGGAGTAGGTTCTTTACCAATTCAGGTGGTATGAAGTGCCTGGAGCATGACAGTCAGGGAGAGTGTGAGAGGTACAAGAAGTCCCCTAAGGCAGTGGTTCTGAACCTAACTGCCTATGACAGTCACCCTGGGAGCTTTGAAAAAATAACAATCCCAGGACCCCACTGTCCAGATATTCTAATTCAGTTGTTCATGTGAGGCTTGGACATCAGTGTTTTTTCAGCGTCCCTCAAATGAGTCAATTTTGCGCCCAGAGTTGAGAACCACTGGACTAGAACATATGGGACGTGAAAGTGTGTGGTGAGAAATGAACCTGGAAAGATAGTTTGAGTTCAGCTCCTGAAGGTACAATGAGAATTTAGACATTATAAATTATCATCACAGCTGTGATATAAGGAGATTCGTATGGCAAGGGATTCACATAACCTTAAAAATACTGAAATATTTATATGGCAAAGTATCTTCTCTGTCCTGAATCAGAATAATACTTCTCTTTTAACACAAAGGGTCTCCATTAGAGAATAGGTTCTCCAATAGAGAACAGTTCAAATAAAGTGCCCATCATTTGAGACCCTTTATTTCCTGCTAACAGAACCCATGGAGTCCTGTAAGTTTTCTTCATTTCTGGTGCTGGACCATATAGACATGACTCCTAATCTTTTCACTCCCACTTCATCCCCCCTGATTTAGTCACTAGGCAAGCTTCTTGATTCAGAAAGTCCTGTCTTCTTAACTTGGTTGAAAACCTAGATAGTAAACTAGTTGCCTTCATAGGACAGTGTGGAAGACAAGTACAGCAAATCCTATAAATACTGTCAGAGCACTCCTACCTTAAAAAGCACACTATCCATAATCTTTGTCAAGAATTAAAGCCAGCAGGATGCACTCACCCTCAAAGAGCGATCCTGATGCAGGAATATATTTTCTTTCTTCAAAGTCTGGGCATTTGTTAGTTGAGTGACTGCTAAAATGGCAAATTTCCTGCCCTGTTACTATTTACAGCACCAAGTAATTTTTGTTTATTGTTTTAGAAATCAGAAGACACTTTTCCCTACAGCATCTCACTGAATACTCATAACACTTTGTAGGAGAGAAAAATAATGGCCAAAATGGTCAAGTGATCAGGTCAAAGATCTTGATCTGGCTTCAAATCTGGTGCCCTCTCCACTGTGCCATGGTGTTATGTCATAAAATTGTGAACGTCCCATTTTACAGCCAACAAAGCTGCTTTCTAAGCAGTGAAGTACAGGGTCTCCCTGAAATGCTTGGAGTCAGGGTGGTGTGCTGGCTTTCCTAATCCATCGGGGAGCTGCTGAGTCACACTTTACTTTTAGTCAAACTGGACCCTTCAGAAAACTCCCTTAAAATAAAGAATCAGTGTCCCCTAAGTAACGAAGTTCATTTTATTATTTTTTTAGAGAAATTAGCAGTTAAAATTGCTTTGATTTCCCCTCCAATTGACATGGCTCCCTTTTAGTTACTTTGTAGGTATGTGCGGTGATGGAGCCAATGACTGCGGGGTAAGTAACTGCCTGTGTGTGGGGCCATGATCACACCAGGACACACCAGGACTTACACTTAATTGCACTTGCCTGGAGTCCTTTAGACATAATATCCCTGGGAGACACTTATCTCCATTCTTCTTGATGGAGGAACTGATGTGGAGGGTTTGGGAGGGTTTTGACCAAGGCCACACAATGACTCAGTGATCAGTATACTGACTTCTTTGGCCAGATGTCCCAGTGCCGTCTCTTTGTTATGCAACAGGCAGAACAAATTCTGGTCCCCTCCTGGCTCATGCTTGGGTGCACGGGTCATCCTGTAGCTAGCTTGACGGGCTTTTTCCCGTGTGGCCTCAGGAGAGACATCTGTGAGTGTGCAAGCAGAGTAAGCTGACTCTTTGCTTTCAGGCTTTGAAAATGGCTCACGTGGGCATCTCTTTATCAGAACAGGAGGCATCTGTGGCCTCACCTTTCACTTCTAAAACTCCAAACATTGAGTGTGTACCTCACCTTATCAAGTAAGTAGACGCTTTCCACCAGCACTGTTTTAATCTCTCTTGACTTGTAAGTTCAGATCCCATTGTTCGGCCAGGGAAACAACAGGGAAATTTTGTGTCCCTGGGTGGGGTGGGTGCTTTGCAGGACAATGCAGTCAGCCATTCTACTCCTGGGTGGACTTACCAGTAGTTAAAAATAACTGTGGGAGAGTAGTGGCATAATGAAAACCACTCAATAGGTTATTTTTAGAAAATTGGAATCTGGGACTTTTTTTTTTAATTTTAAAGTTTGTTTATTTATTTTGAGAGAGAGAGAGAGAGCATGAGCAGGGGAGGGGGCAGAAGCAGGAGAGGGGCAGTGAGAGGGGGAGAGAGAGAATCCCAAGCAGCCTCCATGAGCAAAACGGAGCCTGACTCATGGCTTGAACTCACAAACTGTGAAATCATGACCTGAGCTTAAATCAAGAGTCAGATGCTTAACCACTGAGTCACCCAGGCACCCCTGGAATCTGGAACTTGTAACTGCTTTGAAAGTGTTGATCTTATTGTTATTTTTACATATATCTCCATAGGTGCTTTATAATGGGGGGTAGAGACAAACTTTCCCTTCCCCGATTGCCCTCTTTTCCTCTTGCCTCTTTATGCTTCTTTGGAATATCCTTCTTATGCCCAGTTTTCAAAATATTAACTCATCTTTGCTGCTTCTACTGAACTCTCCCTTGGTGCTTTATCTGTGCCTCCCAGAAGATGTACTTCTGCTGTATTTTATTGGGATGATAGAGATGGTTAGCACTGTGGCCGCTTTGGGTGATTATAACTAGCATGTATTTACAGTTTGTGAAATGCTTTAATAACCATTATCTTATACTTCCAAACAGCCTGGAGATGTCGGAGTGGTCACTGTTTCCTTTTACAAATAAAGAAATGGAGGTTTAGAGAACTTAACTGAGGTTCCCAAGCTCACACAGCCATATAGGATTAGAAATTATGTTAGAACTGATGCTATTTAAATGTTTTCTCTACAAATGTCATACTATTCCCACCACATTAAAATGATGATTTCGCTGGCTCCTCCCAAATTTTTAAAAATTTATGTGTGTGTTTGACAAATGTTTATAGAGCAGGCACTTAGTACCAGGAACTGGTGAAGACGCTGGAGACCCAGAAGCAAGTAAATCACGCATTCCTGGACCTCATAAAGCTTTCTTCTGGTGGAGAAGTCAGGCAATAAACACATACACAGATAAATCAAGGGTAATGGGAAAAGAAGGCGGATGGGGAGGTGGAATTGGCTGCTGCAGGTGTGTGGCATGCGAAAACCCTTTCTAAAGAGGTGAGAGATGACGAGAAACTACCTTCTGGTAGAGCAAATGACAGCAGCTGAGCCCCAGTACAGGGTAAAGCCCGCTCTGAAATCAGGCTTTGGAATCCCAGGAAAACATTATGACCAGAAGCAAATTTAAACTCGTTTCTTTCCAATGAAAGTGATAAAAGTGGCATCTCATAAATAATCTATTTTATGCTTTAAATATATACCATTTACTCAAAGTCCACCAACAGTAACGGAAACAAACACGTTCGTTGTTTTCAGTCTATTTAAATTCGATATATGATGTATTTGAGCATAGACACTGTTTCAGTGCAGTTTTAGAAAAAGCGGGGATGGCCAAATGATTTGAATGAAATGAAACACCTTCATGAAAAGGGCCCCCAAGCCTGCAATCTTATGTAAATTCCTTAGTTTACAAATGAAGAAACTGTGACTGACAGAAGGAAATGACCTTCCAAATTACACTTGTGAGTAGGTACGAGCTCTAGGACGCATCCCCAGGTCCTCTGACTCCACTCTGACATGCCCACAGAGAGCACGAGGCTACCATCCACTCTGGGCTCCCGAACTGGACCAAGGCTGGGGAGCTGGGCCCGGAATTGGTCTTTCCTGAAAGTCTAGTCGTTTAGCATACTGACAGGCAGCTCCCTCTGGCTCAAGGCTGTCCAGTCTGTCAGACAAACTGTTTAATAATCAGGCTTTGGAGTGTTTTTCCTAAGCTCAGCTGAACAACAGTCACTGACCTTTTTTCCATCTCCTTACTCTGTCCTTTCTTTCCTTACACAGGGAAGGACGTGCCGCTCTCGTTACCTCATTTTGCATGTTCAAGTACATGGCACTGTACAGCATGATCCAGTATGTTGGTGTTCTGCTGCTCTACTGGGTATGACTGGTGACCCGAGCTCTTGGTTAGAACTGAAACAAGGAGTTGCATCCTCCCAACCTGCAGTGCCTCTTGAGGAAGAGTGCACGTAGGGGAGCTTGGAGGGCCAAGGGCCCCTCTGAAACTACCTTTATGGTGAAAGTAAATCAGAAATAGATGCACACAGGAGAAGCTGAAGGTGTCAATTCTCTAACTGTCTGACAGAGACATTTTGTGTGTAGCATTAGCTGACGATCAAGGCATAGCACTTTCTCCTGGTTGCTTCTGGCTGCTTGGACGAGGTCTCCATCTTCTCTGTTCCAGTGTGAGTCTACCCGAGCGTACCATTCAGTAGCGAGATGATCTGGGACTGGGGAGCTGGTAAATGTTTCAGAGCCGCTCTCCCTGGGACAGCAAGCCCTGGTTATTCATGTTTGCTGATTTCCGTGGTGTAAATATGCCCACCATGGCTGGTTTCGAGCTGCCTGCCTGACGTCACTGAGCATGGAGTTGGGAAGAGATGTGCACATAGCATGTCATTGTGTAGTACTTGCACCTCCACGATAGAAGACTTGTAAATATCTTAAAGAACATAGATAACAGCACAATGTAGGAAAAGGATTAGGAAGTGCTGGATTGGGGGTATTTATTAGCTTTGTTTTAGCATAATGTATTTAATGGTAGATTTGTATAATTTCAGGTTCTATAATGGCTGTGTTTAACAGCCAGTTCAAAAAAAAAATCCCTGAAAACTTTGCAATTGACTCTCATGAGCAAGTATAAGCAGCCTGATGATGATTCGTTAGATTCATCTCTATGTCCTGCCCTCTTGCTTCTGGGCTGAAGGTTTTAGTTTTGTTATTTTCAGATTGCTTATGTCTTTTCCCGCTCACAATGAATGAGATGGAGAAGGAGAGGCTGTGCACAGAAATTTGGTCCTATTTTGGAATCCCAACAACTCATGCTACAAACTAGAGTTGAACTTGGGTCATCTTGATCTCCTTTCCACTAAAAGGGGGGCAAGGAAGCAAGTTACTTGAAATCAGTAAGATCTTAACCTTTTTTTCCCCAAGAATATCAAGGATGCCTTATCAGGACTTGCTAATAACACCCAAGACTGCAAATAGTGGGTTCACTTATTCTTTTTCCACTGGTAAAATTTGGGTAAGATCACCACACATTTGTCTCTTGTTACTACTGGGAACTCACTGTCCTGTTGTGCCAGACCAAACCCTGACTTTCTGCTAGCAGGTAGAAAAGAGATCAGAGATGGATCTAGTAGAGTAAGACATCTCCCTCAACAGGAGGATGTTGATGTACAAAGGACCCAGCCTAGAAAGCACACAAAGGTGGCCTCCTGGTTGGAGAGGGTTTCACAGCCTTATCTTTGGTACTTCTACCAACACAAACTGGACCCTGGCCACACCTTCTTCTTGTAAAATCCCATGTTGCAGGAACAAAAATGAATGCAACTGATGTCAGACTTCATCCAGAGGGTCACAACCTTTTTGACCTGCTTTCCTTTTTCTTTTCAGGAGACAAACAGCCTTTCAAATTACCAGTTTCTGTTCCAGGATCTGGCCATCACAACTCTTATTGGTGTAACAAGTAAGACATTTTTGAAACTTTCTTGGCTCTTCCAGAAGGGCTGGTCCACTAGGAGGGACACCAGTTGCAGCCTCAGGGATATGGGACTTATGCCCAAGGGTCTATTCAGAGAGGGAAAGAGGAAATAGGGAAAGAGTCTTGGATTGAAATAAAAGTATTGGCCATGGAAAAGCTGGTTAGTTATTTTTCTTTTTTCCACAAAATACGGGGCTTCCATAATGGTCACTAAACTTTATTTATTTGTTTGTTTGTTTATATTTTGGGATACTTTATTGCTTTTCATTTTTTAAAAATATAATTTATTGTCAATTTGGCTAACATACAGTGTGTGCAATGTGTTCTTGTTTTTGGGTTAGATTCCTGTGGTTCATTGTTTACATACAACACCCAGTGCTCATCCCAGCAAGTACCCTCCTCAATGCCCATCGCCCATTTTCCCCTCTGTCCACCACTCCTTCCCCCCGCTACCCTCAGTTTGTTCTCTGTATTTAAGAGTCTCTTGTGGTTTGCCTCCCTTCCTCTCTGTAACTATCGTTTCCCCCCTTCCCTTCTCCCATGGTCTTCTTGTTCAGTTTCTCAAGTGCACTTTGAAAATCAGGAATGCTGTCTTCAGTATGCTTTCAGGTGTAATTATAGTTAATATATGCCCAGTTTATAGAGGCTGGATAGCTTTTATGCTTTAGATCTTTTTTTTTCTTAGTTTATTTATTTACTTTGAGAGAGAGAGAGAGAGAGAGCAATTAGGGAAGGAACAGAGAGGGAGAGAGAATCCCAAGCAGGCTCCATGCTGTCAGTGCTGACAGGGCTCAATCTCATGAACCACAGTTCATGACCTGTGTTCAGATAATGACCTCAGTTGGAATCTAGAGTTGGACACTTAACCGACTGAGCCATCCGGTCCCCTTGTTTTAGATCTTTAAATCCTAGCCTTTGGGGATTTTGAATGAAGATTAAAGATAATCTTGCCATTAGGCCACTCCCATTTCCACTTCTTGATTAACATGAATCGTCTTCCCAATTTCCCTGCTGTAGGCTTTCACCCCAACCCATCCACTCCCCACCATCCACCATATTCTCTGCTTTCTTCTCTGTTACATATAAATGCCAACAGCTCCACTTATACGTTTAATCCTACCTCTTCCTACCTTCTTGGGGATTTTCTGTTGTAATCTCCTTCTTCACTGTCATCTTTTCTCTGGTCTGCTGGATCAGCATATAAATATATTTTTTTATCTTCTACCAGAATTATTAGCTATTTATTGAGTGCCTAATTTGTACTACTAAGTGCCTATTAAGGCACTTAGAACACATCAGTGAAAGGGAAAAAATTTTCCTTTCCTTGCATTCTGGTAAAACAACCTGGTTGTTCAAAGACCTGGAGCCATCCTTGGTTTCTCTTTTCTTTATCCTTCACATCCCTTTGGATGGAGCTCCTGTTGGCTCTGCTTTCCGAAGTTCTGTACCCCCTGATACAGAACCATGTCACCTCCCTTACGGATTCCCACAACAGCCTCACAACTCATCTTGCTTCCCCTCCTCCCCATTTACCTTTCAAAGAGCAGTAAGAGTGTTAATTTTGAAAAGTAAATTTTATTGTTACCTACTTGCTTAAAATGCTCTAGCCCCTGCCTTCTTCTGCTTCACTTACAACCACATTGTTACATTCTTATCCCAAGCACCAGGGTCTTCTTGTCACTTGAGCGTTGTCAAGCTTGTGATCATCACAGTACCTTTGTTTTTCCTCTTTTCTTTGCCTAAAACACTCTCCCTTTTCATCTTTTTATGGCTTTGGTTTTTTCTTATTCAGATCTTAGCTCAAATGTCACCACCTCAGGAAGTTCACTTTAAGTAGTCACCAAGGCAATTTTTCTCTATCACATAATTGTGTCTATTTTTTTTTTTTTAGTTCCCAAGTTTTATTCAAGAATTCATACAAAATGTTCCAGATAAATGAGTTTTAATCCACCTCTTCCTCCTCTTTCTCATCCTGGTTAATCCGGAAGTAACACAGTTTGTAACTCTCTTTGCTGTTAGCAACTACTCGCAATGAATCACAGGGATTATTCTTCATATATATATTTTTTATGTTTATTTCTTTATTTTGAGAGAGGGGGGAACAGAGAGAGAGCGAGCATGCACAAGTGGGGAAGAGGCGGAGAGAGAGGGAGAGAGAAACAATCCCAAGCAGGCTCTACACCGTCAGTGCAGAGCCCCATGTGGGGCTCAAACCCAGGAACCATGAGATCATGGCCTGAGCCTAAGTTGTATGCTTAACCAACTGAGCCACTCAGGTGCCCCCTTCAAATATTTTTTTGATGAGTTATTTCGAACACCATTTGGAAAAAAGAACCTCAGAAGTTACTGTAATCTTGTTTTTGTTCCTTTCAGTGGTTAGAGCCCCTCCAACTGAGATTCCCAGATTTTCCATTCATTTTGATTCTCTAAACTGCTCAAATTTGGCAGCCTCCATGATTCCCTCTTCTCCAGGGTGGGTGCAGTCAAGGGCAAACTTCATAACTTGCTGCTTCTTCCTTTTTCTTTTCTTTTTTTCTTTTTTTTTTTTTGGCCCCCTTTCACCAGAAACTTTTTCACGGGCACCATGGTGGCAGTGGAGGCAGAAAGCACTATTGTGTTCTATTTGTGTGTGTGTGTGTGGGGGGGGGTGCCCATCACAACCTGAAGTTATGCTTTTATCTGTGTTTTTATTTGCGTCTTCCTGCCTCCCCTCTCCCAGAGTGTGTGCGTTGTGAGAACAGCACCTTGTCTATCTTGACTACTGCTGTGTTCCCTGTAATTCTGACAGTGTCAGGTGTATCCAAGGGGCTCAAATCTCTGGAAAGAACACCCTCTGGAAAGAACACTCAAATCTCTGGAAAGAATTAACAGAATTCTTCTTATGAAGCCAAGCCTATCTCTATGTAACTTGCACCCATCCCAGCTCTGTGATTTAGGGTGGCAAAGAGCCATCTATGTTTTCTCCCTAGATCAGTCTTTCTTCCTGAAAGACTTCCTGTCTTTTGAAAACAGCCCTCATTTCTGCTCTAATTGTTCTCTGTTTAGTAACAAGCATCTCCAGGTTTTCCTCTATATTTTGATAAATAACTTGATTATTTTTTTCTTATGGTTACTAATATATATTCATTATAAAACAAAGACGGAAAACGTTGCAAGATATAACAAAGGAAAAAATCCATCTTTATCCTACCATTCAGAACTAACAAATTAAAGCATTCTGTATGTATATAGATGAAGAAATTTGAATTATGTTCTGTATATAGTTGTGCGTACATTTTCTTCACTTAACTTTGTCATAAATTTTCATGTCATTAAATATTTTAATTCTTTTTTATTGTGGTAAAATATACAAAGCATAAAATATGCCATTTTCACCATTTTTAAACATATAGTTCAGGGGCATTAATTACATTCACAGTTTTGCGCAATCATTGCCACTCTTTACTTACAAAATTTTTACATCTCCCCAAACAGAAACTCTGTACTCATTAAGTAATAGCTCTCCGTTGTTCTGTCAAGCCCCAATGTGGGGCTTGAAACCATGAACTGCAAGATCATGACCTGTGCCCAAGTTGGATGCTTAACCGACTGAGCCACCCAGGTGCCCCTACAGCCTTTTATATTTGCTCAAATAGTTACTTTTTAAAAATGTTTTCATTTTTTATTTTTATTTATTTTTGAGAGAGAGAAAGAGAGACAAAGCACGAGTGAAGGAGGGCCAGAGAGAGGGAGACACAGAATCTGAAACAAGTTCCAGGCTCTGAGCTGTCAGCACAGATGTTGAACTCACAGACTGTGAGATCATGATCTGAGCCAAAGTCAGATGCTTAACCAACTGAACTACCCAGGCGCCACTCAAATAGTTACTTTTACTGGACAAAAGAAAGAATGTCAATGAAGAGGTAGAAATTATAAAAAAGATTCTTTAGAAACAATTTCTTTTGGCTACTTTTCATATTTTCTGTCTTTTTATTGACATTTTCATTTTGTTCATACATTGTTTCCTAATTTCTTTGAGCATATTTGAAAGAGTTGTTTTAGGGGCGCCTGGGTGGTTCAGTCAGTCGAGCGTCCGACTTCGGCTCAGGTCACGATCTCATGGTTCGTGGGTTCGAGCCCCACGTCGGGCTCTGTGCTGACAGCTCAGAGCCTGGAGCCCGCTTCGGATTCTGTGTCTCCCCCTCTGTCTGCCCCTCTCCTGCTCATGCTCTGACTCTCTCTGTCTCAAAAATAAATAGAAACATTAAAAAAAAAGAGAGAGTTGTTTTATAAATTTTTTTAAACATTTATTTATTATTGAGAGACAGAGACAGAGCATGAGCGTGGGAGGGGCAGAGAGAGGGGGAGACACAGAATCCGAAACAGGCTCTAGGCTCTGAGCTGTCAGCACAGAGCCCGACGTGGGGCTCGAACTCACGAACCACGAGATCATGACCTGAGCTGAAGTCAGACGCTTTACTGACTGAGCCACCCAGGCGCCCCTGAAACAGTTGTTTTAAAGTCTTTGTCTAACATATCATATGACTTCACTCATATGAGGACTTTAAGATACAAAACAGATGGACATAAGGGAAGGGTAGCAAAAATAATATAAAAATAGGGAGGGGGACAAAACATAAGAGACTCTTAAATATGGAGAACAGAGTGTTACAGGAGGGGTTATGGGAGGGGGGATGGGCTAAATGGGTAAGGGGCATTAAGGAATCTACTCCTGAAATCATTGTTGCACTATATGCTAACTAACTTGGATGTAAATTTAAAAAATAAATTTAAAAAAAAAGCTGGGATTTGGAAAAAAATAATCAAAGTCTTTGTCTAGTAAGTCCAATGTCTGGGTGTCCTCAGAGGTTATTTCTGTGAACTTATTTTGTTCTGCTGAATATTATAATGTCGTAACTCTGGAAATCCAGATAACTCTGGAAATCCCCCTTCCCCAGGATTTGATGGCTTTTGTTCTGCTAGTTTTTGAAGGCTGTCATAGTCCATTTGTTTGGTGACTTTCCTAAACTATTTTTTGCAGACTGTATCAGTTGCCATGTATGGTCAATGAAATCTCTGTTCCTTTAGCTTTTGTTTAGCTAGTGTTTTTGACAGAGATTTTCTTGACTTCCATGAGTGTAAAACCATGAACAAAGAACAACCTCTCCCAGTCTTTGCACATTTGTTCTGTGCTGGGGCCCTTCAACACTCAGCCAGTCTTGTGCTGAGTGCAGAGATCATCCAGAGCTCAAAACTGAGGGGCTGTTCCAGTCTTTCCTGAGTGGGTAACTTGCCTTAGGTGTGTGCATGGTTTTCTATAGTCCCCAAAATACACATATGTTTTTGAAAGCCATAATTTTCCAAAGAAATGTTCTTTAGCTTTTCTTTATCATAGCTATTATTTTATGTCTCAACTGCCATCTTTTGCCCCAGGTGATTGTGGGTAGTTGGTGAGCCTTACAGTTGTTTTCAAGCAGTGGATGCTGCTGCCCTGAGTTCAGTCTTGCATTAGGTGAAACAGAGATGAGCGCCTTGCACCAGTCCTTCAGGTACCCCCAGACAGGTTAGAACGGACATACCCAATGGATGCAGTTTGCTCTTCCTCTCTGTGACCAGAGACCAGAGTCCTCCACTGGGAGGGCCAATGACTGACTTTGAGATTGCCACTGAGCTGAGGAGGGGTAGGACAACGGCAAGTACAGATGTCACAAAGCTTTCCTACCATTTTTAAGTTGCCTTTTTCTTGATTCAGCATTTGTTTGACTGCTGTAAACCTTTGTTGTTCAGAGTTCTGACAAAGTTAGTTTTGATAGTTTCTGCTTGTTTTTCAATGTTTCTGTGGAAGGATGGGACCTTAGGGCTGTCTGCTTTGCCATTTTTTCCGATGTCACTTCTCATTTTGTCATTGAATATTTTTTTAAGTTTATTTAATTTATTTTACTTAAGTTTATTTATCTGAGGATGAGAGAGTGAGCAGAGGAGGGACAGAGAGAGAACAAATCCCAAGCAAGCTCCACGCCGTCAGTGCAGAGACCAAGGCGGGGCTCGAACTCATGAACCACGAGATCATGACCTGACCCGAAATCAAGGGTCAGATGCTTAACCAACTGAGTCACCCAGATGTCCCATTGTCACTGAATATTTTAAAGCATTGCTTCTTAGCGACTGCCTGTTGTTTCATTATGTAGATGTACCATAGTTTACTGTAAGTGATGCACTAAAGAACATCTTTCTACATCTCTGATATTTTTAGCTTAAGACAAATTTCCAGAAATGGAATAACCATGTCAAATGTTATGAACATTTTCTGGTGTTTTCATATTTATTGCCAAATTGCCCTGCAGAAGGTTTGTGTCAGTGTACGTTTCCAGAAGCAGTGTATAAGAGTGCACATTATCATCATGCCCTCACCTATAATTTGATGGACTTTGCCTATTTAATAGGCAAAACTGAACCACAATTTCTTTATCCATTCATCAGTTGATGGACATTTAGGCTTTTCCCACAATTTGGCTATTGTACAGAGTGCCGTGGCAATGAGAAAGAATGAAATATGGCCCTTTGTAGCAACGTGGATGGAACTGGAGAGTGTGATGCTAAGTGAAATAAGCCATACAGAGAAAGACAGATACCATATGCTTTCACTCTCATGTGGATCCTGAGAAACTTAACAGAAACCCATGGGGGAGGGGAAGGAAAAAAAAAGAGGTTAGAGTGGGAGAGAGCCAAAGTATAAGAGACTCTTAAAAACTGAGAACAAACTGAGGGTTGATGGGTGGTGGGAGGGAGGGGAGGGTAGGTGATGGGCATTAAAGAGTGCATCTTTTGGGATGAGCACTGGGTGTTGTATGGAAACCAATTTGACAATAAATTTCGTATATTAAAAACAATAGCCCAAACCGAAAGCATTTCATGATTGTTTTTGTCTTCTCCCTTAAGAATTGCTCCTATGACTTGAGTTTGAAGCCATTCATTGTATTTTGTTCCCTCAAAACCCTGATGTACTCCAGTTTGTCAGTTTCCTTGGCTGTGTGGGCCCAAGAATTTACACTGTTCTTCTGATGAAGAATACAGTATTTTCCTTCTCTCACAAGCATAACACTTGAATTTATTTTGTAGTGAATTTGAATGGTGCCTACCCCAAGCTGGTGCCCTTCAGGCCTGCAGGACGGCTGATCTCCCCACCTCTGCTGCTCTCTGTGATTCTCAACATTCTTCTCAGCTTAGCCATGCACATTGTGGGCTTCATTCTGGTTCAGAGGCAGCCTTGGTATTCCATGGAGATGCACAGGTACTATCACAGCTCTGATGCCGGCTTCTCACATCCTAATTTCCATCAAACACGGTCTGGCCCTTATGACAAGAAGCAAAGGGTTCTTCATTCTTCTGGAGGCGTTGGCTTTCTTTCAAGTCCCTTGGGGAATTTTCCAGTGATCTTCTCTCCTCTGTAGCACAGTTTGAGGATGTTATCCATTGGCACTTACTTTTGCCTGTCTTGTGTGATAATGATCCATGACCTTCTTTTACACCTAGGGTGACCATGCGTTATAATTTGCCCAGGCAGCCCCAGTTTGAGCCTGATATCCCAGTGAAATTTTTTAAATTAATTAATCGTTGAAGTATGTTTGGCATACAATGTTACATTAATAACAAGTTATCAATTCGACCATTCTATACACCATTCCTTGCTTACCATGATATGTGGTGCCCATCTGTCACCATATATTAATATGCTATTTTTGATTACAGCTCCTATGCTGTAATTTGCATCCTCATAACATTCATTTTATAACTGGAAGTTTGGACCTCTGAATCCCCTTTATCTATTTTTCCCACCCCTTCCACGCATGTCTCCTCTGGCAACTACCGGTTTTGCTGATGCTACTAGTCTTTTCCTTTCACATTCAAATATGCTCCTGTTGGATGATAAATTATATGGTCACCCTATTTATCAATATTCAAAGATCTTAAGCCACAAGAGGAAAAACTCATGGCTTACTCATCTTTTTCCCACATAACCTTACTACACATGAAGGGTACCCAAATTATTGAATAAATAACTTGTCTATCTATCTATCTATCTACCTATCATCTATCTATCTTTTATCTATTCATCTATCCAAAATATAGATCTATCTGTGTTGGTTTCTTTCCCCTTATTTCTCAGTATATTCTTTCCCAAAGTGTAGGTAATTACAAAAGCACTGAGGGCATGGAATCCTGTAGTTACCAGTGCTCCATAAAGACCTGTCATCTTCGTTCATTACCTTTTTTGTTTCTTTTTTAGTGCCTGCACAGTGCAAAATGAAAGCATCTCAAAGTTAACCATTTCTCCCACTGCTTCAGAAAAAATTGGAAGTAATGGTGCCTTCACAAGCTTCGAAAACACTACCATATGGTTCTTGGGAACAATCAACTGTATCATCGTGGCTCTTATTTTCTCTAAAGGAAAACCATTTAGGCAGCCCATATATAAAAATTGTGAGTAGCGTTGTACCAGATCAGAGGTGATGGGTCATCAGAAGAACAGACATGCCCAGGTCACTCGGGGAGCAGCAGCGGAGTTGATGCTTATCTGGAGCCCTTGACTTTATACTCCAGGGCTCTATAAACACATTTGGCAGCCTCATTCTTTGCTCCTTTCCTCAAAGCTGCATTAAATTCTAGGGCTTCTTCCTCTACCTCTTTCCTTCACCGGAAGTTTGTCTCCAGGTGTCCTTTCATGGCACCACTGTAAATTGGGACGAGTCATTTATTTCCTCACGTGTCAGTACTTGTCGGAATTCATCTGGGAGGAGGTGGAGAGAGAGAAGTGTCACAACATTCAGTTGGAACATGTCTCTTGCCATGAAGACAATGGTTAAGATGGCATTGTGTGGTTGGCAGCCTGGGAGGGGGTCCAGCCTGAAGGAACCTGGCTATGGTAATTGTGGAGGCTCTTGGCCAAAGTACATGCTACCTCCTTACATTCTGGACTGGAGTGCGGTGTGTGTTAGGAGAAGTGGGTGACCTGGTTACCCTGTGAAACATTCATTTGTATACATCCCTACCTATCAAATTGGGAACATTTAATTAATTAATTATTTAGTTAATTATTTTTACCTTTACTTATTTATTTCGAGAGAGAGGGAGAGCATGAGCACTGGAGGAGCAGAGAGAGAGAGCGAGAGAGAGAATCCCAAGCAGGCTCCATGCTGTCAGTGCAGAGCCTGATGTGGGGCTCGAACCCATGAACTATGAAATCGTGATCTGAGGCAAAATCAAGAGTTGGATGCTTTAACAACTGAGCCACCCAGGCACCCCTAATTGGGAAAATTTAGAAGCATAAGTTGAAGGATCAATGTCCTCATAAGAATTAGTTTATTTAGAGAAAATTATTTTGCCTTTCTCCTTCTTGGGATGAGAAAGCAGTCAAATGCTTACCTCTACATTACTGAAATTTAAATATTTGTTTATTTACAGCCTTCTTTTTTTTCCAGAATAGAATTTGAAGCAGGGGATTTGCATAAAAAGACTTGGATACTTAACTGTCTTCAAGGCATTTTTTGAAAATACTTTAGGTCAAAATTGCTCTCTCTATATTTCCCACTTTTATTAATTGAAACTTACAACATGCATGTGAAAATTTCCATCTGCTTCAAGGACATGCATAGAAATTGTGGAGGTGAGACCCATTGCATAGAAATGAGTACTTTCCATTTATTATGCTGTGTTTGGATGTAGGAATCAAGTAAGCTTAATCAGTGTTAATCTAGAATATGTCTGTCAATAGATGTGAAACTCCGTATATACTCCAATTTCTCTAAATGATAGCTTGTGTTCTTATTTCCTCAGATATGTTTGTCCTTGTGCTGGTCATACAGCTGGGTGTGTGTCTATTCATTCTATTTGCTGATATTCCAGAATTATACAGGCGTTTGGATGTAAGTCTTATCTCTGGGCTATGATGATGGTGTACTGTTATATAATACCCTGACTGCAAGAAGCAGGTCACGGTGGCAATTGACATGGACTCGTGACACTGATTATCCTTTTGGAATAGTAGAGTTAAAAAAGAATACTACATTTGTATTTTTTTTTTAATTTAAGCCAGCCAGGAAATAAGATTCTGTCTAGTCTTGATTTCAAATATTTCAGAAGCATTGACCATTTTTCTTTTAAAAGATCCCTGTAAGAATGGAAAAATCTATATACATACACTGTTTCCAGCGTAAGAAATTTTTTTCCCCTAAGCGCTTCTGTTTTGAAGCTGTTGAAAACAGTTTGCCTATAACACTTTTTCTGTTAATTCTCAAATCTGTACTTACATCTTTTAAAAAAAATCTCTATAATAAAGATGTGTTTGTATGTTCATACTTAATGTCTGCAAAACTTGTTTGCAAAGAGCCATAACTTACCTCATGAACTCTCTTAGAGTGTGTAATTTTGAGGCAAATATCAAAATCTATGAGACAATTTTTACATATACAAGCTAGGGGAAATGTGTATTTCAATTCCTTTAACCTATACTTTTGAATTAGAAGTTTATTATTACCAAATGTCCTTTAGACCAATAAATAGAATACAGAAGAGATGGTAAAAGGGAATGGACTTTTTTTACTTAGTGCTACGTGAGCCTGCCTGCCCACCTCTCCAACTCAAACACACGTGTCATGAAGGCCAAGGTCCTATCTTATTCAGTTTCATATTACCAGTGCTTAACATAACCCATGGCACGTAAGGGCAGTAAATGACTGATCCTTGTAGATCAGGTTCCTAAATGGAGATGAGCACTGGAAGCTCACAGTTCATTGCAAACCAGCAAAACCTTCACCAACCCTTCTTGACACGTGACATACAAACTCATGTCTACATTCGGTTTTCCTTGTGATAATTGTATCACTGTGGTTAACAGCGTAATTGCCACTATTGTTAAATATGTTCATGAATTTGAGTAAGCAGTCATGGAGATAGTCTTTGGCTGCTAGACTTCTAAGTGAGTTAAAACTTCTTAATCCTGCAGAAGTTAGGGTTAAGATATGTTGGGTTTAGTCACACTCTTTAAGAGGAAAGAGTCTTACAGAGAGGCTGATTCCTCTGGTACAACAAAATAGGGAGCTTATTTAGTTTTGGGGGGACCTGTGTGGGGTCATTGCCAACATGACTGCCAAGGAGTCTGCAGAGAATTATTGCTCACCCTAAAAATAATTATTTTTCTTCTTATTACATAAAATTGTGGGTACATTCTCGAAAATGTGAATATGCAGGCAGAGAAAATTATAACAGTATTCACTCTATCCTTCCATCTTTGAAACTTTGTATATTATAAAAGTGCATTGACTGATTTATCCAGTTTACTTTAAATGGAATCATGCTGTTTTGTAACCTAGTTATTGCTCACTTTAAAAAATTGCATTTTTTTTTAAAAAATAGAGATACATTCACAACGTTTAATATTCAAAAGTTAAAAATTTCTGTCCTCTCATCCTTTTTCCCCTGCTACCAGGTCTCCTCGCTGGAGGCTACTGATGACAACACTTTATTTTATACACTTTTATTTTTATACACATATTTTATACATATGCCTACACACACACACAGACACATATATATATTTCCTTTTAAAAATTTTTTTAAATGTTTATGCATTTTTTGATAGAGACAGAGCGTGAGTGGGTGAGGGGCAGAGAAAGAGGGAAACACAGAATCCGAAGCAGGCTCCAGGCTCTGAACTGACAGACATAGCCTGATGCAAGGCTCGAACTCACGGACCGTGAGATCATGACCTGAGCCGAAGTCGGATGCCCAACCGACTGAGCCATCCAGGCGCCCCATATATATTTCTTATATGTGTATTCTGCCACATTCTTACACAAATAGCAGACTATTAAATTTGTCCAGGTCTTCTGAGCTGAAGATGGCAAAATGAGATGAGATGTGTGAGCAAGCTATGGAGGAAATGCCTGTAGGGGCAAAAAGACGAGGAAGCCCAAAGAGAAGGGGAGGGTGGCACCTTATGATGTAGGTCTGACCCCCATGAAGGAGTGACGGAAGGAGGGCCAGAGGGGTAGGGTTTCAGATTGCAGTGCAGTTCTAAGAAAGCCCAGCCACAGTTGCCCATCACAGGTATCTAGTATCTTATAAGAATGAGTGTGATTAGAAGACCTGCCATCCTCAGGTATTAGCTATGAGCAACTCATGAGGAGTGTGGGCTCAGGGTAGATGTGGTGGGAGATTCCAAGGGTAGCACTGGAGCACCTGCTACTTACTCTCCTGGCAGGAGACCCTCATGGGGCATGCCCATGGCTGCCCCGACCACACACGGTTCCGCACCACGATCTTTCATGTTACAGTGTATTTTGGTAATTGTCCCACGACAGTACATAGAGCTTCCTCATTCCTCTTTTTACGTTAATATATTGTTTCAATATACATATAGGTACCATAATTTATACGCAGCCCCGTTGATAGACATTAGGTTGCTTCCAATGTTTTGCTATTCCAAACAAAGCTGCAATAAAATAACTTTATACATATACCATTTCAGGCATGTACAAGTCTGTCTCTAGGATAAACTCCCGGAAATGGTTTTCCACTTTTAATTTTAATGGCATTGCCCTCCATAGAGTTGTACCAGTTTATAATCCCCCCAGTGTAGAAGGCAGTATATGAGACAGTGCCGGGTACAGCAGTGTGCACTTGGTGTCATTTCATCCATCCATCCATTCATTTATCTAGCCAGACATCCATTCCCATCCAGCTCCACTTGCCCCACTGGTGAGTACCCTTGTCATGGCACCATCTGTGCAGCTGTGCACACAGCCCTGAGGGTAAAGCCCTGGCTCGGGGCTGCAAAGCAGGGCTCAGCTGAGGGGAGATGTGGCACCAGAGAGACAAGGGCAACACTGCCCCTGTCACATTCGACTTGTGTACCATCAGAGCCTCCTGGGAATAGAGCCACATTCCTGTATTCCCTCGTAAAAGCGAGCAACACAAGCAAACAAAAACACTTTTATCAAATTTGTCAAATTTTGATCGAATTGATTTCGGGAAATTGAGAAATTACAGGGGCACCAAAAAATAAAAAGGAGAAGAAAGAAAGATAAAAGAACAAAAGCAGCAATCATAGTTTCTGTTATTTTGTGTGTGCCTCTAATATGCATACATGTAATGTCTACATGTAAGCATGTCTATTACACACGTGACTTATAACCTATGAAAATGTACACTGTGAATGTGTGAAAAGCTTTCTGACATTTATTTGTCTTCAAACTAACAGTGATTCTCCATCTCCCACCAGCTTCTCTGCACTCCTCTTCTGTGGAGGGTTTACATCATCATTATGCTCAGCTCCAACTTCATTGTGTCCCTTGTGGTGGAGGTAAGTGCCCTCCGGCTTCTGATCACTGTGGGTAGGGATGGACGGGGCATTCTTTGGGAGTCTGAAAAAAGGAACAGCCTTAGAGGATAAGAGTTAGCAGTCCAAGAGGCTCCCTGCCCTGGTGACATGAGCAATGGTGCTTTCCTCTAGTGAGCTCCAAACAAGGTGTTAATTTTCTCGTCTACATGGTGGTCCTGGAGAGAATGGGATTATGATGTCTAAGGACCTGTTCGTTTCTAAAATCCACAAGTAGAGAACTGACTCAATTCGTTTTTTTGAAATTACGTATGATTCACATACTACAAAATTCGCCTTCTTAAAAAGTGTGCAGCTCACTGAGTTGTGCAACCATCACCACTAATTCCAGAACATTCTCATCACCCCAGAAGAAATCCTGTACCCATTAGCAGTCGTTCCTCATTCCCCCTTCCCCCTTCTTCACCCCTTGGCAACCACTAATTTACTTTCGGTCTCCACGCATTTACCTATCAGGACAGTTCACATAAAGGGAATCATAGAATATGTGGCCTTTTATGTCTGGCTTCTTTCACTTAACAACGTCTATTTCTTTTACTTTACACATGGGAAATAAGATTCATAGTGAGCTTTTCTTAGATTGGATTCTTCATCTCCCATTTACTCCATTTCCTCAGTGAAATGAGTTCGTGGTCTCCTTTCTTTGGCTATGTGGTTCACTCTCCTCCTTCAGCGCTGTTATTTAGACCAAAGCTTCATTCTTCAAAGCCTCCTGGAGAACAGGGGTCACTCCTAGAAAAGACATCTGTGTCAAAGGGGAGGTGAGCATCAGATTCCATCTGTCCCTAATCTGGGTGGCAATGTTTCCAGTGGCAAACACAGCCTTATGCCAGTGAGGGGGGAATCCCTGGAACCTGACTTCTCTGTAGCACCTTCCTTAACAGGCAGGGTAAAAACCACACAGGAGCCAGTGGCAGAAAAGAACATAGAATTAAGGTACTAGAGCTTCTCTCTGTGTGCATATCCAAGGCTTCTCAAACTTGAGTGGGCATCAGAGTCACCTGGAGGGTTTATTAAAACCCAGGTTGCCCAGCCCTTCCCCTAGCATTTCCGATTCAAAGGTCTAGAATAGGCACAAGTGTTTGTCAGGTGATTCTGATACTGCCGGTGGAGGGACCACACTGTGAAGTACCGTGCTAACCCGTATGGTCTCCAAAGCCACCAAATTAATAAGAGAGGATCGCATGAGTGTCCTCATACCCAGCTGCAGAAGGATGAACCTTGCCCTTTAAAGGATAATCTTGTGTTCGTACCTTGTCCCTGTCAGTGATCACATTATTTCCTCTGCCTGGTATAGCTTCCCCCAATATCTCCTTATGGGAATGCTATTCCATGCTCTATGGCACAGCAGTCAGTAGTAGTATCGTCTTCATGAATCTTTCCCAAAGCCTGGATGGGTGAGTCAAGTAACAGTGGTTTAAACAGTCAAGATATTTATTGTCTCACTTAACTGGAAGATTCGAGGTAAGTGGCCATAGAGTTGGTTCAGCAACTCAGTGGTGTCATTGGGGATCATCAATCTTTCTCTCTTCTGCCTCCCCATCTTTAGATACGGGCCTTTCATGTTTGCATGTATTGCTTATGGTGTCCAGATAGCTGCCACATAGCTGGGCATTATCTGTGTTTTGATGCAGGGAAAAAAAGAAATGGAAGGAGAGGCACCAGCAAGCTTTTTTTCCCTTAAGTATGAAACTTTTCTAAGGAAACAAAGTCATTTTCTATAGCCACCCTGCAGACTTCCTCTTATGCCTCATTGGTCAGAACTGTGTCTTATTGTCATCCTGAGGAGAAAAGGATTCTGGGAAAGTGGATCTATGCCAAACATTAGACAGATTTGCAGAGATTGTGTGTGAGTTTTTTCCTCTTAGGTGGGCAGGAAAAAGTTGGGAGGATTGTGCTATAGGTAATGGAGCAACAAAGTCTCCCATAATCCTCTAGCAGGAAGCCATTCGAATGTCACCATGTTTGCAGTTAAAAGAAAGCATAAGCCGGAAGTAGTTCACCTGGGTTGGAATCCTTTCTTGCCGCCTGACTCTGGGCAGCACTTGCAACTCCGCTTCTCTATGTCTCCATTTTCTCATCTGAAACGCCATGATAATAAGGGTACCTAACCTTACAGGGTTACTGTGAGCATGAAAGGTGAACACAGAAAAGCATGTAGTAAATGTTTGATAAACATAAACTATTATCATTATGTTATCTCTTGTGATACTTAGCATTTCTTAGTTTGTATCTATCAGTCATGCAGGCTTTCATTTGTTCATTCACTCCACAAACATTTGTTGACCCTGTGCCATGACCTAGGGTGCAATTCGAGGCAGATCCTGATGATGGAGGGGTGCTGCTCACAGTCTACAGCAAGCAAGAGGACCAGTGCTACAGTTATTTGTGTGTAGATTGTGTAAACGGCGCTGGCAAGAACTCATCTCAGTATCTACAGTGTCTAAAACCCTGCTTTATTCTAATAGAAGCTGGGTAAAGCTTTGTTCAATTATTAAATGTTAAGAAGTGATGCTGCTCGCCTCCAGCAGATGGAGAGGATAATTTGACACTCATGAAAGATTAAGTTTCTCCTTTGTTTCTCGAGTCCACTGAGAAATGGAGACCTGCGTAGATGTTCAGTGGGGGTTCCCAGCAGCTTTCACACTGAGAAATGATGCTGTGGGGTCCTAGCTCTCACCCCCAGGCTCCTGCATGGCAGTCTTCACTTATTCGAAGTTACCTTCTGCTGTCAGTAGGCATTCAGGAACAAACCAAAGCCATTTGAGTCTGTGGTTGAAGGAAGTTGTAATGGAGAATTACAGGCACTAAGATTTCATGCCCTATGAGGTGAGCAGAGTAGATAAAGACCCCAGGCTATCACGGACGCAGCAAGATGTTTTCCTCACATAGCTCTAGGTATATCTGACAGGAGATACTAAAGATTGGTGGCCAGCCTGTGACAAAGATGGTCCAGAGAGGTTTCAAGGGACAGGCATGGGGGATGACTGGCCTCCTGTTGCACAGTTCCAAATATTTCCTGGTCTGCTGAGAGGACTAAGCCTATCCCTAATCTTAGAGCAGTTTTGAATGGGATCTTATCCTCACCTTGCTTTCTCATGATCTAACCTCCAACTGAAAGGCATAGGAGCTAATCTGGATAGCTTTAATTCTTCTCGTTTTTATCACTTATGTGTTTGTGTATATATGTGTGTGTATGTATGTATGTATGTGTGAATTATTTTAGTAGCCAATCTGAAGAGCTTGTGTGGTGAAGTTTTTGTTTGTTTGTTTTATGCTTTTTGTTTTGTTTTGTTTTGTTTTGGAAATCATATTTCTTCAAGGGTTTCCTTTTGTTTCTAGTTCTACATTTAATTTATAATGTAGAGTGACAGAACAGGTTACTTCTCAGTCCTTCAGTTTCCCAATCCAGACCAGCAAAGTGAGACAGGCCATTATACTTCTAGAATTGTGATAACACTCAAGGCATGTCTTATAGCACTAAAGTCTCTGTGTGTGTGTCTCTATGTGTGTTTGGTTTTGTTTCATTTTGTTTGTTTTTTTGTTTAAAACCTGGTAAGATATCCTAGAGGTAAGTTAGACTTTAAGACCAGTAATTGGATACCTATGATCCTGCCCTATTCCAGCTCGACGGAGAACTACTGTTCTCTTTTTAATTAAGAAGGACGAAACAAAAAACAAAAAAGCAACCTGCTGTGGGAAAGTAATAATTTGTGGGGCTGAGTACAAAATGAAAAAGTAGAATAAGTCTGGCTAGGTGAGCCCTGAAGTTTACAAGATGCTCTTGAGATGGCTGTGTGGGTCTTTAACAGCCTGCTAACAGATGATCCATTTTTTGAGGCAGAAAGATTCAGACTAGCTGTTCTCTGTTATTTCCATTGGCAATGGGACTCCAATATCAAAGATGGGTGGAATTTAGGAAAACTACTACCCTGGCAAAGGTGCTTGTAGAATCCCACAGAATTGATTCTTCCAGTCTAGCAAAGATACCACTGATAGACACCAAAATGAGTTCTCATTCTGTGGGACAGCAGGCTTCTCATATTTTTTTGTTTTTCTCAAGATAACTTCTAAGATGGTTAACTTTTATGACTTACGATAAAAATGAGAAAATAACACAATAACCTCTTATACACTCTGTATTATGTTATAACTTGAGATCTGTTTGAGGCTCAGTCTAACTCATGAAATAAAATGGCAGTCCAAAATGTTTCCAAAGAGACATGTCTTCTGTAATCTTAGAAAAATGCATTGTAGTGAAATACTTGTAGATGAAAGAGGCCACAGTGGATAGGGCCACAGTACATAGCTTATTGTCTTATTTATTTATTAAAAAAATGTTTTTTGATGTTTATTTATTTTTGAAGGAGAGGGAGACAGAGCATGAGGGAGGAGGGGCAGAGAAAGACAGAGACACAGAATCTGAAGCAAGCTCCAGGCTTCGAGCTGTCAGCACAGAGCTCAAACCCATAAACCACAAGATCATGACCTGAGCCAAAGTAGGAAGCTTAACTGACTAAGCCACCCAGATGCCCCCATAGCTATTTGTTAAGTAAATAATTCATAAAGGTGGTAAAGGGAGGCATCTATACCATGCCCTGCCCTACATTGTAAGGAGAGTTACACAAAGAAGGAATTATTATTTCTAATCACTGAAGCTCAGATAAGGTAACTGATTTGTCCATAGTAGATGTCAGAGCTGGAACTTGAATCCAGATCTGTCCAGGTGTAAGACTGTGGCCCACATTCCAATTTATTGACCTGTATTCGGGACTATGCAGTCCTATGGCAGGGCACACCAAAGCCACGTCTTTCTATAAGGTAATTCCATGGGGTGTGGTAGGGAGTGGACTGCAGAATTTGAAGGAATTTAAATTTAATTTATATATGAGATTCAAAAGGAATTTCATCCTCGAGGCAGACTACTTCAAGCTATGTTTCCAGATTCTTAAAACTGGGAACTCTCTCTTTTCCCAGAAGAGTTCCTTGAGTGGAAAAGCTTGAGAGGCTGAGACCTATCTCATGAAACCACATTGGATTTGTTCATACAGGCCTCAAGTTTTTTGTCAAGCTGGATCTCAGCAGCTAATGTAGCAGCTCCTCCGTAGGGTCTATGGAGGACCATAGCCAACCTCTGGTTGTAAAGAATAACTCTCTTATTTTGCAGGAGGCCATTATTGAAAACCGAGCCCTGTGGACAACATTCAAAAGGTGTTTGGGCCATCAATCAAAAAGCCAGTATCGGATATGGCAGAGGGCCGTGGCAGATGACCCCAGCTGGCCCCCGCTAAACCAAACGTCCTACTCTGACATGCCAGAGTGTGGCAGGGGGGTGTCTTACAGCAATCCGGTGTTTGAGAGCAATGAGGAACAACTCTGAAGCCAAAGTGATCTCTAAGGTGATAAAGCATAGAAACAATGACAAAAGGGACCAGTTCAGTAATTTTCAAACAATGGGACTCTTACAAAATCAGCTGGAGTTTTTGGAATAAAAAAACCTATCCAATCACGATCGCAAATTCAAGTTTACCTGATAAAATACTTTCTACAGAGCAGAACACTGCCCCCAGAAGAGTGCCTTCCTCTTGATTCTGAAAGTATTGATGGTGTTGGTGAATCAAGAGTGAGCCAACGATGGCAATCAGCCCAGAGACTGGGAGGCTAAAGGACAAGGAGAATATATAATCTCTTTTCTTAGGTAACATTTTTTAAATGAATTGAGAGAAAGTAGCACTATGTGTAGCCATAGAAATGTAACATGTGAAAGATCACCTTTGAATTCTTATTTTATTGATGGAAAAACAAGTGCATGAGAGCCATTTTACCAGTCCTCACTGTCTGGTTTCCTTTCCTGCATAGTACTTTCAGAGTTGAGACATTTTCTTCTGCTCTGGCCTTCTCCTACATATTTGGAAGGATGGGCTAAGCTCATGCTTCAGTAACAAACAAGTCCCTTGTCTCAATGGCTTAACGCACAAGAGCTTCTTTCGTGGTCCAGGTGACTCTGTAGACTAGCTCTCCTCAGTGGTGACTGCTTCAATCTGTTGGCTCCACCGGCTGAAAACAAGTACTCCACATTCACTATGATGGGAAAGGAAGAGACTGGAGAAGGCACAAAGGCTTTTCACTGCCTCACCCAAAAAGTGGAACGCCTCTCTTCCACTACTCACATCTCATTAATCAAGGGTTTGGCAAAGGAACCAGGAAGTACAGTCTCCTGTGTTTAGGGCTGGTTTCATGGGCACATGACCTGTGCAGTCACCTGGGGCCCCATGCTTAGAAGGGCCCCACATTTGGTTTAATGCTTTGCTGCTGCCATCTCGAAATTCTTAATTTTTGATGCTCTTTGATACATGCTACTTTAGTTTCTCTCCCAGGAACCCGAGCTGGACCAACTACATAATTTGTGGGGCTGAGTACAAAATGGAAATTATTTTTGAGAAAAATTAGTCTTGTACCACAACATTATATGTTATCAATTGATGTAAGTGCTTATGCAATCTACACATTTCTTAAGTTTGAAAAGGCTTCAATTTTCAGGAAACAGAAATTGCCCTTATTTTATCACTATTACAATTTTGTTATCTCGGATTCATTTAGCATAGAAAACATCCAGATTTCTGTTAGCTCAGCAGACAACTCTGAGTTCTAGGAAAACATCCACAGATAGTATTTTAAAGCAAAAACAAAATTTTCATTACAAACCTCAAATCCTAGGTGAAGGTTCTGGACAGGGGGTGTGTCCCAAGCTGGCTTTTCTCCTTATCAATAGCATCTGCAAGCATTCCCTTCCCTGGCTGAATTCCGGAGCATGGCTGGAGGCTCTGTGGCTGCAGATAATTCTGGAAACACAGTGTTTCTCAGCCGTGAAAGTATCTTGTTGCTTCTGGTTTTAAAATAGGGTGTGAAGAATCATGTAAATAGGCTGCAGAATCATTGTCTTCCTTGGTACAGAAAGAAATGTTTCCTTTTACAAAGTTAGCCACAGCAGAGATATGGTAGCTCTGAATGTCTTTTTCTAAAACTCGTAGTTTTCTCATTTTTCAACAGGGCAAGCTGGAGATGGTCTACAACCTAGTCCTGGGCAAGGGCATTCCCACCTAGAAGATCCCCTTACCAGGTGCTGTCACCTCTCTTGTCTCATTTGCATTGCACAATTCACTCAGACTCAGGCAAGGAAAGGCTTATCATCCACTTTTACACGTGAGGAAACTGAGATTCAGAGTAAGGAGAGCAGACCCAGGCCTCAGACACAGATCTTCTGAGCAAACCTTCTGTTGTTTCCAAATACCTCCTAATTACAAAGCTCCAGCAGGGCTGGGTGTTTGGGGTGATCTCACAGTCAAACAAAGAATAGGTTTCTTATTCGCCAGGTGGAAGGAAGCAACCTTTTGCTAATACCAGGGCCTAATGTTCAAATGAATGCCAGGCACCCTGCCAAGCTTGGGCTAGAGGCAGGTTAAAAACAAAACTAAACTAAAACCAATGAGTGTCTGTCTTTCTGAGACTCTGAGTTGCTCTTACCTTGGTCCTAAGTTCCATCCTCAGTGATTCAACAAGACCGGCAGGAAAACAGAGAGGGAAAACTCCATTTCCTCACCAGCCAAACAGCCCTAAAATCTTTGTCAAAAGAGTCTTATTCTGAAGGCTGTACTTGAAGTTAACTGTAACTGAGAGGTAGTGAGAAAATGCTTTACTTGAAAAAATGGGGTTGGGGGGTATTGTCAAGGGATGTGAGAGTTGTTTTCAAATACTTGAAGGGTTCCTGTGGGAGAGAAGGCTCCCACCTGTGCCTGGTGGCATGCTCAGTGTGTAAAGGGCACAGTGGGAATGGCTTTAGGCTGACACAAAGACCACTGCCCCAACAGCTCAAACAGCAGTGGAAGCTGGTGACCCATGAGGTGTGTGCCCCATGACATTGGCAATACAAGGGGATATTCAGAGGCCAATTAGAGGTGGAAGTCAACTCTCCGATGGAATTCAATTACCTGCCAGATCCTTTTCAGACTTGATTCGCACATGTCTCAATCTTATGCTGTGATGTGAACCCTTGCTGTCACTGCCCACATAGAATATCAGGCTGCCTATTGTGGGGAGATGGGCTGGGGAGGACAGGTTTATAGCCCTGTGAGGTCCCACAGTCAAATGGGCTTGACTGTACTTTGGAAGGTGGCTTTGGTTGGGGATAAGATTCTAGAAAACAGGTACCCACTGATGGGTCCTGACCACCAAACTGACAGCTGGGACATACTTCTGATGTGTGTGTTTTCATAGAAAGAGCTGCTTGAAAAAATTCAGTAAAAAAAATATGGGAGAGTGTGCCAAACCTGGGGTCAGAGTACCTGCGCCTGATACGCTTGTCTGACCAGGACTTGGAGGAGAAAAGAACACAGTCATCTGATCCACATCATTTAAAAGGTCCGCTGTATGTTCACTCCAAGGTACGCAGCTCTGACACACAGAGAGGAACTCTGGCTCTGGGTTCTTCTCACTAAACACGTAATGATCTGAGAATGGAAATATGTCTGTGCCATCTGCATCCTCTGAGCTCATAGAAGGGTGCGTGTGCACACTTGCAGATGCAATGACTAGAAAAGCAAGTATTTATTCAGAGTCCTGTATTTAGTTTATGCTGTAATAAGTAATTCTGTGCAAAAGAGGCAAGCATAATCTGTAATTCTTGTGTTATAAAATCAACCTTTTTCCCTTTCTGCAGTGGGTCTTTCACTGTGGCTAATACTCCAGGAATGTGGAATCAAAATCACATCTTTACAAAGTTTTAGACATTTCCTAATGCTGTAGACACCATTATTCTCCTCTTGGTAACAGGGCACTACCGTCTACAAAAACTTTTGCACTCATTCTCTTGTTTAAGTCTCATGACAATCTAAAGAGGAAGGCAGGGCAAGGATTACTATCCTCTTTCTTTTGATGAGGTACCAGACCCTCCAAAAGTCTCAGTAACTTGTACAAGGGCATGTAGGAGCTGGAGCTGCGTTCAGATGCAGGACTTCTGCCAATGAGTTCTCTGCTCTGTCACTCTCCCATGTTTCTCCTGGATAAAATCTTTGTAGCATTGAAGAACAAGAAGGCAATCAAGGCAAGGTAACCATCCAGTGGACTGCCGTGACAAGTGTAATTGCTTCTAGAAAGAGATTTTAGTTCTCATAGAAGTTCTCTTGAATTTGATCATCAGTCACAGAAGGTCAACTCCCATTGCTGAGGAGTAAAATCCAATAACCAGAGCCCTACAGCCTATTTTGTGGGAGCATATATAGCTCTGGTTTGTGATTTTGGTCTCCAAAAGCAGAAACTTATATCTTTGCTTGAATTTTGCTCGGCCTCCACTTTGTCCAGCATTTTCGAGTCATATGGACTCTGTCTTGGCTTTAGGCTAACCTCCCTTACACCAGTCGGTAGCTCATTATTGCCAGCACTCGGTAACTCACTCACTCCAGGCATACAGGGACTTTCCCAACTCGATACCTTTGCTCATGCTGCTTTGTCTTTGGGGGCATTGATAATTCTTACTCTCATCCCCACATACCCAAATCCCACCCATTCTCAAGACCCAGTTAGAATGCCACCTGGTCTGCAAGCCAGAAGGGAGATGTCTTCTGTCTACACACTGCTCGCACTCCTCAAATATCTCCTTTGTGTGGCAGGCACCTCTTTTGATCATGCATAATGGTCCTGTGCCATTTTGGATTCCTCCAACTCCCACCCAACTCCACTTTAACTAGAGTGTGCATTCTCTGAGGGTAGGGACCAAGCCTGATTCTTCTCATCTGCCTACTCGGCACCCAGCACAGGGCAGTGGTTGGGGCTCGGCAAGCAGCTGTGGCATGATTGAATAAAAAATATAAACACTAGGACATTTTGTTGATTTATTTTTCCTGCTTTGTGAACATCTGCTTTCCATGCAGTACAAAGAAGCTGAACTAAAACAATAGGACTGTGAATAAAAACACAAAGTGCAAAGTATAGTGATTCCAACATGGAAGCTTCATCAGTCCGGCTGCCCATTTACATGGCAGAGTGCGGAGGTATGCTGTGGAGTTAGATGGGTTAGGCATGTGTTGCAAAGACACTCAATGTGTAGGGGACCCAAGGAGTGAATTTGTGTGCAGGGACAAAAGCTCTCTCAGGGATATGCTCAACTCAAGGGGAGGGAAAACTGGGGCAGTGCACTTTGTTTAAAAACCAAGGGACAAGGTTTTGGAGGACAAGGGAAGTTTGAGTACGACTGGGTGTGTATTCTCTCTGTTCTCTGGTTTCACCCTAACTTTCACAACTTTTGCAAGGACTTGGGAAGCTGTGATGGAGAGAGAGGGGGTGCAGAGAGGGAGAGAGAGAAAGAGAGGAAGAGCTAAACCGTCTTGTGTTCTGTGTGTCACAGTGCAATAAAAGGCGGATGGAGAGAATCCTGACAGTGTCGTGGCTGTGGGAGCACAGATGCATGTTGCTAATGGCTGATCGTATCATGCTCAGATACATAGGTAACAGGTAACATGGACAGTCTGAGCATGTCTCCAAATGGCTAAAGGAGATAGAAAGTGCCTGAAGGGGATGAAGAATGGACAAGTGACACAGAGTGGCCATGCGGTCACAGAAGTCTGGGGACCCTGGCAACCAATCTCAGGGTCAGACAAGGCCCACAGAAGCCTCGGGCAGGAGCAGAGATCATCTCAGAGTGGTGACCTATGGTACCTAGAGCCAAGCCTGGTGGCAGGAGGGGAGAGCATGCTGTGAGTAGGAGCCCTGCAAGCAGCATCACTTGCAGAGGGCTTCTGTGGAAATTCTTAATGATTCAGGAGGGACTTCAGAGTGGTAGGCCATCTGGGATGTTGTTCCAGGTTTATGTAACCAGAAAACATAACTTATAAAGATAGGAAAGATTCCTCCCCCCCAGGTGAATGCCTATTTAGTAGAAGTCCATACAGGAACATGTAGGAGGGACAGACTCTGAGAAAGCTCCACAGAGCCCTAAAGCCACTCTGTCCCTGGCCTGCGTAGGGACAGAACAAAGCACAAGAGGAGGTGACTGCACAACTGGCTGGATCCTGTGGTCTGAAAGCTGAGCCAATTCTGTCCTCACCTAACCCAAGGCTAGCCTTGAGAATTTGATGAACTTGACAGTCTTAAGAATCAAGCCACCATCCATGACTAATTGGAAACCGGTTTGATTTGAGGCTAATTTTGTAGGTTTGGATCCTCCCTAAATGGATCCCAGAAACTGATTTGGTCTGGATGCCAAGAGTCGTAGTTGGGAAAGGCCAAATCTTTGTGTATCCACCCACAGCTCAGCCTAGCACAGTGGGGAAAGTTCACAAGTGTCCCAGAGAAGAGTGGGGTGGCTCCAGCCAGCAGGAGTCTGGGCGTGCACCTGGGGCTGGGGTAAGGGCAGAGCTGGCTTTGTTGGCACAGCAGTCGTGCCAGCTGAAGTCATTGGCTCTTATTCAGAGCCCCATGTCTGACCACATTACCAGTAACCACACAGTACTCGGATAGAGAAAATCAACCTCAAATTTCCTTTTGGGCAATGGCCTATGTCAGTTAAGAGTACGAGCTTACACCCTTCTGAGCTCTAATCCAGACTTTCCTGATTTGCGACTTGAGCAAATTAGTCACTGTGTCTACATCTTGACTATTGGCACGTGAATATTATTTACTCCCTTCTTCATAACTGCAGAAGTCAAAGAAAATTAAATGTGGCAATAGTTTCTTTTCCTTCATCTCTAAAACTTTAAGGAGGGTCCTTAAGTCTTGGCCTGACACATAGTATAGCTCTTCAATGTGTTGTGTGAATCAGTAAAGGAGGATAAGAGAATATGCATAAATGAAGAAGGAACAAACTAACGAACACACAATTCTAGGAATTGAGTGTAATTCTAGTTTAATTAAAAAGTAATTATCCATAATTGACTAATTACTTAAAATTATTCTTTTTTATGTAGTCTGCTGATTCTTATTTTATTTATTTATGTATTTATTTGTTGTTATTTTTTAGGTGTCTATTTATTTTTGAGAGGGAGAGAGAGAACATGAGCAGGGGAGGGGCAGAGAGAAAAAGAGAGGGAGAGAGAGAATCCCAAGCCAGGTCCACACTGTCAGTACAGCGCCAACTCCAGGGCTGGATCCCATGAGATCATGATCTGAACTAAAGGTGCTTGACCTAAGAAGCTACCCAGGTAGCTGAGCTACCCAGTTGCCCCTGATTGTTATGTAAAATAAGGTAGAGAATGACCAACGTCCAGCCTTGGTTTATAGAATCAGTCACTTGCAATTCAAAAGAGTCAACTTTATTTTTAGACCTCGTTTTGTGTCCTTGTCATCCCAGCATATGACTATGGTGAAGGCTTTTTACAATTGGTCCTTCAAGTCTACTGGATCTTGAAATGAGATGCAAAGACCTGCGCAAGGAAGTCCAAGTTGGGGCATATTTATAGGTAGTGTTTAGTTGGCCTCTTGGCCGTCCCATTATGTGTTAGCTCACTCTATCCAGGAAATAGTTCACAGCAATTTATAGGCTTCCTGTGGAACCTGGTCCCCAAACTTGAGCCATCATGAAAATCCCCAAGTTGCTTATTAGGAATAAAGTCCTGGGCCCAACCTCACACGTACTCAGTCGGAATCTCTGAGATGAGTCCAGAGGAGTTGTATCTTTAGCAAGCTCTCCAGGTGATTCTGATGATGAAGCAGGTGTTGGAACTGTGATCCTAAAAGAATAACTTAGATTGTCCCTAAATGTGCTATCTTGCCCTTGTCCCCATAGAGATACATCTACAATATTTTCCTGCCAACTCCAGCAGTGAGGAGAGAACTTTTTTTTTTTTTTTTTGGTGTAATTCCTTTGGAAATACTGTGTTTATCACCCTGCATTCTCTACTCCATGTTATAAAAGACTCTGGTGGGAAGAAACCCCACTGACAGACTTCTCTCCCTTGAGATGAGTCCAGTTATCCCTGCTCTTTGTTAAAACTCTAAGTCCTCTGTTCTTTTCTTTTTTTTAATTTTTTTAATGTTTATTTATTTTTGACAGAGAGAGAGACACACACACACACACAGCATGAGTAGGGGAGGGGCAGAGAGAGAGGGAGACACAGAATCCGAAGCAGGCTCCAGGCTCTGAGCTGTGTGCACAGAGTCCGACGTGGGGCTCGAACTCACAGACTGCGAGATCATGACCTGAGCAGAAATCGGACATTCAGCTGACTGAGCCACCCAGGTGCCCTTGATTTTTTTTCATTTTTTAATGTTTGTTTATCTTTGAGAGAGAGAGAGAGAGAGAGAGCGCAGGAGTGGGGGAGGGACAGAGAGAGAGGGAGACACAGAATCTGAAGCAGGCTCCAGGCTCCAAGCTGTCAGCACAGAGCCTGACTCAGGGCTTGAATCCACAAACTGGGAGATCATGACCTGAGCTGAAGTGGGACGCTTTACCAGCTGAGCCACCCAGGCTCCCCCATTCCCTATGTTTGTAATCGTCTGGCCTCATCCAGGCTGTTTTCTTCCCAGGGAAACCTCCTGGATTAACAAATATAATCGAAACTCTGATCTTTGAGCGGAGACAACATCAATTTCAGAAATGCTATTGCCCTTCTGTTCAGCATCCATCACTGGTCTCAGTGGTCATCAGCATTGTCAGTAGCAATGAGGGAGGCAGGAGTGGGGGGTTAGTGTTCACCATGGTAGTGATCTGACAGCACCGGGGCATTTTTGGCCACTAGTCAGATTCCAGTTGGTGACTTACCTGACAAATACAGTTAACACTTGACAATCATTCTCACTGGCATTTACTGTGCTCAGCTGACAAGCCATGCAACTGGCAGTCGGTGTAGATTTGTTCTTGTGACCAGTCATCAGGAAAGCCCTCCCAAATATTAAATTACACATTCTGTTCTTATGCAGCTACTAAATACACAGAGTACCCTGGGCAATGTGGCATAAGTTTTGGCAAGCTTAAGTTCCTTGACAATAGTCAATCCATTTCCAGCAGCATAAAATAAGTTACGACTTCTCTTGGAAAGTTTTTAAAACCTTAGGCAGAAAAAATGGTAAAACTAAACTCAGGTGTTTTATGGAAAATTTTACAGCAGGGAGAGAAGAAATTGGAGGCCTTGAGGTGAGGTTGCTGGGTAAAAGCCAGGTGAGAGCATGGGAAGGTGAAATCTGCTTATATAGCCGGTGGTTTCCTTCCCCCCAGTAGAAATGGGTTGATGGTACCTACGTAGATTCAGGGGATACAAATATCAGGAAGCCTTCGTTCTTTCCTGAAGTTGGGTTCCCAGAAACAGACGCTGGGACAGGGATTTATGTGCAAATATTTTATTAAGGAACTGTTCCAGGAGAAACTGGTAAAGTAGTGGAAGAAGAGACAAGAATGTGATTTTTGGCAAAGTGTTAACCTCAACCTGATGCTGCCAGGGAGCTTGGGAGTGCAAACTTCACCTCAGTGTCCTAACTCTTGGTGAGGGAGAAAAGGCTCAGACTCAGCCTTCATCATTGGCTCAGGACTGCTTGGGGAGAGTGGGGGTGGGGAGTAACTTCCAGGCACTTTGGGGTCTTTGCTGGGACAGGCAAAGGGCTCAAAGGCAATCCTCTGCAGAGAATGGCCAATGCAGGTCATTAGAAGAACATGCAAACACCTGTTGAGGCTTCAAAGGCATCCACAGGGATTTAAACAGACCACAGATAGTATCTGCTCTAGTTCTGTTTTCCACTCTGCCAATGACCATCCTAAAGGAAAAACTCTGTACGCATCTGCCCAATCTGAAAAATGGAATATTGTAAAGCAGATTCTCTAGGCAGGAACAGAGTGATTTATTCATTTACACATTATTTATTGAGCACCTACCATATCTGCCACTCCCTGAACTTAATGCTGGGATTTGAAGAACGGTCCTTTCCCTTGAATGTGGTAAGAGTTTTGTTACTGACTTATGTATAAAATGCTATGGGAATGAACCCCAGAGCAAAGTTGGTGAACCCTCGGGCCACGAGGGCTACCAAACCTGGACGTATAAACCATTAGGAAAATATAATCGACTCCATAACAGATTAAATCAATTAATACTTATTCAATGACTGAAGATACAATACTTTTAAAATCACAGCATAAGCAAGTGCATGAAAAAGAATAACTTTCAATGCTCCACACCAAATTACGGTATCTGCAATGCATCTGAAGCTAATTTTTTAAACTGTTTTTAATGTTTATTTATTATTGACAGAGAGAGAGAGAGAGAGAGAGAGACAGAGCATGAGTGGGGGAGGGGCAGAGAGAGAGGGAGACACAGAATTCAAAGCAGGCTCCAAGCTCCGAGCTGTCAGCACAGAGCCTGACGCGGGGCTCGAACTCACGGACTGCGAGATCATGACCTGAGCCAAAGTCGGACGCTCAACTGACTGAGCCACCCAGGCGCCCCAACTAATTTTATAATCAAGACCAAGAAGATCCTAAGGTTTGATGCCGGCTCTCATACTTGACCCCCATGAGGGCCATGGAAGAGCTGGCCCAGCTACCTAACTTGTGTCTCTGTCCCCTACAGAGGGCAGCTGAATGGGGATCCAGGCCTGGAACAAGAGCAGAAATGAGAACCTCATGAATCAGGAGTCAGTTGTAAGTGGGGGAGGTGGAATACCTTTTCCCCCTTGCTTCACATTCTCTAATCAGAAATCCTTGAGCTGCCTTGTTTCCTACTATAAGTTCAGATATTCTAACAATCAGTGACTTTCAAACATTATAACTTCTGGCAACAGATTCTGAATCATCCAGTTTCTACAAAAGGAAGACACCTCAAAGGATCTAGCTGAGCAGTGAATGGTTAACATATCAATGACTAGTTGGAACTGAGCTTGTGGATGAAAGATGAGCTTGTCAAAGCCCTTTTGTGACATGGGTCACAAGAGCAGCTGGAGGAAAGCAGAAAATACAGATTTAGATTCTGGAACATGACTCCAGTAGTCTGAGCTCAAGGGCAGGGTTTGAGGCTCATTCAGCTCTAGATTCTCATTTTAGGGCCTAGAACAGTGCATTGTATACGGCAGCTTTTCACATGTGTGGGCAGAATGGAATGGAGCTGAACAGGTCGGTGAGTCGTTGTACACCTCTAAGGGATGCTTTTTTGCCAACCACATAAAATCTAATTCCTTAGCTCAATCAGATTTCCATCCACTGGCTTCAACTTGGTTATCTAGTTTTTTTTCTTCCAAGGCTCTTCAAAAAGAATAAAGCAAGGTACATGTTGTGAGCTGAAATATTTTTGTATAGTAAGTGCAAATTTTAGTTGATACTTGAAATATATTGCTGACTTTGAATAATATCTTTAAAATTGAAGTTTTGTGGGTTTTTTTTAAGGTTATTTATTTTGAGAGAGAGAGAAGAAGAGAATGAGTGGGAAGGGGCAGAGAGAGAGGGAAAAAAAAGAGAATCCCAGTCTCCAGGCTGTCAGCACAGAGCCTGGTGTAGGGATTGAACTCATGAACCGAGAGACCATGACCTGATCCAAAACCAAGAGTTGAACAGTTAACCAAATTGCGTTCTGAGTCAGGGACTGTGGGAGGAAATGAGATACTCTCTTAGTTCTATAGTTCCTCTGGCTTTACTCTGAACAGTAAGTCCTTGTAAGGTCTAAGACTAGGCCTCTGAGGGGAATCATTTCTCCAAGACTGTGTGTGAGGTGAGCCTTTCCCTCCCTTTCCTTTTGCATTTCCTCATCCTGCTCGTCCCTCCCCTCCTGTCTCTGGAAGCCTTACCTTATGGCATATGGTGGTGACAACTTCTTGTCATTAGTAAAGAGTTTGCCTTCGGGGTTCACAGGATGAACTGTGTTTTGCTTCCAGCCACAGGGGATCAAGAATCTGCTGCCTTCAGATAGAAAGGATCTGAGAGTCCTAACGTCCCAATGTCCCAACGTAAGTTATCACCTCCTGAGCACTATGGCTGTGCAGCCTGGAGGAAGTCATTCCTACTAATGCTGATGTGGCTTCTCGCACCAGAGATCCTTTCACCCTTGCTCCACTTCCCTGCTACACACATAAACTCAACTGGTGACTCTTCCACACGTGGGCCTGCAAGGGGCTGGCTAAGCCACAGGAGTGTGACTGGCTTTCTCTGGCTTATGGACATCTGACAATGGATCCTTTGACCTTTATCAGTTGCAGATCTTCTGGGAGTTAGGGTTTAAGGCAGATGTGATTATTTTCTCTGCAGAGCATGTCCTCTGGTGGCTGAAGCAACAGCTCAGTACTTACAAAACCTCAAGAGCATCTAATACAAACTTTGACCTGGTGACTCAATTATCTGTATGGCGAGCAGGCCAAATATCAGCATGCACACTGCTAGGGCTCGGAAGCTCATGAACTGTGGGCCATTTGTGAACAGTTGTAATTATTAGAAGACTTTATGTTGGGGGCTCCTGGGTGGCTCAGTCGGTTAAGCATCCAATACTGGGTTTTGGCTCAGGTCATGATCTCACCGTTCATGAGTTCGAGCCCCACAACGGACTCTGCACTGACAGTGCAGAGTTTGCTTGATATTTTCTCTCTCTCTCTCTCTCTCCCTCCGCCTCTCCCTGCACTCTCTTCCTCTCTCTCTCTCTCTCTCAAAATAAGCAAGTAAACATGAAAAACAAAGAAGACTTTATGTTGAATGGAAAGAATGTTCATTAGTAGAAAGGTCTCGGGTCTGGCTAGTAAGGAGAACTCTTTAGCCACATACTAAGCAAAAACAAAACAAAACAAAACAAAACAAAACAAATGAACCCACACACGTACACATACACATGCACGGGCACCCATGCAATCCACTCAAAGAATGGACCAACCAGTTTGACTTGATTTATAAGCTCTTCAAGGCCAGGTGCACCCCTGTTTACATCTCCATCGTCATTGCTCTGTGCATCCCTTCTCTGCCTCTCTTCTGAAGTCATTGATTTCTCTTGATACCCCACACAGGTATATTTCTCACCTCTCTTGAATCTTTTCACACACTCTGTCCTGTTCTCTGGCCTAACATGTGCTCACCACCCATCTCTATCCCCCATTCCTTCCACCTGGTTAACTTCCACTCATCTTTGCGATGTCGGCACAGATGCCACTTCCTTCAGGAAGCTGTTATCCCATTCACTCTGAGTTCTAGATCCTTTCTACTTAGGCAGATGCTCACTTGTCTGTTTCTCCCAAGAAACCGTAAACTCCCTCAGGATAGTGACTTTCCTTTTTGCCACTAAATCCCAAAGGCCTAGCACGAATGTCTGGAGTATCTGTTGTTTAACATGTAATTACTGAGTAGGTGTTGAACAGAGTTGTGATGGGTGTTACATTTTTGTGTCTTTGGGCTGTAAGTAGCAGAAACCACAAACAGCAGCAGCTTTATTAAGAACATCTCATTAAGTTTGGAACAAGGTGTCTGGAGCGAGTAGTCCCAGGCTTAGTGCCATGGCTCAGTGGTATCATAAGGATCTAAGCTCTTCTGCGCTTTGCTCTGCCATCATTGGCATGGTGATTTTCATTCTCCTTATGATCGAAAGATGGCTGCCATACTCCAAGCATCACATCCTCACCTATCGCTTTCAAAGGAAGGGAGTAAAAGATAGAAAATAAGCTATTTTCTCTTTTTCATCAATAGGTTCATCTTTTCCAGAAGACCTCTGTCCCTAGTTGTCTTTCTTTTGCACGTTACTGTTGAGAAGTGGGTCACATGCCCACTCTTAGGTAAATCGTGACTCATCCTGGTGCTTTCAGCTGAAGTCAGACTGCCCAGACAAAGGAGCTATTCTTTTAGCAGAAATATGAGTGAAGAGTGGATGGATAAGAAGTGACAGCTACTCCTCAAATCTTTAATTGCGTTTTACTAAAACCCAAGACAACTTTCTCCAAATCTGAGCTCTACCTCAGATTGGTAACACTTAAAATGCCACATTTGTGATCACATATTTCTCTTTAGTGTGGGCACTTCAGCAGCCTCTCTGGCATGCAAAGCTATAATTTTTTCCATCCACCACTTCCTCCTGGGCCAGAGAGCACGTTGGATTCTCCTAAACTTCAAGGCAGCACTGGTTCCCTTGAAGGTAACCGATGCCTCTCTTAGGCAGAAGAGAGAGTCAAGTGTCATCCTCTGTAGTCTTCACTCCTGGTAAGTTTTCTTCCATAGCCAAAGTGGCAAGGATTTTTCTCAGTGGACTAGATGCAATAAAAAGAAAAAAAAAAGATAAAATTCTTTCTTATGAACAACTTAAACTTTGAGTGGATCCCAGTGCACCTATTTTTTGATAAAAAAATATCAAGTTCAGTGGTAATTATACAATTGTGGAAATTTAGATGATATCCCCAATAATCAGCCTTTCTAGCTCCTCCTGCATTATATGCTTATCTGAAAACTTTTTACAAACTAAAAAAAGAAAATGAAAGGAGTGAAATTATTATTAGAAACTTCTTTTTTCTTCATTAGAGTTACAATAATGGTGATGATTATCTTTTATTGAGTGTGACAGGTGCTATTGTTGATTTTTTACAAATATCTTAGATCGTCATATCAACTATTTAATTATTATTGACACTTTATATATTAGAAACCTAAAATTCAGATTTTAAGTGATCTGCTCAGGTTCATCAGTAGAGCAGGTACTAGAGTTCAAGTTTTCCTGATTCCAAAATGATTGCTACATTCTCCATCATGAACCAACTCCCCTTCCTTAGATTCTCATTGTCACCCCAACATATCCATATCCCGAAGTTCCACAGGGTTTTTACTCATCTCTAACTAGTTAATCTTTTTGCCTTGGGGTTTTAGTGAAGTGGCCATTCTCATTCATTGGCTGAGATACTTACGGGCAGTGCACGAAATTATTAATCTTTCTGGTTCAACAACTTAAGTCTAGAGCCTATCACATCTCACATCAGCAAATAAACACCAGGGAGGGGGGAAAAAAAAAAGAAACACACTAAGCGGAGAGATGAATGGGCCAATCCTGTGGCTGAGGAGAGTATTTCCTCTCTTTTCTTTGTTAGCCTAATAGGTGAGGATTGTGGTAAGAGATTTTAAAAGCACCTGAGAAAGCAGTGACAAGTAGTGACTGTTCTGAGTTCACATAAGTCTCAAGCAGCTTTGACTTTTCCCCAGTTAGTCAGGAGGGACCCTAACAAGTCTGGTTTAGATGGAGGAGAAGAGTAAGAAGGACCACCGGGCTCTGCTCAACCAAGGAGAGGAGAATGAACTGGTGAGTCTTCCCTTTTTTGGAGTACAGACTTCTCAAAGTATCTGAGGCTATGGTAGGTGCAACTGTAGTGGTACTGGCTTTAGGAACTGCAGAGATTTAATTATTGTAAGGCTCCTTGAGATCCAAGGGCACAATTTTATAGTTGGGGAACGGGCTGAGAAGACTGTCTTCTAGATGATAGAGTTCTTGCCAACCCCATATGCATCAGACAGAATGAACTTTCCTTCTTAGACATTTTGTGGAGTATTCAGTGTATATCCCACATCGTGCTCAGGAAGGGGTCTCCCCCCATCATCTGGGTCTCCATCTACTTGGACAAACTCGAGCAAAACCTGAAAGTTTTTTGTTAATTCTTATGTTTTTGGTATATCTGTATTAGTGAAGCTTAGTGTGCTTTGGGTTGAAGTTATGCTAAAAGTATAGAGAGGTTTTAAGCACCAAGTACTAAAAAAAAAGAACATTGTGGCCTGGTACTAAGTATATATATATATTTTTAAAAGTTTTCACTTCTCCAGTTTCTCTTTCCCTACTGCCTCTTCTACCAAACATATAGCCATCTTGAAAAATAATCATTAAAAGCTTAGAAAGTGCAGGGTCTGTTTGGGACTGACAAGTTTACATTTGTTATTTTAATTGATGCTTAGAATTCAGTGATGAAGGACTTAATCCTATTTCATAGAAAGAAATCTGAGATCGAAGAGGTTAAGTAAATTGTAAAAGGTCTTCTTCAGTCTACAAGGGACAGGCTGGAAATCGAGCCCCCTTCTTCCCCCTTCACACTCCTTGCTATTCACACTGCAATAGTGTCTGCAGGTAGGCAATGAGAAAGGGAGAGAAGGAGAATGGGGACCCAGGCAGAGATGGAACACTGGAGATGGAAAGGGCCCATGAGATGTGGGTCACATAGCAGAAGGGTGTCAGTTTCCTGCTTGGTCTTCCAGTTCCCCATGAGATCTGTGGGAAATCCACACCCACCCTCTCTCCACACCCTTCTTTGTTAACCTAATAAAAATAAGTGATTTCATGTACACCGACACTGTTCAGGAAGGCAGTCCCTGGTCATACATGGTTCTTGAATACTAGCAACATAGTGGGACCAAAGTGAAATGTGCTCTATGCGTAACATACACACCAGATTTTGAAGATAGTGAAAGAAAAAAGAGTAAAATAGCTCATTAATAATTTTTTTTAATTTTTTTTTCCAACGTTTATTTATTTTTGGGACAGAGAGAGACAGAGCATGAACGGGGGAGGGGCAGAGAGAGAGGGAGACACAGAATCGGAAACAGGCTCCAGGCTCTGAGCCATCAGCCCAGAGCCCGATGCGGGGCTCGAACTCACGGACCGCGAGATCGTGACCTGGCTGAAGTCGGATGCTTAACCGACTGCGCCACCCAGGCGCCCCATTATTTTTATATCGGTTACACTTTGAAATGATAGTTTGGATATGTTGGGTTACATAACATATGTTATAAAAATTGATTTCATCTGCTTTTTACTTCTTTAATGCGTCCACTAGGAAATTTCAATTACAAACATGGTTCACATCAGCGACTTCTATTATCATACCACACTGATCTGGACAATGGTATAATGCTTCAAATCTTGAAGGGATTCAAAGAACTAAAACCTGCTTACCTGTATTCACTACTAAACAGCTCTGTGCCAGTTGTGATGGTTTTTTTTCCCAACACGTAGATGACTGTTCATGAAAATCTTTGGTCGCTCTTTATTTTTTCTCTAACTCTGTGATGTATTTATAAAGTCTGTAGCCTAGTATTTTAATTTTCTGAATCACATGGGGGGCATAGGTCTCTCTCCTTAGCCAGGCATGTATTGAGGTATACTGTGTGCATGTCAGCCATTGTTTCAGGGTTCTCTTAGGCCATTCGTGCTGCATTTGCTTTCTAAAGGTGGTCTTGATTCTGCCTCTGAGACAAGAGATGCTTTGTTCACATGAGTTGCAAAGCCAATCTTTCCACTGGTGCTCTCCCCCTCTTTACTGACGCCTGCCAACTAAATGTCAACATTACAACTGGGAGCAGCTCCAGGGGAGGAAAGGGCTACTTGGTGTGGAAGATACAGTTTTGACAGGAGAGCTCTTCACATTAATTTGTTTTCTGCGAAACAGTGAAGGATTCCTGGACTCTAAGACCACAGATCTGGGCTTTAGTCAAGGACCTGCTGTTAACCACGAGTGTGGACACCTTTTGGGGCCTTGCTAGGTGCCTGAAAACAATATCACGTTAACCCCTCTGATTTGAAAGTTTTGCGAGTGCCATATATGAAATGTGGAAAGTGCTGTGAAAATATAAGGAGTTCATTTACATCCAAGGAGGCAGGACTTACTATGGGAAATTTTCAAATAGTAAGTGAAATTAGTATTGGAAATATCCTCCCTTTGTCTGATTAAACTTGGGGAGTGATAATTGTTTGAGAGCTACCATTACGAAACCAAACAGTATGTGACGAATTAGTATGAAAAATCAGGAACTTGGAACGTCTGCATTATTTTAATATATTTTTAAAGTTTATTTATTTATTTTGAGAGAAAGAGAAAGCATGAATGGGGGAAGGGACAGAGAGAGAGGGAGAGAGAGAATCCCAAGCAGGTTCCACACCAGTGTGGAGCTCAATGCAGGGCTCAAACCCATGAACCATGAGATCATGACCTGAGCAAAAGTTGGATGCTTAACCAACTGAGCCACCCAGGTGCCCCTGAATTATTTTAAACAACAGCATGTACTTCTCATCTTTAATTTAAAGACACACACACACACACCCACACACACACACAAAAACCCTACTCAAAGGATTAAAATTGAAAATCAAAAATCACGCCCTATTGGCCTCTTTCCTGTCTTTTGTCAAAACATGTTAACAGCTTGGATGAAGGCAAGCTTATCTAATCTGTAACTGATGCCCCACTATGAGGGAAAGGTAACAATATAGGCGACAGAACCAAGATTCAAAAAGTTTTCTAGACTTGATTGTAAGAGAGAAATTGACAATGTGGTATAACAGGCCTTGGTATTGAGTTTGTGTTTAAAGTTACTCTCAAACTACAAGGTGGGGATATCAATGACTTGGGCTTCGTAGCTATGTGTGAAAAAGTAATTAAAGTGCTTTATTTGGTCATGGCTGAATTTTTAGTTACCACTATGATATAGCTATAAAAAATTAGTACTTGGATGTCTCACTAGAAGCCCATTCAGCATAATAGAAGAAATAACAGTTCTATTATAATCTATAATATTTAGGAAACTTCTAGGGAGTTATATTTAATTCTAAGAATCAAACAAGAAGTATAGTGTATTTAGAAAGATATCTGGATTTCACAAACAAGAATCATTTAAAATGGTGTAGCCACTCTGGAGAACAGTATGGAGGCTCCTCAAAAAATTTAAAATAGAGCTACCCTACAATGCAGCAATTGCACTACTAGGTATTTATTCAAGGGATACAAAAAGGCTGATTTTAAGGGGCACATGCACCCCAGTGTTTATAGCAGCACTAACAAAAATAGCTAAAATTATGGAAAGAGCACAAATATCCATCAACTGATGAATGGATAAAGATGTAGTATACACACACACACACGTGGGCGCGCACACACACACAATGGAGTATCACTGAGTGATCAAAAAGAATGAAATCTTGCCATCTGCAATAATGTGGATGGAACTAGAATGTATTATGCTAAGCAAAATAAGTCAGTCAGAGAAAGATAAATACAGTATGATTCCACTCATATGTAGAATTTAAGAAACAAAACAGATGAGCACAGGGGAAGGGAAAGAAAAATAAGAAAGAAACAGAGAGGGAGGCAAATCATAAGAGACTCTTAAATACAGAGAACAAACTGAGGATTGCTGGAGGGGTGTTGGATGGGGGGATGGGCTAAATGGGTGATGGGCATTAGGAATGGCACTTTTGTTGGGATGAGTGCTGGGTATATGTAAGTGATGAATCACCAAATTCTACTCCTGAAACCATTGTTACACTATATGTTAACTAACTTGGATTTAAAATAAAAAAAAAAAATAGAATCGTTTAAAAGATATTGGGAATAGTTACCCAAAGAATAATCAAGGCACTTGTCTTCCAATAGTTGAGAGGCTGATGTGGAGAACAGAGTATAAGTTGGCAGAATCCAGCCTGATTTATTTTCATTACAGGACAATTTCCTAACCATCTGTGGTGGCAGAATCTTAACATGATACCTCTCCATTGACTCTTCCCCTTGTATAATTCCCTTCAGTTGAGTGTGGTGGAACCCATAAATATGATGAGCTGTAACTCCGGTGACTATGTTATGTTGTGTGGCAAAATGGATTTTACAGATGTAATTAACATAGACTCAGCTGAGTTAATCAAAAGGGAGATTGCCTAGGTGGGCCTGACCTGATCAGGTGAGCACAGAAAAGAGCTTGCGTTCTTTCTGGAGTTATGGATATTCAGAGCGTGATAGGGGCTTGATGCAAGGGACCTTCTTCCATTGCATCTTTGAAAATGGAAAGCTCTGTGTGGTAAGAGCTCTGAGTGTGTCTAAGAACTGAGAACTGAGAGCAACTTCTAGTTTACAACCAGCAAGAGAAGGGGGGGGGGGTGGTCTCTCTCTCTCGGTGCTAGAAGAAACAACTGAATCCTGCCAATAACCGTGTGATCTGGAAAGAGGTCCTTGATCTCTGAAAGGAACACAGCCCAGAGGACACCTTGATCTTTTTGTGAGACACTGAGCAGAGGATCCACAGTCAGACCCCTAACCCACGGAAACTGCGAGATAATGGATTTGTGTTGTTTTAAACCACTAAGTTTGTTATGTGGCAATAAAAACTAATACACCACAGCTATCCAACAAGGGAAGGTATAGCCCTATAAATTAGTGAGCAGCCTAACTTTGGTAGCCTCTGGATGCTCATTGTGAAGGATGGTCTATAGCTATTTTTTTCAGGAAAGGAATTTGAACTGTATCATTTCTGAGATACCCCTCTTGTATTACTGATGCCCTCATTTCAGGAATAAAATTTAACAGAACATGCCATGTTGTCCCATGTCCTGGTCTAAGGCAAACTCTGGCTCTCGAAATGGCCTCTGCTGATTAGCCCATGCATCTCATTACTTTTTGACCCACGCTTTCTGCTTTTTTGCTGTTAGCTGCATCAAACAAAAGTCCTTACTTGCACTTTTACTTCCAGGAAGTAGCACTTTTGTTAGAGTAGTTGACTTTATGGGAATGTCTGGAGCTGAGTGTGATAATATGTTCATCTCTTCGGTATTGGGTTTTGATTCACACTGCTAAAGAGGAAAGGGCTTTTCTTATTCCAGAAAGAAGCGTACAGGGAAAACTTAAGAGGTTGACCTATTTCAATAATTATTTTGAACATCTTTAAGACTCAATTTTTTGATCTACAAACAATAATTTATAAGTACTGTGAATAATAGTATCTATTTTCATAAATAATTACACCTATTTCATGGAGTAGTTGTGAGGATTGAATGGTACCTGAGTAAGTGCTTGAGAAAGGTTAGCTCTGATTGCCAAATGCAGACAAAAGAGAAAGTGACCCAAGACATTGTCTCCCCCTGCTCAAGGGACACTCCATGCGTGAACACAGGACAAGATATATGAAACTATAACTAAAATTTCTTGTTAATCAGTGATGACTAACACAAATTACTACATGCGGCCAAACGAAAGCAGTAATAGAGGGGTAAGGAACAATGACTATACTGACATGATCCATTAATTGGGGCACCCGGGTAGCTCGGTTGGTTAAGCGTCAACTCTTGATCTCGGCTCGGGTCATGACCTCACGATTCATGAGTTCGAGCCCCTCATCCAGCTCTGCATTGACCGCGCAGAGCCTACCTAGGATTCTCTCCCACTCTCTCTCTGCCACTAACCCACTCATGCTCTCTGTGTCTCTCTCTCAAAATTAACAAGTAGGCTTAAAAATTTTAACATGATCCATGAACCAGAGACATTTACCCTAACATTAAAGAAAAGAACCTGGGAACACGGCAGAGTTGGAGACAAGAGAGCAGAGGAGAACCTTCACTCACCTATCACACAAAGGAACACAATTGGGTCTCCAGATAAAGATGACAAAGGGTAGATTGTGAATAATGAATGGAAACATGGTGCTGTGATTGCTGTTTGAGAAAAAAGAGGACAAACACGATGAATTCTTGGCCCATAAAAGGACTCAGAGGTATCATCTCCTTGGCCATGGTTCAAGGGAAAGCTTGAGGCCTGCCCAGAAAAAGCTAACTTACTCTAAGGCTATTGGAGCACCTCTGCATGGAAGGGCTTAACACTTCACAGCAAAAAACTGGCATTGCCATTCCCAGGGGTAATTAGCGTACTGAGAATTATTTATGTTATGTCTTGGTTGAGTAAATACTGACTTGGTGCTGCGAGAATGTGGGTTTGAGTAAGTGAATGTGTTGCAAACTGTAACCCAGAGACCCATTCTAAAAGAGTTGAGTCACATACTACGGTGCCTGTGCATGGTAAGTACGCAAGAAATATGTAGATAAGTAGGGGCGCCTGAGTGGCTCAGTCGGTTAAGCTTCCGACTCTTCAGCTCCAGTCACCATCTCACGGTTCATTAGACAGACGAAGCCCTGCATCGGGCTCTGTGCTGACAAGGCGGAACCTACTTGAGATTCTGCCTCCCTCTCTCTGCCCCTCCTGCATTCTTTCTATCTTCTCTCTCAAAATAAATAAAAATAAACTTTAAACATTGCTGAAAAGAAATATTTAGATAAACACATGAAAGGTGAGCATAAGAATAAAAGCGTTTACAAAAATGCAAAAGGACCTGTTCACAACACCAGTCATGCACAAATGCTAGTGCTCTAGATGCAATGAAAATTCAGGAAGAAAAATAAGCAGAGAGCTGGGGGACGGTTGCGCCCAACTAAGAGGAGCTCTCCAAAAGAGGACTCGGGGGAAGAGACAATGTTTAGATGAAGCTGCACCCTGTAACTCTCCTTTCCTGCGGAATTTGGCCAAACTTAGTTCCATCTCTGATGGTAATTATAAGACCTACTTATTTAAAAAAGAAAGGAAAATGATTTTAAAAGTGCCTTTTATGCACTAGAACTCCATATTGTATGTTCTCATTTAATCCCCATGAGCTAGCCACTCAGACATTTATACTGGGAAAATGAGGCTCAGTTAAGTAACATATGCAAAGTCACATTACCTTGGGCGGGGGGAGGATCCCCTATTACACGGTTTTCCTCCTGTATGAGTGAAGATGATTGTACTGTGTGTGTGTGTGTGTGTATGCTCATATATATATATATACATATATATACATATATAATACATATGTACATATAATTTCTAATGCATGATTCATATATATTATATATTAGTTACTCAGCTAGTTTTTCAATCAATTTGGCGTTTATCTTAAAGCTCTTTTCCCAGTTTCATGTATCACGAAGGTGAGCAGTTTTCTTTTTGGCCTGTGTTTGACTTCAATTTTGACAATTCGTGCTCTGTGGGAAAAGCAAAAATTCCACTTAAGCCATTGGATCAATCACTTTTAGAAATACAACAACGGTTTTCTCAAATAGCATTTAGTTCTGGATATTGCCTGTGGTCAAATCATTTCACAATGACTCCAATGGGACTAGCCGTTTTTAATCTACTGAAATTTTGTTGACCTGTGTATTACTCAAGCTAATATTAACCGTTAATGTATACTACATACTTGAAATGTTTCAAGAGCCCTGCTAAATGCTTTCCATGCATTAGCTCATTGGTTTCTTGGAACAAACCTGGAAGATACTGTTATTTTCCTTTATGGAAGGGGAAAGTGAGTCATCAGAAGAAATAAAGTGGGTTGCTCAAGGACTTATATGGGGTTAAGTGGTAGAGGGATGATTTGAACTGAGTTTTCTCATGCAGCCACAGTTTCACATGAGGAATCTAAAAATTTAGCGAACTTAAATCATTTACCCAGATCATATTAACTAGTAAGTGATGGAGCAAGGAGCAGAAGCGAGAGCTTCTAGAAGGCAATGGGGTGGGGTATAAAGAACAGAGGCTCTGCTGGTAGACCTGGATAGGGCTCTAAATTGTGCCCTTTAGCAGCAACCTCTGTTGAAAGGCACGTGCATATTTCATTGTTACTCTGAATCCAGGCTGCTTCCTTTTGTATTTTGGGCCAAGGAAAAGACCATTAGAAATGTGGTACCTCTCCTGGTATTGGGAGCATGGAATTCTAGTAGGAAACGAAAAAGTGAGGGAACATTACTGGCAACAGAGAATAGAAAATTTGTGCTATTCAACTCACTAGTAGGTGGTAGATCTGGGTTCCTCACCCTGTGGAACACAGCCGCTTCCCATTACCAACCTTGTTTCAGTATCTCACAACTCAAAACCAAAAACTCTCTCCACCTTTGGCTGAACCTATTATCACATCACCTGCTAACATTGAAAGCTTCCTTTGTGCTCAACACCTTCCACCTCTATTACTCGTCACAACTATGCTTCCAGGTGTGTGCTATTATCCCCTACGTACAGAGATGGAAACTGAGACGTAGAGAAGGTAAGTCCTGAGGTCACATAGCTTATAGGCGGCAAAAGCCACTTTACTGCAAGGAACTACATGTAGTGCGTTTGAGGTTCCGATCCTTCCTCTGTCTGTTCCCAATGTCTTTACATTTACGAGGCCTCTAGCTTCTATTTACCTTCCTCTTAACAGCACACATATTCCTTCCTCTACCCTGCACTTCTTAGTGGATTTTACCCACGGGTGTTCAGTACTTTGGAGACATCTGAGTGACTCTTAACTGCATCAGAAGAATAATCATTGAGAACACTAAAATTATACTTGAGATTAATTGGTCAAAATGGAGACATACACTAGGATAAACTCAAATTACACAAACATTGGCAAGCTGACTGAGAGGATTTGATTTAAAAGAATGCCAGATGAAAGAATGATTCAACCGAAACTTCAAGTCCCACGTCTAGCTTATAACCTTTGGGAAAACAGACATGATAGGAAATTTACCAAGGTTTATGAGGCCAATTTATCAAGGAAGCAAAAATATTGTTTCTATTCATCTTTGCTCAAGGAGCTACATATTTCTGAAAGTTACTGTGACTTTTTGCTGTTATTTTCTCTTTCTCGATATAACTCCATTAAAGTAATTAAAGTAACTTCCACCAACTTGGAACAGAGTGTCTAATAAACACCCTCCCTTTATTACCTTTTGTTGACATATATAAATTCAGTGGTGTCAAGAAAGTGCACTGATCTTAGACAGTTCAATGACTTCTATTATCAGTTATTTTTGCTCATTTCCTATAAATAGAATTGTGTCTTGATTTACCATCCTTTATTTACTCGTATGTGAAATTCACATTTATTGTTGTTCGCATTAAAAGTTACATTAAAAAATTATTTTGTAGTGTTACATTATACGAAAACACAATATTTATCTTTCTCTTGTTGATGTACCTTTAGATTATTTCCAATTTGGGGCCCTTATGAATAAAACTGATACAAATATTCTTGTGCAAATCTTTTGGTGAACATATACAATTCTCTGTGTAAAAATCTAAGAATGGAGTTACTAGCTCATAGAGTGATCCTATCTTTAGCAACACAGTTTTTCAAAACGTTCGTACCAATTTACACTCCCCAAAACAATGTATATGAGTACCATTGCTTCACATTTTTATCTACACTTGGTATAATCAGTTTTTTCCATTTTAGCTATACTGTGGCTATGTCATCGTGTCATTTTATCATTGTTGTGTCATTTTATCATTGTGTCATTTTAGAGTAAGCCTTCAAATCTGGTTAAGTCTTCCAACTTTGTTCTTTTTTTAGGATTGCCTTGGCTATTCTGGCTGTGATATGTTATTGTAGTTTTATTGTGCATTTTCTTAATGACATGATATTGAGCACCTTGTGGGATATTATCCTGGAAATCCTCTTTTGTAAAATGACTGTTCAAGTCTTTTGCTCATTTTTTATTGTGTATACATTTCATTTTTTTTGACTCGTAGTCATTTGTGATATTTCCAAATATGATTCTTTTTTTATACATAGGTACAGATAGCTAGTATCTTCTTCAGAGACCTTTGGATAAACAGAAGCTTTTAGTTTCATTAAAATAACATAACTTTTTTTAATCTTTTTTTATTTCCTGTTTAAGAAATATTTTCCTACTTAAAGTTCATGAAATATTTGTTCTGTTTTCTTTCAGATGATCTATTGTTTTAGTTATCACATTTAAGTACATGTGCCACCATTAATTTGTATATGGTGTAAAATGGGGGGGAAACTCATTTTTCTAGCACTGTTCATTTTGCTCTAGCAACTACCTATTGAGCCAACCATCCTTTCTCCTACTGAATTGTAATGGTTCCTTTTTTTGTAAATGAAACGATGAAATATCTTTGAGTCTCTTTCTGGACTCTCTATTTTGTTTTTCTTTTTTTCTTTTTTTTTCTTTTTTGGCTTGTAATTAGTAGGAATGTGTAGTAAGTCTTCACTTCTGGTAGTGTAGGTCTTCCACAATTGTTCTTTTTGAAAATTGTCTTGATTGCTTTAGGTCCTTTGTACTTCCATACTGATTTTAGAATCAGCTCCTCAATTACCACGCACACACACAAAATGTCTGATGTGAGTATAAATGGGATTGCTCCCGGCTAACCCTCAACCTTAATATATCTCTGCTTTTATTTAGATCTGTGCTTTCAGCAATATTGTGCAGTTTTCAGTCTAGAGGTTTGTCTAGCTTGATTAGGACTATTATAAGTATATTGATTTTTTTGGCTTGATGATATTACAAATGGCATTTAACTTCATTTTCAAATTGCTTGTTACAAACACAGTTGTTTTTCTATATTGACCCAGTATCCAGCAACCTTGACAAATTCACTTATTAACTCGTATAACTTGTACATTATTTTGGATTTCTTAATAATTATATTATCTACTCACACAGAGAACTGTACTTTTTTTTCCTTAGTTGACATGTAACATTGTGTAACAATGTAACATGTAACATTGTGTAAATTTAAGGTGTACAAGTTGATTGGTACACTTAAATACTGTGAAATGATCACCATCAAAGTATCAGCTAACACTTCCATCACTTCACATAATTACTATTTATTTTTTTGTGGTGAGAACATTTAAGATCTACTTTTTTAGAAACTATCAAGTATATAATATAGTACTGTAACTTATGTTTCAAATATAAATGTTACTTTTTCTTGTCTTATTGCACTGTTAAACTATCAGAACTGTATTAAACATTAGTGGTGATTATTGGTAATCTACTTTTACTTATAACCTCATAGGGGGAATATTCAATATTTCATTATTAAGCATGATATTAGCTGAAGGATGTTTCTGTCTATTCCTAGTTTACTGAGAGGCTTCTTTGTTTCCTTGTTTGTTTCCTTCTTTCTCCCTCATGCATTAGTGTTGAACTTTATGAAAGTATTTCTCTATACCAATTGCCATGACATTATAAATTTCTTCCTGAATGTTAACATACCAAAATTCATTGATTGATTTTCAAATTCCTGCAATGCTAGAACAAACTCCATTTGGTAACAACATATTACCTTTTAATATACATCACTGATTTAGCTGGATAAGATATTTTGTGATTACATCATCTATGCTTCTTACAGATCTTAGCCTGTAATTTTCCTTTCTTTTAGCAAATGTTATCGGGTTTTGGTATATGAGTATGCTAACTTCATGAAACAAGTTGTGAACGTTTCCACCTCCTCTACTTATGAAGGAGTTTGTGCAAAATTGATATCACTTCTACCTTAAATATTTGAAAGCATTCACAAGCCATTTGGACTTGAAGATATCTTTGTTTTTTTTTTTTTGTTTTTTTTTAATTTTTTTTCTGAAATTTATTGACAAATTGGTTTCCATACAACACCCAGTGCTCATCCCAAAAGGTGCCCTCCTCAATACCCATCACCCACCCTCTCCTCCCTCCCACCCCCCATCAACCCTCAGTTTGTTCTCAGTTTTTAACAGTCTCTTATGCTTTGGCTCTCTCCCTTTCTAACCTCTTTTTTTTTTTTTTCCTTCCCCTCCCCCATGGGTTCCTGTTAAGTTTCTCAGGATCCACATAACAGACCATATGGTATCTGTCTTTCTCTGTATGGCTTATTTCACTTAGCATCACACTCTCCAGTTCCATCCACGTTGCTACGAAAGGCCATATTTCATTTTTTCTCATTGCCATGTAATATTCCATTGTGTATATAAACCACAATTTCTTTATCCATTCATCAGTTGATGGACATTTAGGTTCTTTCCATAATTTGGCTATTGTTGAGAGTGCTGCTATGAACATTGGGGTACAAGTGGCCCTATGCATCAGTGCTCCTGTATCCCTTGGATAAATTCCTAGCAGTGCTATTGCTGGGTCATAGGGTAGGTCTATTTTTAATTTTCTGAGGAACCTCCACACTGCTTTCCAGAGCGGCTGCACCAATTTGCATTCACACCAACAGTGCAAGAGGGTTCCCGTTTCTCCACATCCTCTCCAGCATCTATAGTCTCCTGATTTGTTCATTTTGGCCACTCTGACTGGCGTGAGGTGATACCTGAGTGTGGTTTTGATTTGTATTTCCCTGATAAGGAGCGACGCTGAACATCTTTTCATGTGTCTGTTGACCATCCGGATGTCTTCTTTAGAGAAGTGTCTATTCATGTTTTCTGCCCATTTCTTCACTGGGTTATTTGTTTTTCGGGTGTGGAGTTTGGTGAGCTCTTTATAGATTTTGGATACTAGCCCTTTGTCCGATATGTCATTTGCAAATATCTTTTCCCATTCCGTTGGTTGCCTTTTAGTTTTGTTGGTTGTTTCCTTTGCTGTGCAGAAGCTTTTTATCTTCATAAGGTCCCAGTAATTCACTTTTGCTTTTAATTCCCTTGCCTTTGGGGATGTGTCGAGTAAGAGATTGCTACGGCTGAGGTCAGAGAGGTCTTTTCCTGCTTTCTCCTCTAAGGTTTTAATGGTTTCCTGTCTCACATTTAGGTCCTTTATCCATTTTGAGTTTATTTTTGTGAATGGTGTGAGAAAGTGGTCTAGTTTCAACCTTCTGCATGTTGCTGTCCAGTTCTCCCAGCACCATTTGTTAAAGAGGCTGTCTTTTTTCCATTGGATGTTCTTTCCTGCTTTGTCAAAGATGAGTTGGCCGTACGTTTGTGGGTCTAGTTCTGGGGTTTCTATTCTATTCCATTGGTCTATGTGTCTGTTTTGGTGCCAATACCATGCTGTCTTGATGATGACAGCTTTGTAGTAGAGGCTAAAGTCTGGGATTGTGATGCCTCCTGCTTTGGTCTTCTTCTTCAAAATTCCTTTGGCTATTCGGGGCCTTTTGTGGTTCCATATGAATTTTAGGATTGCTTGTTCTAGTTTCGAGAAGAATGCTGGTGCACTTTTGATTGGGATTGCATTGAATGTGTAGATAGCTTTGGGTAGTATTGACATTTTGACAATATTTATTTTTCCAATCCATGAGCAGGGAATGTCTTTCCATTTCTTTAAATCTTCTTCAATTTCCTTCAGAAGCTTTCTATAGTTTTCAGCATACAGATCCTTTACATCTTTGGTTAGATTTATTCCTAGGTATTTTATGCTTCTTGGTGCAATTGTGAATGGGATCAGTTTCTTTATTTGTCTTTCTGTTGCTTCATTGTTAGTGTATAAGAATGCAACTGATTTCTGTACATTGATTTTGTAGCCTGCAACTTTGCTGAATTCCTGTATCAGTTCTAGCAGACTTTTGGTGGAGTCTATCGGATTTTCCATGTATAATATCATGTCATCTGCAAAAAGCGAAAGCTTGACTTCATCTTTGCCAATTTTGATGCCTTTGATTTCCTTTTGTTGTCTGATTGCTGATGCTAGAACTTCCAGCACTATGTTAAACAGCAGCGGTGAGAGTGGGCATCCTTGTCGTGTTCCTGATCTCAGGGAAAAAGCTTTCAGTTTTTCCCCGTTGAGGATGATGTTAGCTGTGGGCTTTTCATAAATGGCTTTTATGATCTTTAAGTATGTTCCTTCTATCCCGACTTTCTCAAGGGTTTTTATTAAGAAAGGGTGCTGGATTTTGTCGAAGGCCTTTTCTGCATCGATTGACAGGCTCATATGGTTCTTCTCTTTTTTTTTGTTAATGTGATGTATCACGTTGATTGATTTGCGAATGTTGAACCAGCCCTGCATCCCAGGAATGAATCCCACTTGATCATGGTGAATAATTCTTTTTATATGCCGTTGAATTCGATTTGCTAGTATCTTATTGAGAATTTTTGCATCCATATTCATCAGGGATATTGGCCTGTAGTTCTCTTTTTTTACTGGGTCTCTGTCTGGTTTAGGAATCAAAGTAATACTGGCTTCATAGAATGAGTCTGGAAGTTTTCCTTCCCTTTCTATTTCTTGGAATAGCTTGAGAAGGATAGGTATTATCTCTGCTTTAAACGTCTGGTAGAACTCCCCTGGGAAGCCATCTGGTCCTGGACTCTTATTTGTTGGGAGATTTTTGATAACCGATTCAATTTCTTCGCTGGTTATGGGTCTGTTCAAGCTTTCTATTTCCTCCTGATTGAGTTTTGGAAGAGTGTGGGTGTTCAGGAATTTGTCCATTTCTTCCAGGTCGTCCAATTTGTTGGCATATAAGTTTTCATAGTATTCCCTGATAATTGTTTGTATCTCTGAGGGATTGGTTGTAATCGTTCCATTTTCATTCATGATTTTATCTATTTGGGTCATCTCCCTTTTCTTTTTGAGAAGCCTGGCTAGAGGTTTGTCAATTTTGTTTATTTTTTCAAAAAACCAACTCTTGGTTTCGTTGATCTGCTCTACAGTTTTTTTAGTTTCTATATTGTTTATTTCTGCTCTGATCTTTATTATTTCTCTTCTTCTGCTGGGCTTAGGCTGCCTTTGCTGTTCTGCTTCTAGTTCCTTTAGGTGTGCTGTTAGATTTTGTATTTGGGATTTTTCTTGTTTCTTGAGATAGGCCTGGATTGCAATGTACTTTCCTCTCAGGACTGCCTTTGCTGCGTCCCAAAGCATTTGGATTGTTGTATTTTCATTTTCGTTTGTTTCCATATATTTTTTAATTTCTTCTCTAATTGCCTGGTTGACCCACTCATTCGTTAGTAGGGTGTTCTTTAACCTCCATGCTTTTGGAGGTTTTCCAGACTTTTTTCTGTGGTTGATTTCAAGCTTCATAGCATTGTGGTCTGAAAGTAAGCATGGTATAATTTCAATTCTTGTAAACTGATGAAGGGCTGTTTTGTGACCCAGTATATGATCTATCTTGGAGAATGTTCCATGTGCACTCGAGAAGAAAGTATATTCTGTTGCTTTGGGATGCAGGGTTCTAAATATATCTGTCAAGTCCATCTGATCCAATGTCTCATTCAGGGCCCTTGTTTCTTTATTGACCGTGTGTCTAGATGATCTATCCATTTCTGTAAGTGGTGTATTAAAGTCCCCTGCAATTACCACATTCTTATCAATAAGGTTGCTTATGTTTGTGAGTAATTGTTTTATATATTTGGGGGCTCCCGTATTTGGCGCATAGACATTTATAATTGTTAGCTCTTCCTGATGGATAGACCCTGTAACTATTATATAATGTCCTTCTTCATCTCTTGTTACAGCCTTTAATTTAAAGTCTAGTTTGTCTGATATAAGTATGGCTACTCCAGCTTTCTTTTGGCTTCAGTCGCATGATAAATAGTTCTCCATCCCCTCACTCTCAATCTAAAGGTGTCCTCAGGTCTAAAATGAGTCTCTTGTAGACAGCAAATAGATGGGTCTTGTTTTTTTATCCATTCTGATACCCTATGTCTTTTGGTTGGCGCATTTAATCCATTTACATTCAGTGTTACTATAGAAAGATACGGGTTTAGAGTCATTGTGATGTCTGTATGTTTTATGCTTATAGTGATGTCTCTGGGACTTTGTCTCACAGGGTCCCCCTTAGGATCTCTTGTAGGGCTGGTTTAGTGGTGACAAATTCCTTCAGTTTTTGTTTTTTGGGAAGACCTTTATCTCTCCTTCTATTCTAAATGACAGACTTGCTGGATAAAGGATTCTTGGCTGCATATTTTTTCTGTCTAGCACCCTGAAAATCTCGTGCCAATTCTTTCTGGCCTGCCACGTTTCAAAAGAGAGATCAGTCACGAGTCTTATAGGTCTCCCTTTATATGTGAGGGCACGTTTACCCCTTGCTGCTTTCAGAATTTTCTCTTTATCCTTGTATTTTGCCAGTTTCACTATGATATGTCGTGCAGAAGATCGATTCAAGTTACGTCTGAAGGGAGTTCTCTGTGCCTCTTGGATTTCAATGCCTTTTTCCTTCCCCAGTTCAGGGAAGTTCTCAGCTATGATTTCTTCAAGTACCCCTTCAGCACCTTTCCCTCTCTCTTCCTCCTCTGGGATACCAATTATGCGTATATTATTTCTTTTTAGTGTATCACTTAATTCTCTAATTTTCCCCTCATACTCCTGGATTTTTTTATCTCTCTTTTTCTCAGCTTCCTCTTTTTCCATAACTTTATCTTCTAGTTCACCTATTCTCTCCTCTGCCTCTTCAAGCCGAGCTGTGGTGGTTTCCATTTTGTTATGCATTTCGTTTAAAGCGTTTTTCAGCTCCTCGTGACTGTTCCTTAGTCCCTTGATCTCTGTAGCAAGAGATTCTCTGCTGTCCTGTATACTGTTTTCAAGCCCAGCGATTAATTTTATGACTATTATTCTAAATTCACTTTCTGTTATATTATTTAAATCCTTTTTGATCAGCTCATTAGCTGTTGTTATTTCCTGGAGATTCTTCTGAGGGGAGTTCTTCCGCTTGGTCATTTTGGATAGTCCCTGGCGTGGTGAGGACCTGCAGGGCACTTCCCCTGTGCTGTGGTGTATACCTGGAGTTGGTGGGCAGGGCCGCAGTCCGACCTGATGTCTGCCCCCAGCCCACCGCTGGGGCCACAGTCAGACTGGTGTGTGCCTTCTCTTCCCCTCTCCTAGGGGCGGGATTCACTGTGGGGTGGTGTGGCTCGTCTGGGCTACTTGCACCCTGCCAGGCTTGTGATGCTGGGGATCTGGCGTATTAGCTGGGGTGGGTAGGCAAGGTGCTCGGGGGCAGGAGGGGCAGGCTTAGATCGCTTCTCCTTAGGTGATCCACTTCAGGAGGGGCCCTGTGGCAGCGGGAGGGAGTCAGATCCGCTGCCGGAGGTTTGGCTCCGCAGAAGCGCAGAGTTGGGTGTTTGCGCGGAGCGAGCAAGTTCCCTGGCAGGAACTGGTTCCCTTTGGGATTTCGGCTGGGGGATGGGCGGGGGAGATGGCGCTGGCGAGCGCCTTTGTTCCCCACCAAACTGAGCTCTGTTGTCAGGGGGCTCAGCAGCTCTCCCTCCCTTTATCCTCCAGCCTTCCCGCTTTCCGAGCAGAGCTGTTAATTTCTGACCTCCCAGACGCTAAGTCGCGCTTGCTGTCGGAACACAGTCCGCCCGGCCCCTCCGCTTTTGCAAGCCAGACTCAGGGGCTCTGCTTGGCCGGCAAGCCTCCCCTCCGCCCCGGCTCCCTCCCGCCAGTCCGTGGAGCGCGCACCGCCTCGCCGCCCTTCCTACCCTCTTCCGTGGGCCTCTCGTCTGCGTTTGGCTCCGGCGACTCTGTTCTGCTAATCCTCTGGCGGTTTTCTGGGTTATTTAGGCAGGTGTAGATGGAATCTAAGTGATCAGCAGGACGTGCGGTGAGCCCAGCCTCCTCCTAAGCCGCCATCTTGCTGCAACTCCCTAAGTTTTTTTTTTAATGGTGCCACTATAGCCCACTGTTTTGATGTTCCACATCTTATGGAGACATTAGCTATTAATTGGTTCTTCCAATAACTTTTCCTATTACAGATAATACTGCACTGAGCATTGTTATACACATCACTTTCTACTTTGTGTATTATTTCCTTAGGGTATATTTTCAAGTATGGAATTACTGATTCCAGAAATAGAAACATCTTTATAAAATCTTGATATAATTTGTCACCTTGCTTTCTCTAAAGAATTATTCCAATTTATAAGGTTTTAGCAGTGTGTAGTCATAGTGATCTTTTTTGCCATCTTGCTGGCATTGTCAGTTCTTTTTTTTAAAAATGTAAAGAAAAGAACTGAAGGGGTATCAGAATTATGATTACCAATGCCATTGTAGTATGTACGTGAATCAAAAAAGGGAAAGGCATTTGTGATGGGCTTTTTCAACCTATGAGCTGGCCTAAAATTCCAAACCATTCTGCTTCTATTTTGAATACTTTGGCAATAAGCCCACATGAATAACTTAGTGAAATAAGGCATATTTATGACATAATATGTGAACTGGCTTATACATTTTATTTGAGTCTAATAAAACTATCATTCACAAATAAAACCAGAACAGGTTTATGGAATCAAAAAGAAGATAGGAAGAGAGAAAGGAGACCCAACTGGAAATACGCTTAGAGGCTGAGTGAACATATTTTAGAGTTACATTTAAATCTTTTCATGAATAATCTCAAAATAGAGTGGCTGCAGTGCTAAACTTAATGAACATTTTTTCCCAGGTGGATGATAATAACTCAGAAGCACTGGAAAGGAACTTTTAAATGGTAATTACTTTGCAGAGCACTTAAGGAGACATTATCTCATTTGAGCACTAGTACCCTGTAAGGCACACATTTCTGTTTTATTTTAGGAATAATTTGGGATTCCCTAGAGGTGATATTGTTGCATCCACACGACTCCTGAAACAGAATGCTATGGGCACTGGTGGCAGTCACAACAGTTTATTACAATGAGAGGCAAGGCCAACCGATCATGACCAACACTTGATAAGAGCGCGACCTCGAACAGCCGGGGTACAGAGTTTTTAAAGCCGATCACATCGTTTTATCATTACCTGGGAACAAACAGAGAAACAGTTCCCAGATGAGTTAGAAACAGTTCCCAGATGAGTTAGAAACAGTTGCCAGATGAGTTAGAAACAGTTGCCAAATGAGGTGATTATTTTAGACTTTCTGCCACTAAGTTGCAACCAGTGGATCTCCTTGACCTTGCCTCTGATGCTTTCTTTGAGTTTTTGTTTTCCTTCATTGGTAAAGCCTGATTTACAAGAGTATGAAACGTGATTTACAAGAGTAAAGTAAGGCTGTTTTCTCTTGACCTTCGGTGTCAGAACAAAGCTATTTTTAAGGCTACATGTTAGCCCTACACTACAATTTAGCCCTTATATTTCCCCCTTTTCTTGCCAGTGAATCAATCCCTTGATTCATCATTAGGAACTAAGGGGACATCGTGGGACCTAATCATCATAATTTTTATTTCACCAACTCGCCTCTTGACTAACCAATTGATTATGCATGGGCCAATGGTTAACCCAAGAAGTAACAATAGCAGTGGCCCAGCTGTGACGGTGAGCAGTGACGTGAGCCAGGGGGACCAAGAGAATAAACTCCAATACCAATTATTTCTGGCCTCCTGGCACGTTCCCTATTATCCCTGACCAAACGGAGAGTGTCTCAGATTACTCCGGAATTGTTGGCATAAAAACAGCACGTGTCTCCGAGGGCCACACAGAAACGCCCTTCCTTCATGAAGAGTAAATCAAGTCCTCTTCTGTTTTGTAATACAACCTTGGCTAAAGAGTCTACTTGGTGTTCCAGCCGAGAAATTGAAATTTCCAAGTAGCCTAGGTCTCGGTCTACTTGCTCGCTTATAGTTTTGAAATTTTGGTCCCCCACAATGAGTCCAGCAGTTCCAATAGCTGTGGATCCCGCAATTCCCAGTCCCACTAGGAGTGGAATGAGGACTGGTGCTGCCTTTTTCACCCTGGAATGTCCTTCGAACAGAAGTAAGTGTTCTTCTCTCCCTGCTTCTTCACTATATAGGTATATTTGTGGGAGAATATGAACTAGGATACAAATCTCTCGGGTGCCAACCCCAATGTATGTGGCTGCAATGCAGGAGGTCATTCCTGATGAGCAAGCAAACCAGGCTCCAGTAAGGGCTTGGTATGCTACATTTTTTGGGGGCTATCAGTATCTGATCTACTTGGAATATACACTTCTGCACAAGAGTTTTTGTAAAGGGAGGTATGCCAATTATATTCTTGGGACACTATGCACCAACCCTGCCCTTGGAGGTCTCCTAGGGTTAAAATTGGTCGTGAACCCCAAGGGCATAATGTCATGCTTGGATTTAGCAATGTTATGACATGCTTTTCTATGTCTTGTCCAATGCTGGCATTTGTAGCCACTCTCACATAATATGGGGGTTTAGGGTTTAAACACAGCCAACAATATTGTACAATCTCGGTGTGAGATGAATGTAGCCAAGCATACATAGAATCTACTACATCTAGCCAATGCGTCTCATGGGAGAAAGCGTTCTGGATATGACCTGTTGTTGGTAATTCTGACTTTGTGGGGGCACCTGATCGTTGGGTAGGTTGGGAAGGGACAGTCGGAAAGAGCGGGGGGTGTAAAATCATGTCCTTGTTTGGCCCTACCGGATTGGGTGGAGTTTTTCTTTTAACCCTTTGTATAGTAAAGGAAATGCCCTTGTCATCTCCTGGAGCATACATTCTGAGACCCCCCCCCCCCCCAAGTGTGTCTAGTGTCCCAGGAAGAGGAAAGATTACTGGAACTAGAAACCTTTTTTAAACATTTTTGTTGGGTTACATTTTCCTTGAGTCTTACGTTTGGGATCTGGAGTTCTAAGGCGGGTGATTAAGCAGTCATGGCCCTGTCCTGCCAGCCAGGGAGCCAGCGTTTCACAACCCCGTTTTGCACAATGGTATTGGCCTTTTCCTTCACATTCAACCTTTCTATTTGCAGGGCAACTGTATAACCCTGGTAGGTTAGCCAATTTTTGTTCTTGATCCCTGTGTCCACATCCATAGGTAACCACATAGGGGTTTTTGGGGACCAGAGGAGTGGAGCCCGTTGGCTGTTTATAATTAGTAATTAAAGTCTCCCATGAGTCTTCCACCAAGTCACAGAAATCAAACAAAAAACAAGGCACCGTTGAAGAGGTATTAGATGCTATCACCTTCCCCGTGACAGTGTCCCTGAGTTCCCATTGGTATGGCCAAAAAGATAGGGGATGCAATTCCGTACAGTCCCCCCAACTTATCATTATACAAACCGAGACAATTATTATGCCCGCATCAGTCTTAGCTTTAAAGGATCCTCTGGGTGCCTTTGGACCTTCCATTGCTGTTCGTTGTCTGGTTTCGTATCAGTCTGGGGTGTTCCCGCCTTTACGCAGTTTTTCTTAAACTGAGAGTGATGAATCCAGGTTCGGACACCATCTACCTTCATGGCTGTGGGCATAGTCAGGATCATGGTGTGCGGTCTTTTCCAGTGCAGCTCCAGGGTTTTAGGCTTGTGCCTCTTGACCCAGACTAAGTCTCCTGGTTGAAAGGGGTGAGGAAGAACAGGAGGATGAGTGAAGGCTTCTTTCAAGGCCCTGGTTATTTCCTTTTGTACATGTTGCAGGGCCATTAGTGAAGCCAGCAAATGGTCCTGTTCCAGTTGTTCCATTACGTCGTCTCCTAGCCTCGGCAGGATAGGTGGAGGTCTGCCAAATAAAATTTCATAAGGGGAAAATCCCTTGACAAATGGAGTACAACATGCTCGCAAAAGGGCAAAAGGCAGGACATCAACCCAATTTTCACCTGTCTCAAGGGACAATTTGGTTAAGGTCTCTAAATTTTAGGGTCCAATTCATCCTTTCTACTTGAGCTGGGCTCTGAGGTCTATACGTACAATGTAATTTTCCAATTTACTCCCAATGCCTGGGCTAGACCCTGGGACACCTGCGCCGTGAAGGCCGGGCCATTGTCCGATCCTATGCTCAGAGGCAGCCCGAATCTAGGAATTATTTCATTTAATAATTTCTTAACTGGGAACGCCTCGAGCCACCCGGAGAAGGTGTCTACAAAAACAAGCAGGTATTTATATCCGTATTTCCCTGGTTTAATTTCAGTAAAATCTACTTCCCAAAACCAGCCTGGTTCAGTTCCTCTATCTCTTTTAGCTTCTGAAACCTTCTTACTTGCACCCTGATTTACTTGGGCGCAACTTACACACCTTTCAACCATGTCTTCAATCTTTTTTCCCAGCCCTTGCGCCCTGAAATTTTTCCGCACTAATTCCGCCATCTTGGTTTTCCCAGATGATTCCCTTGGTGGAGTTGACACATCATGCGCGGCCCGAGTGCCGTGGGTAAGAGTATCTTACCTTCAGGATGCTGAAACCACTTTCGTCCTGGTATCATACTTCCCCCTTTTCTTGAAACCCACTCCAAATCTTTAGGAGTGTAACTGGGCTCCAGTGGAAGCAAAGGCTCTGTCAAGATCGGTATCTCCAAGGCACTTTTACTTTTAGTTAGGGCAGCTTCTCGGGCTGCTGCATCAGCCAGGAGGTTTCCGACTGCTTCTAGGGAGTCGCCTTTTTGATGTCCCGGGCAGTGAATGATTGCCAGCTTCGCAGGTTCCCAGATAGCTGCTAGAAGATCTAAAATTTCAGCTTTATTTTTGATGTCCTTGCCTTCCGCCATGAGGAGACCGCGCTCTTGATAAATGGATCCGTGTACATGCGCGGTTGCAAAAGCATAGCGGCTGTCCATATAAATATTAACTGACTTGTTTCTTCTGAGTTTTAGGGCTTTTGTTAGCGCGATGAGCTCTGCGCCCTGGGCTAAAGTTCCCAGGGGAAGGGTCTGTTGCCATAAAACCTCGCGGTCTGTTGTCACTGCAGCACCGGCATGCCTTTGCACTTGAAACACAAAACTACTGCCATCTGAAAACATGCTATCAGGGTCCTGTAAGGGAACATCTGTAATATCGGAGCGGAGGGATGAGATCGTCGCCAAGGTTTCTGGGCAAGAGTGCAGAGGCGGACCTTGTCCTTTGGGCAGCAAAGTGACTGGGTTTAAGGCTGTGGGGGCACAAAAACGTATTTGGGGCTGGTCGAGTAGCAATGCTTGATATTGGGTAATCCGAGCATTTGACAGCCATCTCTCTGGGGGAGCCCGCAGTAAAGCCTCCACTTCATGGGGTCCCATGACAGACAATGTTTGCCCCAAGGTTAGTTTGCGTCTTTAGGAGTGTGGTGGCGGCAATTTGTCAAATGCATGAGGGCCACCCAGAAGCAACTGGGTCCAGCCATTTGGATAAATAGGCCACCGGTCGGGGCCAAGGTCCCAGGCGGTGAGTCAGAACTCCTTTGGCTACCCCCCTTTTTTGGCTACAAACAAATGGAATGGCTTGGTGGGATCTGGCAGGGCCAAGGCTGGTGGGGTCATGAGAGCATCTCATAAGGCTTAGAAGGCTTTAGTTTGAGTCTCCCCCCATGTGAAGGACTCTGGAGACCCCTTGAGAGTGGCATACGAAGGGGCTGCCAGTTCAGCAAAGCCAGGTATCCATAGTCTGCAGTAGCCTGCTGCCCCCAGGAACTCGCGAACTTGTTTGCGAGTTTTAGGCTGAGGAATATCGAATATAGCCCAAATTCTTTGTTCACCGAGATAGTGCTTACCTTTTTTAAGGTTGTGACCTAAATAGGTCACTGCAATATGACAGATCTGTGCTTTTCTGGCTGACACCTAGTACCCCAGTTTTTGCACAAGACCCAAGAGTTCTTTGGTGGCTCTCAGGCATTTTAAATGAGAAGGGGCCACCAACAAGATATCATCAACATATTGCAGTAGAGTTACCTGAGGGTTGGAGATTCGAAATGGCTCTAAATCCTGGTGCAGGGCCTCATTAAAAAGAGTAGGAGAATTTTTAGATCCCTGGGGGTGTCGAGTCCAAGTGAGCTGTCTGGCTTTTCCCTCTTCAGGATCAGTCCATTCAAATGCAAATAGTGGCTGGCTTTGCGGGGCCAGCGGGATGGCAAAGAAGGCATCTTTTAAGTCCAGAACTGTATAATACACCTGAGAAGGGGGAAGCAAACTAAGGAGAGTATAAGGGTTGGGTACAGTGGAATGAATGTCCATTACCCTGGTGTTTACTGCTGTTAGGTCCTGAACTGGCCGGAAATTGGATGAATAAGGCTTCCAGACAGGGAGAAGCAGAGTGTTCTGTGGCGACTTGCATGGGATCAAAATGCCAGAGTCGCACAAACGCTTGATGTGAATGACGATTCCCCGCCTAGCCTCCCGGGACATGGGATAATGTCTTAGTCTTACCAGAAGTGCAGATGCCTTAAGTTCCACTATTATCGGAGCTTGATGAATCGCCAGCCCAGGTGGATTGGTCTCGGCCCATACCTGGGGGAAGTCTGCCTGGAGGCTTATAAGGAGGGGATCGACTGCATGGACATTTTTATCACTCACCAGAGTGAGCAGGCCCTCTTCCCCAAGTGGCACAGTCACCATTACTGTTGTTGGGCCATCCTGGCCTTTAATATGCATACCCCCTTCAGTGAATTTCAAACTGCAGTAGGTCTCTACCTAGTAATCCAGGGTAGGGACATTCAGGTATGAATAGGAAAGAATGTGTGATGGTTTTATGGCCTAAATCTACTTGTCATTCAGTGGTCCATTTACAAGTCTGGGACCCAGTTGCTCCTTGCACCAGGGTTGCTCCTTGCCTGATGGGGCCAGGATCTTGTTTTAGAACTGAAATGTTGCCCCAGTGTCCACCAAGAAGGTCTTAGGTTGGCCCCCTATATTAACAGTAACCAACGGCTCAGAAGTGGGCTACCAAGCCATGGCCCTGTCAGTTGGAATCGACTCCCATTACAGATACCTGGAGTGGCCGAGTTTTGCGTGGGGCTAAGTTGGGGCAATCCTTTTTCCAGTGTCCCTCTTGTTTGCAATATGCACATTGGTTTTTTCCTAGTGGCGCTTTAACCCTTTGTCTTTTTTCTTTTGCCCAGACCAGAATTCTTTGGACGTTCTGGGTCCTCTTCCCCGCGGGCATCCAGGACAGCCGCTACCACCCTAGTCAATTTTTTTGTCTTTCTTCCTGAGAATCCCTATTGTTAAAAACTTTTTGGGCTATTTCAACTAACCCAGATAAATTTTTTCCTTCAAACCCATCTAATTTTTGTAACTTTTCCGAATGTCTGGGGCCTTTGTAAGACAAAGGCCAGGTTTAATGCCCTTCTATTTTCAGGTGCCTCAGGGTCAATAGGGGTAAAGGTGCGGTACATCTCCATGAGCCTTTCTAAGAAGGCTGAGGGGCTTTCCTCGGCCCCCTGAACTACTTCTGTTACCTTAGACATGTTTGGGCGGCCGCTGGGAGACCTCCCAGTAGAGTCTGGCGAAATAGGGTCAATGATCGCCTACCGTGAGGAGTGTTTCAGTCCCAATTTTCAGGATGTGAGGAGGGAAAAACTTCCTCAAGTACAGCAGGATCCCCGGCGGGTTGCCCGTTTGGCCCCATCACTAATTTCTGGGCCTCATGATGGATCTTATCTCTTTCCTCAGTGGTGAAGAGAACCTGCAAGAACTGCTGGCAGTCATCCCAGGTTGGCTGATGGGTCACAAATATAGTTTCAAGAAGAGAAATTAATGTTTGGGGTTTCTCTGAGAATGAGGGGTTTTGAAGTTTCCAATTATAAAGGTCGCTAGTGGAGAAGAGTACATAAGTCATAAAGGGTCGGACATCACCCTGCAGGGGTGGCCCTGGAAGAAGGGGCAGGGCAGTGGGAGGGGGATGGAATTCCAGGAGTCCCTGACCAGGTGTGAGACAGGCTCAGGGGAGTGTCCCGACTCGGGCTTGCCTCCTGATCTGAAGCATCTTGACTTGCATTCTTTGAGCGAGAACTATAGGGCGGCGGGTGGTTTCTTTTTCCTCTGGTGCAGGTGATAGAGGGGGCAGCCACCTAGTCCCATCAAGATTCTTATTCTGAGCTCCAAATGGGCGGCCTTTGAGTTATAAAGCCTGAACTTTAGGGAGGCAAGGGGGAAGGGGAAGAAGTTTTAACCAATCTGGAGGGTTTTCAATGAGGGTCCTCCATGCCTCAATGTATGGAATGTGGTCTTCGTGCCTAGAAAAGACAATATCATGAACCTTATATACCAAAGTAAGGTCAAAGGTCCCCTGTGGAGGCGATTCGACCTGAAAGCTGGTCCATTCCACCTCACAGAGAGTTCGAAGGACTGGCTTCTTAACGTGGAGGGCAAAAACTGAGGCAGCTCTCCTATAGTCCTAGAAAGGAGTTAGTATGAGACTCTGATTTTGACCCATGACAAAGATAGGCAAAACTGACAGGGACGCACAGTCAACAGGAAGAGGACAAGACACGAAGACAACACAGTTTGAGATCTCAAGGCCAGTAGGCCGTGGCCGTCACCTGAAAAATAGGATCTTTCTTGACAAAAACCAAATCAAATGGGGTCCATTGGTGTCCCGGTAGCATCCCTGACTCCGGGTCTATAGGCGCATCCGACAGACCCTCCTGAGTCATTCAAATGGTGCGGCCCAAGAATCCCTTACCTCTCCCAATCCCGAGCTTCCTCCCAGGGGTTGGTGGAGCAATCCGAGGAAAAAGCCCTGTTTCAGACCTTTAACTTTCCCGGCCAATGCACCAAATATTGCATCCACATGACTCCTGAAACAGAATGCTAGGGGCACCAGTGACAGTCACAACAAAGTCTATTACAATGAGAGGCAAGGGACCAACACTCTTGATAAGAATGCGGCCTCGAACAACCAGGGTACAGAGTTTTTAAAGCTGATCACATCGTTTTATCATTACCTGGGGACAGAACAGAGAAACAGTTCCAAGATGAGTTAGAAACAGTTGCCAGATGTGTTAGAAACAGTTGCCAAATGAGGTGATTATTTTAGACTTTTTGCCACTAAGTTGCAACCAGTGGATCTCCTTGACCTTGCCTCTGATGCTTTCTTTGAGCTTTTGTTTTCCTTCATTGGTAAAGCCTGATTTACAAGAGTATGAAATGTGATTTGCAAGAGTAAAGCAAGGCTGTTATCCCTTCACCTTCAGTGTCAGAACAAAGCTGTTATTTTTCAAGCTTCCCGTTAGCCCTACACTACAATTTAACCCTTACAATACGAATTACCTAAGGTCACATAGCTAATAACCAGTAGAGCAGTGACTCAAACATCTTTGCTACCTGTGACCTTTCCATCATGTTTAAGGATTACTTTCAACAACTGTTATTAAAATCTTCATTTACCAGAGTTCTTTACTGGAAAAAATTAATGAAAATGATCACCGAAGATGAAAACTATTCCAAATATTAAGCCAAGAGATTTATTATAACATGATCTAAACTGGCATAAAATTCCAGAAGATTTCGTCATTAAAAATGCTATAGAAACTCAGTTAAAAACCCATTTCTTAACATTACATCTCTGTGATGTGGACATGGAAGTCAAAGTCTTAGAAACACACACACACAAAACAGCAGAAGGTAAAATAATATTATAGTAATAATATTCATAATCAACATTCTTCTGGGTCTCCCAAGTACACTAAAAATCAAGTTTTTGAAATTTAAAAACCAATGCTGTGACACTTCTTTGTGGAAGAGAGAAATTAGATATTTGTTTGAAATAAAGGTATATATTGTTTTTGACTGTTTCCTTCTAAAACTGCATCTCAAAGTCTTTACTCATTTCATGATAATATCAACTCCCCTACTACTAAAAGTAGAAATATTTCAGCATGTTACCATCAGGGTAAATTCCTATAAGCTGTCTTTTGAAAATCTTTCGTGTTCACAGATAATCTCTTAATTTATATCATCCCACCATTTGTATCATCTTCCACCAGTAAATTTACATTAATATATTTTTAAACTTTATACCTAAAAAAAGTGAATCTGGTCCAAATCATGGGGTGACTCCTAAAACTAGAACCAAATAAGTCTGCCCATTCTTTGTTCTGCCCGTCTGTGTTAAGCTCCATATGCCAGGGTAGCCAAATGGGTCTTTTTTTTTTTTTTAATTGTATCAGCTGACAGCTGTGAGTAATCGATCTGTTTCAACCAGCCGAAACCAGATCTGTCTCCCAACTAACACCCCTGCATCTAAAGCTTGTGTTTCTTGGAACAAAATGATGTGTTTACGTAAAAAAAGAAAAATAGAGTCATGTTTTCTTTACTCTCCAGGAGGTGTTTGGTTACCAGACCCAGAATCTTCGCAGAGCCCTGTGCCTTATAACAACCATGCTGACATGTGGGGTTCTTCTGCTGGTGTTCTACTGGAAGCCCCAGTGGAGAGTGTGGGCTAATTGCAACCCATGCCCTTTGCAAGAAGCAGACACTGTTTTGCTAAGAACAACGGTACGTGCCCTTCAGCATTGCATTGGTGGTGCCACCAATGGCTGGCTGGTGTTCCAGAGATCTTTCTTTGCTTGAGTTTTCTTGTCCCCAAGTAGATGGCAATAGTATCCTGGAACTTGCCCTCTCTTACTTTGACTCAGGAAGGAAAGGCATTTCCTCCATGTCACTCTGGGGAAATGACTACTCTGTCAGGCTAATTTTCAGTTTCCTTAGCCATTACATGAGTAGTGGCTGTTGGTATTACAACTCTTAAAGACATAACACAGGAAGGATGTATTTTTAGATATTTTTCAGTTTTTTTAGAATACAAATTTTGAGGGGAAGTAGATTTTAAACCCTTAAATGTCATGTTAAGATAGCCAGAAGCTGTTTTCTTCATAAAAAAAAAAAAAAAAAAACTTTCCTGTGAAGTGTGTCTTTTTATTCTCTAGCACAGTGGTTCTCAAATTAGTTGGAGGGCTCCTTAACACAGACTGCTGACCTCACCCCAGAATTTTTGATTTAGTAGGCTTATGGTAGGGCTGAGAATTTGCATTTTTAGCAAGTTTCAAGCTAATGCTGATCCTCTTGTCTGTAGCCCAAACTTTGAGAATCTCTGGTCTAGGTAGGTATTTGGTTGATTGAGTGACTTATTGAATAAATAATATTTGAGAATTTCATGGGCTGGATTGATTTCTCTAGGATGAATTCCAAAGATATACGAGGAAGAAGGTTATATGCCTCTACTTAGCGACACTGAAGTTTCCTATAAGCAAGAACCCAGAAGAACCCCTGGTGGCTGACCGCCACTCTGTCATTAACCATGCGGTATTGAAGCCAGAATTAAAAGTAAGCAATTTTGAGCACAATGTTATGGCATGTCTTTGCTAAAAAAGAATACTGCAAATGTTTATTGGAGGAAAGTTCTGAATGTCATGCTGCTGGGCTGGGAATTACAACAGTGTGTCAAGGCAAGTGAGGCTGCTGGGCTGGGAATTACAACAATGTATCAAGGCAAGTGAGAGCTGCGTGGGGACCCCTACCAAGAAGCCCTCACCTCCCCTGATGGGCTTTACTTGGTGAATGACATCTGTTCTATCACATTTGTAATTGCAGCTGCGATATATCCAAGTGCGGAAAATCAGGTATGTTTGGGACAACTTGGAGAAGAGGTTTCAGAAAGTCGGGTAAGTCTTTTTCTCAGCATTCATCAGGATATAAGGGAGGAACCGGATTTGTTGGGTGCCACGAACTAAGGTATGCTTCTTGTCCTGACCACACGCTAGCCTGCTGGAAGACAGCAACTCCTGCTATGATATCCACCACACGTTTGGACTGGGCCTGACCAGTGAAGAGCAAGAGGTCAGGTAGGGTTTGTGATACTTCCTGAGAGTAAACTCGGCCAGCAGAAATTGAAATATCAAATGGCTTATGATCAGTGAGCTATTGGCATAATGCTTCATCAGCTTCATTAAATTCCAGTTTTGTTTACCAGCAACAGAGACAAATTTTAAGTTGTTTTCATCGCAGGCAAACTTATTAAAAAAAGAAGAGCCCAAAAGAACATTGCAGGCATATAATATTTGGTCTTTTCTTTCAGGATTGTAAAATAGTCTCGTCTGTGTTGTTTTCATTCTTTCCTTAAAAAGCCTTGAGTCATTTCATAGACATCTGATTTGTCATCCTCTAAATCCTTGGAGAGGCAGAAAGACAATATTATGATTAATTTTCCTATGAAGAAACAGCCTGGAGATGAGGATTTTGTTTGCTCGGGTAGTTGTGTCATTCATAACACCTAGAACAGTGCCTGATTCATGGTGGACGCTCAACAGATATTTGTGGAATGAATGAATACATGAATGCATTCATTAATCTATTGACCGAATGCCTTTACTAGGCTAAGCACTTTGCAAGCACTAAAGATCTAAGGATAAATAAGGCTTACTCACTACCCCAGAGACATTCACTAACTATTGGGAAAGAATAGTGGTACAATTGTGAGAATGATAGCTATAAATGCACAGAGATTAGGACATAATAGTATAGTAGTACCATCAAAATGCTTATGCTACTTATTAACCCATAGCGATTTTGAGTCTCTGCTTCCCTCATCTGTAATTTGAGATAGTGAATGCTGGTGAGTCTGAAAGGAAACCATTGCAAGACTTCCCCAGAATCCTAATAATTAGCTTCATTTCTTGCCCATTTTCAGGACCTATCCTGCCCGACCTTCCTCACAGTCTATAAGAAACACAAATTCTCCAGCTAAGAAGCATTCTGGTACATAAAATACAGGTTCTTGGGCTCCACCCTCATAATTTTCATTTAGTAAGTAGGAACTAAGGGTAGCGGTGAGAGCAGAAACTGCATTTTTAGCAAACCCCCCTCCAACGATTCATATGCGCACCAACTCTGAGAATTACCGATCTGTTGTTTTTAAACTTTTCTCCTGCTGAATGAAAAATGACGAAAAAATGAACAAGGCATCATCCAGATTCTGACAATGTTTGCAAAACGCCTTAGAGATAATATCACTGTATAAGATTTCAGATGTAATGCTGATTACGTTGAAACACAAAATGTTGTCAGAGTCATTAAGAGCGTACTGGTTTCATAGCATTAAGCACCAGACACGTGAAGGATTGAGCTAAGTTAGGAGGTGTAGTTGATTAACGCAAGTTTACTTCTCCTAGGACACCATTTCTGCAGGAAGGATTGCCCTTCACATTTGTCCTTAGCGAGTGCCAAGCTTTACTAAATATCACACATAATTAAATTTAAAGCTGGTCCACACCGTAAAGAACTTGACAATGTAATGAGCAAGACAAAGAGTTTAGTTTCCCAAATGCGAAGGATAGAGGAGATAATCTACTTTCAAATACACAGGCAGGTTTTACTCATGGGTTTTTCTAGGTGGACAGTAAAGAGAGTGAATAGAATGTGAAGTTCTCCTCCTCCCACCCCTATCATTTTTTATTTTTTATTTTATTATTTTTTTCCCATCATTTTTTAATGTAAGACTAGGGCTTTTTTTTTTTTTCAAAACTCAAAATGCGATTGTTTGAGTGATATCTGATTAAATTCCTAACTGGAGATGAGTTTGCCTTCATGAAAAGCAAGGATGCAACATGAGAAATGGAGTATACTGAGAACTCCTTGATGACAAAAAGCCACAAAGTCTAAATACAACTTTCTCTTCAGGCTTCCCAGAAACCAGGCAAAGAGGGAAAATGGACACATTTATGTGGTCACCTTTTTGGTAGCAAAAAGCAAATCAGGACATCAGGAGAGACAACATCCTGAAGATAAATTTTCAGAAGGCCTTTGGAAGAAAAATATTCCAGGAGGTTCCCCGCTCCTATCTTCATTCATTCATGAACTGGATGCCACTTTCTCTCTCACTACCTGTCATAGATAGGTCCACAGGGACTTGAGGCAATTCTCTTATCTCACAGAAACAGGGAAAACCACACCTACCTTACCCCCATCCATCCAATAGTCTTATGGGGACAGTTGTGCACCTCCTCATTTTCTTTTCACTTAATGCCCTGCTCCTGCCTCCTTTGTTTACCCTCCTGAAATAGAAGGAGAAATGTTTGGTGGTCAAGACAGCTCTTAACGTGGGCCCCAGACCAGTCACCCTGTTGGTAACCCAGCTCTCTGGAAGAAGAAAAGCTTGGATGGGGAGAGTCTGCCAAATTCTATCGTGGGAAAAACAACAGCTATTGCTGATTTCAAGCCACCAACGTGACATCACTGAATGTGGAGCTTGGAAGAGATGTTCCCTGTCAGTTTGGGTATACTTCAGGGCCGAACTTAATTCTCAACGTCTGTCACCTGACTGGGAAAAAAGGGCATGCCTGTGAGTACCAGAGGAAAGGAATCTTGAGTCACAGGCAGCAAACCCAGCAGCACACGCTGATTGACCTCTCTGTCTCCCAGCATCTCTGCACCTCAGTGTTTTCACACATGGAGTCAGAAGACCCTGGTTTGTGTCCTCTGGGATCCATGCAAATCATTGCAGTAGGAAAGGCGCGGCTTGGAAATCAAACTTGGGCTGAGCTCTGTTACACCTTAGATTCAGGAAACGTCATGCACATTGCACCATCAGTGCTCACGGAGTGTGAGGTGGAGTCGTGGAGCCCACGGTGTGACACCTGGATCCGCTTCTTTCCTGCTCTGTGGCTCTGGGGGAGTTACTGAGTTTATCTGAACTTCAGTTTCCTTTATAATAAAGATGATAATATGAAACCTCGTAGAGGTAATGTGATGATTACAGGAGATAATACGTATAAAAGGCTAAGAGTTGCATTGTCACAATTAATACTAGATATGGGTACCTTTGGCAGAACACACACAATGAATAGTTTTTCCCATTGGCAAAATGGGAGATATTAGCCCTTTCCTTTAGACCGTTGTGACAAACGAGAGAATCTTGTGTGAGAACGCTGTAGATTGTCAGATGCTGTACAAACATAAGGGCCTCTTACTGGAATGTACTCATGTGTGGATTAGCAAAGTGTTAGATGTGAAGACCATATATCATCTTCTAGTTTGTTGGCTCATTCATTCATGTATTTATTTTCATATACTAAGGGCCTGTCCTAGGTGCTGAAGAGACCAAGGTAAGATATATATGATCTCGAACATCAAGAACAATCTAGAATGCCTGAGAATTCTAGAAACATAGTCACATCTGGGTCTTGTTAGGTGTTCTCAGAATGTGATTGAATTGTTTAAAAAATAACTCAACATGCCTTTCTAACTGCATTTTGTTTCTTGAGTTGCATTAAGATATTTTTTTTAACTAGAAAATCAACTTTGTCCATCAGGCACTTTCATTTTAAAACTATGTTAATATTTTAGGATGTGCACATTAATATTTTTTAATTAAAGGCACAAAGAGCCTTAAAGGTAGAGAAGTGACTTTTGCCTAGTTTGGTTGTACTCACTTAATGTGGTTTTATTTTTATTTATTTTTATTTGTTTAATTTTTTTAAAATATGAAATTTATTGTCAGACTGATTTCCATAAAACACCCAGTGCTCATCCCAAAAGATGCCTCCTTCAATACCCATCACCCACCCTTTCAATGAGGTTTTAGATTTGGCACTTAATTGGTGATCACTTTCTTACAGAAGATTAGTGTGTGGGCCCAATGCCATTGAGGTAGAAATCCAGCCCATATGGAAGCTGCTTATTAAACAGGTAACTGTTTCATCTATCTTTGAAAAAAAAAACAATTTTTGTTCTTTATTTTTATTTCCTGGTATTCAGGAAATTTTAGGCAACACACGGATACTTGGATATGAACAAAATCTGTGGTTCATATAACTTCTTTTTGTTCTTCCCTTCTGTCTTTATGCTTTTCCTATCTGTGAAAGTTTTTTCCTTTTTTTTTTTTTTGATATTTCAATAAATATATTTTTATTCCAAGATTTCTAACTGGTCCTTTTTATTTATTTTTTATTTATTTATTTATTTATTTTCAACGTTTATTTATTTATTTTGGGGACTGAGAGAGACAGAGCGTGAACGGGGGAGGGGCAGAGAGAGAGGGAGACACAGAATCCGAAACAGGCTCCAGGCTCTGAGCCATCAGCCTAGAGCCTGACGCGGGGCTCGAACTCACGGACCACGAGATCGTGACCTGGCTGAAGTCGGACGCTTAACCGACTGCGCCACCCAGGCGCCCCTAACTGGTCCTTTTTAAATAACCACTTGTTTTTAATTAAAATCCATTAAAAAAATCTCTACCTGTGAGAGACAGATTCGTGTTCCATTATTTTCTGTTTTTTTTTCATTTTAAGTTTTTGATGGGGGTTGTAATGGTGGTGGTGGTGGGGTATTATTAATTCTGTGATCTTTTTGATGACTTTATTATTTTTTTATCAAGTTTATTTATTTATTTATTTATTTATTTAATATATGAGATTTATTGTCAAATTGGTTTCCATACATCACCCGGTGCTTATCCCAAAAGATGCCCTCTTCAATACCATCACCCACCCTCCCTTTCCTCCCACCCCCCCCCCCCATCAACCCTCAGTTTGTTCTCAGTTTTTAAGAGTCTTATGCTTTGGCTCTCTTCCACTCTAACCTTTTTTTTTTTCCCTTCCCCTCCTTCATGGGTTTCTGTTAAGTTTCTCAGGATCCACATAAGAGTGAGACCATATGGTATCTGTCTTTCTCTGTATGGCTTATTCCACTTAGCATCACACTCTCTAGTTCCATCCATGTTGCTACAAAGGGCCATGTTTCATTCTTTCTCATTGCCACGTAGTATTCCATTGTGTATATAAACCACAATTTCTTTATCCATTCATCAGTTGATGGATATTTAGGCTCTTTCCACAATTTGGCTATTGTTGAGAGTGCTGCTAGAAACATTGGGGTACAAGTGCCCCTATGCATCAGTACTCCTGTATCCCTTGGGTAAATTCCTAACAATGCTACTGCTGGGTCATAGGGTAGGTCTATTTTTGATTTTTTGAGGAACCTCCACACTGTTCTCCAGAGCGGCTGCACCAGTTTGCATTCCCACCAACAGTGCAAGAGGGTTCCCGTTTCTCCACATCCTCTCCAGCATCTGTAGGCTCCTGATTTGTTCATTTTGGCCACTCTGACTGGCGTGAGGTGATATCTGAGTGTGGTTTTGATTTGTATTTCCCTGATGAGGAGCGACGTTGAGCATCTTTTCATGAGCCTGTTGGCCATCCGGATGTCTTCTTTAGAGAAGTGTCTATTCATGTTTTCTGCCCATTTCTTCACTGGGAAAATTTTTTTTTGGGTGTGGAGTTTGGTGAGCTCTTTACAGATTTTGGATACTAGCCCTTGGTCCCATATGTCATTTGCAAATATCTTTTCCCATTCTGCTGGTTGCCTTTCAGTTTTGTTGATTGTTTCCTTTGCTGTGCAGAAGCGTTTTATCTTCATAAGGTCCCAGTAGTTCATTTTTGCTTTTAATTCCCTTGCCTTTGGGGATGTGTCAAGTAAGAAATTGCTATGGCTGAGGTCAGAGAGGGCTTTTCTTGCTTTCTCCTCTAGGGTTTTGATGGTTTCCTGCCTCACATTCAGGTCCTTTATCCATTTTGAGTTTATTTTTGTGAATGGTGTGAGAAAGTGGTCTAGTTTCAACCTTCTGCATGTTGCTGTCCAGTTCTCCCAGCACCATTTGTTAAAGAGACTGTCTTCTTTCCATTGGATGTTCTTTCCTGCTTTGTCAAAGATTAGTTGGCCATACATTTGTGGGTCTAGTTCTGGGGTTTCTATTCTATTCCATTGGTCTATGTGTCTGTTTTGGTGCCAATACCATGCTGTCTTGATGATGACAGCTTTGTAGTAGAGGCTAAAGTCTGGGATTGTGATACCTCCTGCTTTGGTCTTCTTCTTCAAATTACTTAGGCTATTCGGGGCCTTTTGTGGTTACATATGAATTTTAGGATTGCTTGTTCTAGCTTCGAGAAGAATGCTGGTGCAATTTTGATTGGAATTGCATTGAATGTGTAGATAGCTTTGGGTAGTATTGACATTTTGACAATACTTATTCTTCCAACCCAGGAGCATGGAATGTTTTTCCGTTTCTTTATATCTTCAATTTCCTTCATAAGCTTTCTGTAGTTTTCAGCATACATATCTTTTACATCTTTGGTTAGATTTATTCCTAGGTATTTTATGTTTCTTGGTGCAATTGTGAATGGGATCAGTTTCTTTGTCTTTCTGTTGCTTCATTATTCGTGTATAAGAATGCAACTGATTTCTGTACACTGATTTTGTATCCTGCGACTTTGCTGAATTCATGTATCAGTTCTAGCAGACTTTTGGTGGAGTCTATCGGATTTTCCATGTATAATATCATGTCCTTTGCAAAAAGTGAAAGCTTAACTTCATCTTTGCCAGTTTTGATGCCTTTGATTTCCTTTTGTTGTCTGATTGCTGATGCTAGCACTTCCAACACTATGTTAAAACAACAGCGGTGAGAGTGGACATCCCTGTCGTGTTCCTCATCTCAGGGAAAAAGCTCTCAGTTTTTCCCCATTGAGGATGATGTTAGATGTGGGCTCTTCATAAATGGCTTTTATGATGTTTAGTATAATCCTTCTATCCCGACTTCCTCGAGGGTTTTTATTAAGAAAGGATGCTGAGGGGCACCTGGGTGGCTCCGTCAGTTAAGCGGCTGACTTCGGCTCAGGTCATGATCTCGTGGTCCATGAGTTCAAGCCTCACGTTGGGCTCTTTGCTGACAGCTCAGAGCCTGGAGCCTGTCTCAGATTCTGTGTCTCCCTCTCTCTGACCCTCCCCCATTCATGCTTTGTCTCTCTCAAAAATAAATAAACGTTAAAAAAATTTATAAAAAAAAGGATGCTGAATTTTGTCAAATGCTTTTTCTGCATCAATTGACAGGATTGTATGGTTCTTATCTTTTCTTTTATTAATGTGATGTATCACGTTGATTGATTTGTGAATGTTGAGCCAGCCCTGCAGCCCAGGAATGAATCCCACTTGATCATGGTGAATAATTCTTTTTATATGCTGTTGAATTGGATTTGCTAGTATCTTATTGAGAATTTTTGCGTCCATATTCATTAGGGATATTGGCCTGTAGTTCTCCTTTTTTCCGGGTCTCTGTCTGGTTTAGGAATCAAATACTGGCTTCATAGAATGAGTCCAGAAGTTTTCCTTCCCTTTCTATTTTTTGGAATAGCTTGAGAAGTATAGGTATTATCTCTGCTTTAAATGTCTGGTAGAACTCCCTTGGGAAGCCATCTGGTCCTGGACTCTTATTTGTTTGGAGATTATTAACTGATTAAATTTCTTCGCTGGTTATGGGTCTGTTCAAGCTTTCTATTTCCTCCTGATTGAGATTTGAAAGTGTGTGGGTGTTTAGGAATTTGTCCATTTCTTCCAGGTTGTCCAGTTTATTGGCATATAATTTTTCATAGTATTCCTTGATAATTTCTTGTGTTTCTGAGCGATTGGTTGTAATCATTCCATCTTCATTCATGATTTTATCTACTTGGGTCATCTCCCTTTTCTTTTTGAGAAGCCTGTCTAGAGGTTTATTAATTTTATTTTTTCAAAAAACCAACTCTTGGTTTCGTTGATCTGCTCTACAGTTTTTTTAGATTCTATATTGTTTATTTCTGCTCTGATCTTTATTATTTCTCTTCTTTTGCTGGGTTTAGAGTGTCTTTGCGGTTCTGCTTCTATTTACTTTAAGTGTGTTGTTAGATTTTGTATTTGGGATTTTTCTTGTTTCTGGAGGTAGGCCTGGATTGCAATGTATTTTCCTCTCAGGACTGCCTTCGCTGCATTCCAAAGCATTTGGACTGTTGTATTTTCATTTTTGTTTGTTTCCATATATTTTTAAATTTCTCTAATTGCCTGGTTGACCCACTCATTCATTAGTAGGGTGTTCTTTAACCTCCGTGCTTTTGGAGGTTTTCCAGACTTTTTTCTGTGGTTGATTTCAAGCTTTATAGCATTGTTGTCCGAAAATAAGTATGGTATGATCTCAATTCCTTTATACTTATGAAGGGCTGTTTTGTGACCCAGTATGTGGTCTATGCTGGAGAATGTTCCATGTGCACTCGAGAAGAAAGTATATTCTGTTGCTTTGGGATGCAGAGTTTTAAATATTTCTGTCAAGTCCATCTGATCCAATGTATCATTCAGGGCCCTTGTTTCTTTATTGACCATGTGTGTAGATGATCTATCCATTGTTGTAAGTGGGGTATTAAAGTCCCCTGCAATGACCACATTCTTGTCAATAAGGTTGCTTATGTTTGTGAGTAATTGTTTTATATATTTGGGGGCTCCCATATTCAGCACATAGACATTTATAATTGTTAGTTCTTCTGATGGATAGACCCTGTAATTATTATATAATGTCCTTCTTCATCTCTTGTTACAACCTTTAATTTAAAGTCTAGTTTGATATAAGTATGGCTACTCCAGCTTTCTTCTGACTTCCAGTAGCATGATAGTTCTCCATCCCCTCACTTTCAATCTGAAGGTGTCCTCAGGTCTAAAATGAGTCTCTTGTAGACAGCAAATAGATGGGTCTTGTTTTTTTTTTTTTTTATCCATTCTAATACCCTATGTCTTTTGGTTGGTGCATTTAGTCCATTTACATTCAGTGTTATTATAGAAATATATGGGTTTAGAGTCACTGCAATGTCTGTAGGTTTCATGCTTGTAGCGATGCCTCTGGACATTGTCTCACAGGATCCCCCTTAGGATCTCTTGTAGGGCTGGTTCAGTGGTGTTGAATTCCCTCAGTTTTTGTTTGTTTGGGAAGACCTTTATCTCTCCTTCTATTCTAAATGACAGACTTGCTGGATAAAGGATTCTCGGCTTCATATTTTTTCTGTTCATCACATTGAAGATTTCCTGCCATTCCTTTCTGGCCTGCCAAGTTTCAGTAGGGAGATCCGTCACGAGTCTTATCAGTCTCCTTTTATATGTTAGAGCACGTTTATCCCTAGCTGCTTTCAGAATTTTCTCTTTATCCTTGTATTTTGCCAGTGTCACTATGATATGTCATGCAGAAGATCGATTCAAGTTACATCTGAAGGGAGTTCTCTGTGCGTCTTGGATTTCAATGCCTTTTTCCTTCCCAAGATCAGGGAAATTCTCAGCTATGATTTCTTCAAGTACACCTTCAGCACCTTTCCCTCTCTCTTCCTCCTCTGGAATACCAATTATATGTAGATGATTTCTCTTCAGTGCATCATTTGGTTCTCTAATTTCCCCCTCATACTCCTGGATTTTTTTTATCTCTCTTTTTCTCAGCTTCTTCTTTTACCATAATTTTATCTTCTAGTTCCCCAATTCTCTCCTCTGTCTTTTCAGTCCGAGCTGTGGTCACCTCTATTTTATTTTGCAGCTCATTAATAGCATTTTTTAGCTCCTCCTGGCTGTTCCTTAGTCCCTTGATCTCTGTAGCAATAGACTCTCTGCTGTCCTCTATACTGTTTTCAAGCCCAGCGATTAATTTTATGACTATTACTCTAAATTCACTTTCTGTTATATTGTTTAAATCGTTTTTGATCAGTTTGTTAGCTGTCGCTATTTCCCGGAGTTTCTTTTGAAGGGAATTCTTCCGTTTCGTCATTTTGGATAGTCTCTGCAGTGGTGGGAAACTGCAAGACACTTACCCTGTGCTGTCTTGAATAACTTGCATTGGTGGGTGGGGCTGCAGTCAGACCTGATGTCTGTTCCCAGCCCAACGCTGGGGCCACAGTCAGACTGGTGTGTACCTTCTCTTCCCCTCACCAAGGGGGGGATTCACCATGGGATGGGGTGGCCCGTCTGGGCTACTTGCACACTGCCAGTTTTGTGGTGCTGGGGATCTGGCGTATTAGGCTGGGGTGGATCAGCAAGGTGCACAGGGGTGGCAGGGGTAGGCTCAGCTCGCTTTTCCTTCAGTGATCTGCTTCGGGAGGGGCCCTGCAGCACCGGGAGGGAGTCAGACCCTCTGCCGGAGGGGATGGATCCACAGAAGCACAGTGTTGTTTGCGCAGTGAAAGCAAGTTCCCTGTCAGGAAATGATTCCTTTTGGGATTTTGGCTGGGGGATGGGCGAGGAATATGGTGCTGGTGAGCGCCTTTGTTTCCTGCCAAGCTGAGCTCTGTCGTCCGAGGCTCAACAACTCTCCCTCCCGTTGTCCTCCAGCCCTCTCGTTCTCCGAGCAGAGCTGTTAACTTATAACCTTCCAGATAAGTCCCGTTTGCTCTCAGAACACACTCCATCTGGCCCCTCCGCTTTTGCAAGCCAGACACAGGAGCTCTGTTTTGCCGGCGGGCCGCCACTCTGCCTGGCTCCTCCCACCAGTCCGTGTAGTGCACACCACCTCTCCATCCTTCCTACCCTCTTCCGTGAGCCTCTCGTCTACGCTTGGCTCAGGAGAATCCATTCTGCTAGTCTTCTGGTGGTTTTCTGGGTTATTTAGGCAGGTTTGGGTGGAATCTAAGTGATCAGCAGGACACAGTGAGCCCAGTGTCCTCCTACGATGCCATCTTCCGGAGCATCTCCTGCCCCTAATCTCTTTTTGATGATTTTAAACATATTAGTTTAGTCTTTCTCTGGTTACTTTATTATGTCAATTTTCTTGGGAATGACTTCTCTCTTTGTTAGTGGATTTATTTATTTTTTAGAATATTTTCTTTGTGTGCTTTGAAGTTATTTTTTTCCTTTTTTTGATTTAACTTTATTTTTTATTTTTCTAAATTTATATCCAAATTAGTATATGGTGAAGCAATGATTTCAGTAGATTCCTTAATGCACCTTACCCATTTAGCCCACCCCCTTCCCACAACCCCTCCAGCAACGCTCAGTTCTCCATATTTATGAGTCCCTCTATTTGTTTTGTCCCCCTTCTTGTTTTTATATTATTTTTGTTTCCCTTCCTTTAGGTGCATCTGTTTTTTCTCTTAAAGTCCTCAAATGAGTGAACTCATATGATTTTTGTCTTTCTCTGACAAATTTCATTTAGCATAATTCCATCCACGTGGATGCAAATGGCAAGATTTCATTCTTTTTGATTGCTGAGTAATACTCCATTGTATATATATACCACCTCTTCTTTATCCATCCATTAATGGGCATTGGCTCTTTCCGTACTTTGTCTATTGTTGATAGTGCTGCTATCAACATGGGGGTGCATGTGTCTCTTCGAAACAGCACACCTGTATCCCTTGGATAAACAGCACACCTGTATCCTTTGGATAAATGCCTAATAGTGCAATTGCTGCGTCATAGAGTAGTTCTATTTTTAGTTTTTTGGGGAACCTCCATACTGTTTTCCAGAGTGGCTGCACCAGCTTGCATCCCCATCCAATAACACAAAAGAGATCTTTTTTCTCCTTGCCAACATCTGTTGTTGCCTGAGTTGTTAATGTTAGCCATTCTGACAGGTGTAAGGTGGTAGCTCATTGTGGTTTTGATTTGTATTTCCCTGATGATGAGATGTGGAGCATTTTTTCATGTGTCGGTTGGCCATCTGGATGTCTTCTTTGGAGAAGTGTCTATTCATGTCTTTTGCCCATTTCTTCACTGGATTATTTGTTTTTTGGGTGTTGAGTTTGATAAGTTCTTTGCATATTTTGGATACTATCCCTTTATCTGATATGTCATTTGCAAATATTGAAGTTATTATTATTAGTGATGGTGATGGAAGCTCTGGTAGTGATGGAGGCAGCTCTGGTGAGCTGCCCTTAAGTGGTACTTCCCTTGTCTACATTTCTCTCTTTTTCTCTGTGTCCACTGTCCCTGTAGGATGGCTCTGAGTTTGCCTCTTGGTAGTCCCCATGGCCCTCAGTTCAGAACCAACTCCTGTAGGGTGGGGCTCTACTCCCCAGGATCAAGCAGATTCAGGCCTTGAGCCAGCTGGGGTTTGGCCAAGTTCACAGTGGCACCATGAACTTTGTTCTTTTCCATTTTGCCCTCTGCCAGTGAACAGCTGCTGGTTGTGACATTCCTTGGCCTCTGTTCCTGGGTCAGAGAGCAAGGCTGGTTTTGTCCCCTGCCACTGTGGCACACTGTCAATCATATTCCCTGTAGCATGAGCCCCTAGCCCACCACTCTCCAGTCCTGATTGTGCTAACCTCCACTCCATACTGCACATTTCTAGTCTATTTCTAATCCACAACAGTGGTCACTTTGTTTAGCATGGTCACATGTTAAAAAATAATTAGACTTTTATTTAGAGCAGTCTTCAGTTTGCAGAAAAATTGATTGGCAGGTACTGAGATTTCCCACATACCCCATGTCCCCCACATATGCAGTTTCCTCCACTATCAAAAAGCCAACTGCTGTTTAAACTTCCTGTTCAAATACATTTTTCACGTTGTCAAAGATTCTCCCAGGTGTCAATTTGGTTATTTTGAAAGGAGTGGTAGTATTTTCTCCATCTACTTACTAAGCCTTCAGTAGGAAAAAAGCAAGTAATACTACTTTGTATTTTGGTTTCAAAAGAATATTGAATAAGGGAGTTAAATTAATTATGATGGTGTTGTTTCTTATACAAGAAGTATTTAACCACATTTTCTACTGAGTTTATATAAACTCAAAATCATATTATCATTAGTGTATCATCTACAATTAGAGCATTTTATGCCAAGCAAAGAGAAGAGCTATAATTTGTAAGAAAAGCATGTTGCAATGGAAATAATAAGAAATATTAAAGAACAAAAGCTTTGTTAATGTACAAAATATATCCAAGGGTTTAAGAAACTCTTAAAATGCAGCCTATTAACTTACTAACTGGATGTCAGTTCATTGTGAGGACTAAAGTAGAAGTTTAATATATTAGAGAATTATAGAAAGTAGAGGTAACAGTGTGGCACCAGTTTTAGGTAATATTTCATCTAATTCATAATCATCATAAAGAGCACTTCACCAAGAAAATATTCCTTGTTTTGGTCAGATGGGTTTTTTCATTCACACTATGTCTGTACATCAGATGACTACATCTACCTCCTCAGGTTTGCCCTCTCTGCTATCATTATTAACAGTGGGGCCAGCAGGACCAAAATGGGGACAATTGAGGGAATAAAAAAAGTGAAAGGTATAATAGACCAAAATATATGTGCATGGATGGCCAGCTTTGGGCTCGTGATACATTCTTCCCATGAATTTCACTGCAGTTTTGGGTAAGATGACTCCCACCCCCCATCCCGTTCAAGGGAGGGGCCCATGCTGACATGCCTGATGCTCACAGCATCTTGCTAAAAACCTGTGATGTGACGAATATGTTATTTTTCAACAATCTGGATAAAAATGCAGTCTTCTATTTTCATCACACAACTTGACTAAATCTGCAGCATGTGAGTATGGGAAGAAGAAACTGCACTAAAAACGGTCAGAGATGAACTGTGTTTTAAGAGACTGAATTCTCCACTGTAAGTAAATAATGTTTAGAAAGGTAGATCGTTAGATTTTGATATTGATAAAATATTTTTCAAAATTCAAAATAAGAATAATCAATTTTTGACAGGCTCTGAGTGCTTAAAATAATTTTGCTTCCACCATAGCACATGCTATGTGCTTGACACTGACTCCACTGAAACTGAGTTCTAAGTGAATTCATCAATATTAGAGATCATTGTGTGTTGTAAAAAATGATTAAAAAAATCGATAAAATGACATCATCTGTTTTCTCTTCCAAGATTTTATTTAAGTTCAAGTTAGTTAACATGTCCTGCATTATTGGTTTCAGAAGCAGAATGTAGTGATTTATCATTTACATACAACACCCAGCGCTCATCACAAATGCCCTCCTTGATGACCTTCACCCATTCGACCCAACCCCCCATATACCTCCCTTCAGCAACCCTCCATTTGTTCTCTATAGTTAAGTCTCTCATGGTTTGCCTCCCTCTCTGTTTTTATTTTATTTTTCCTTCCTTTCCCTGTGTTCATCTGTTGTCTTTCTTAAATTCCACATATGAGTAAAATCATATGGTATTTGTCTTTCTAAGCATATACTTATTTGCTTAGTATAATACACTCTAGTTCCATCCACGTTGTTGCAAATGACAAGATTTCATTCTTTTTTGGTGGCTGAGTAATGTTCCATTATATACATACACCTCCCATGTTCTTTATCCATTCATCAGTCAATGGACATTTGGGTTATTGATATAATTTGGCTATTGTTAATAGTGCTGCTGTAAATATTGGGGTGCATGTGCCCCTTCAAATCAGTATTTTTTTTTTGTATCCTTTGAATGAATACCTGGTAATACAATTGCTGGATCATAGGATAGTTCTATTTTTAACTTTTTGAGGAGCTGTTTTATAGAGTGTCTGTACCAGTTTGCATTCGCATCAACAGTGTAAGAGGGTTCCCCCTTCTCTGTATCCTTGCTAGCATCCATTGTTTCCTGAGTTAATTTTAGCCATTCTGACAAGTGTGAGGTGGTACCTGGTATCTGGCAGTGGTTTTGATTTGTATTTCCCTGATGATGAGTGATGTTGAGCTTTTTTTTCATGTGTCTGTTAGCCATTTGAATGCCCTCTTTGGGGAAATGTCTGTTCATGTCTTCTGCCCATTTCTTCACTGGATTATTTTTGGGAGGTTGAGTTTGATAAGTTATTTATAGACTTTGGATACTAGCCCTTTGTCTTATATGTCATTTGCAAATATCTTCTCCCATTCTGTAGGTTACCTTTTAGTTTTGTTGATTATTTCCCTTGGTGTACAGAAGCTTTTTTTCTTGATGAAGTGCCAATAGTTCTTTTTTGCTTTCATGTCCCTTGCCTCTGGAGATGTATCTGGTAAGAAGTTGCTGTGGCCAAGATCAAAGAAGTTGCTGCCTATGTTCTCCTCTAGAATTTTGATGGTTTCCTGTCTCACAGGCCTTTCATCCATTTTGAATTTATTTTTGTGTATGGTGTAAGAAAGTGGTCCAGTTTCATTCTTTTGCTTATTGCCATCCAATTTTCCCAACACCATTTGTTGGAGAGCTTGTCTTCTTTCCATTGGATAGTCTTTCCTGATTTGTTGAAGATTAGCTGACCCTATAGTTGTGGGTCCATTTCTGGGTTGTCTATTCTGATCCATTGATCTATGTGTCTGTTTTTGTGCCAGTACCATACTGTCTTGATGATTACAGCTTTGTAATATAGCTTGAAGTCTGGAATTGTTTTACTTTTCTTTTTCAACATGACTTTTTGGTACTCAGGGTTTTTGTGGTTCCACACAAATTTTAGAATTGTTCTTGCTTTGTCACAAAATGTTGGTGGTATGTTGATAGGGATTGCATGGATGTACAGATTGCTTTGGGTAGTTTAGACATTTTAACAATATTTGCTCTTCTAATCCATAAGCATGGAAGTTTTCTCCATTTCTTTGTTTCTTCTTCAATTTCTTTGAAATGATGTGATCCATGCAAGTGACTCACATGCTGTTTTTGTACTTGCAGGTTTTAAATCCATTCTACGTGTTCCAAGCCTTTACCCTAACTTTGTGGCTGTCTCAAGGTTACATAGAATACTCTGTGGCCATCATTATCTTGTCTATTATCTCCATTGTCTTAAGTGTGTATGATTTGCGACAGGTAAGAGCTAAAATCACAGTTGGGATCTATTTAGCTTATGGTGCACAAGAAGCAAAGCCTATGGGTTTTCCACTGACAGCAAGGAGTAGCTTTGTGAAACTTAAGTCATAAAGCAAAAAACAAGGACTTACTAAGTGTGAGAACTCAGGAGGAGATCTTCAGAAATAGCAGGTAGATGTAAATGTCTTTGCAAACCCGGATTTATCGACTGAAGGCTGACCCGCATACAGTGTTCAGAAGGACTCCGAGGCTGTATCTGAGTATGGTGGGAAAGAATGCTTTGATGGATTAATGATGACAACATACCTTTCCATCATTGTTCATCTTATAGCTATTTAATTTTTTTTAAATGTTTTAACTTATTTTTGAGACAGAGACAGAGCATGAACAGGGGAAGGTCAGAAAGAGAGGGAGACACAAAATCTGAAGCAGACTCCAAGCTCCGAGCCGTCAGCACAGAGCCCGACATGGGGCTTGAACTCACAGACTGTGAGATCATGACCTGAGCTGAAGTCAGATGCTTAACCGACTGAGCCACCCAGGCGCCGCATCTTATAGCTATTTAAAGTCTTCCTTTTTAAAAATAGTCTTCTTTTTTAAGTTTATTTATTTTGAGAGAGAGCAAGTGAGCACGAGCAGGGAAGGGGAAGAGAGAGGGGGAGAGAGAGAATTCCAATGGGTCTTGATCTCATGAAATGCTAGATCATGACCTGAGTTGAAATCAAGATTCAGACGCAGCTGACTGAGCCATCCAGGTGCCCCAAAATAATCAGTCTTCTAAATGAGATAGCAGTGCATTCTGAAATAGAATTTTGCTGAATATTACTTATAACTCCACAGTCCCTGCAAGTCTCAGCTCCCCACAGTATCTTTCTAGAAAACGTTTGGCTACTTTGCTTAAGAATCATCAGCCTGAAAATCAGGAGACAACCCCAAAAACGATGTCTCACTGTATTTTTTGTATGTTTTTGAAAACTTGACTATGGAATTAGCTTTGTAGAGATGGGGCTGGGGGCTGGGCATTGTTACGGTACACTGTGTCAGCCTGTCAACTCTACTGCACTGTTGAAACCGCCTAGTCTCAAGTTTCATCCTTCATCTGCAGGGAAAAAAACTAAGATCCAGGGAGCTTGTTCCAAATCAGAGTGTGGTTTTTTGACAGAGTCAGAGCTTCTGGCTCCTCATAAAATGAAACTGCCACATGTGCGATATTTCCTTAGCATAAGGCACTTTCCAAAGTAGTGTCACAGCTGGGAATGAAAGTCAAACACAAGTGTTGAGAAAGGAGATGAGTTCTCGATGTCCACACAGTGAGCTCTGGGCACAAGTCAGAAAGGCAGACGTGGGGCCTTTACATAAGCCTAACTGAAAGGGAGCTTTCATTCCTATTCCATTTCAGTGGCTCAACAATATTAAATCTAATATCGGCTCGTTATCTGGTTTTAGATGCTACAAATTTTGAGTTATGAAGTCTTTGATGAGAAATGAAAGAAAGACAATAGATATGTAAAGAGTTAGGAAACAGGATCTAAAAATGAAAAGTTAGATGAATGGAGATACTTTGAGCTGGAGAGCAGGCTACTAGGACTTTGTTTTGTTTCTGGTTTTCTGCCTTTTTAAACAGTGAGTACCTAGGTGTGTTTTTTCACAAACTAATTTATATCACAAAGATGTTAAGAGTGACCAGCAACTTGCCTGGCTGCCAAGGCCTGGGGGGAGGGGAGTAACTCTTTCTGGTGAACTCTGGGCCTTTGAGCAAAAGCATGACCATAGACACCAAGACAATAAAGATCTGACTATTCTGCTGAGTCTCAATAGAAAAGTAGAGTGTCCTAAGCTTTTACCTTAGTCATTTGATAAAGGTATGTAATGTGAAGCCCGCAGATAGAATTTCTAGTTTCTGGGTTTTGAGAAATCTTTCCTTAATAGAATATCTGATTTGATACGTGCAAGCCATTCATACACTTTCTGGCTTAAGTCACACATCAGTGAATACAGCCCTTCTCGCATGTCGTTCCTTCCACTGGGGTGACATCTACACACAGTCACCCGGCTATATCGTCATAAACCATCCAAGTGTTCTCAGGAAAAACACAGAACTCTCTGAGGCCTTTTGGGAGGGAGATCTTATCTAGTCAGATTGAAAACCTCCCCCTTACCTCTCCTGTTTGTGTTACTTGGTGCTGTTATAATCAGTTTCCTCATCTGTAGAAGGTGTGTATGTGTGTGGGCACGTGAGTGTGTGTTGGTGTCAGAGTTGAGCAAATTATATGAAACAATCACTTTGAATACTTATATTTCTGGTACATAGTAGGCACTTAGTAAAATGTCAATTCTTGTTATCATTGATATTGCTGTTGCTGTTTTTATTATTAAAAGTTAGGGAAAGTTGGCAAGGGACAGATGGGAGGGGGAGGGGGTACAGAGATTGAAGAGAACAGGAGGCAGCATGGGACCATCAGGACAGGGCTGGTAACAACCGCTGGTTCACTCATATGAGCCCGAGGACTCTGTTTTCCTTGGGCTCACTTTCCTCAGCTATATACATGGTGGAGGTTATACCCTACTTTTTTAGGTCTCACCATTTTAGGATTCTATCATTTTGCCAGGGCCACTGACAAGGAATGAAAAAAAGCCCTTGAAAACTTTAGAACGCTGGTAAGAAATTTTCTGGCCACTGGAAATCTGAGAGCATGTGCTGCAAACTGGAGTTAATTCCTATTGGACCCTAATAGTGGTCAGTTGGACTTTAGTCCTAAACTACTCAAGTCAGGATGTGTATGAAGAATAGAAACCTGTCTAAGTTACCCTAATCATCAAAGGGATATGTATTATAAATATGTACCAGTAGCTCATAGGACCCAAAGACATGAAGTACAGTGGACTTTAATGGAGCCTGTACCCATGAACTTGGGTTACTCTCTCCAGCCTCCTATTCCCTGACAAGCATGAAAGTAAGTACACATATTTTGCGGCAAGCACTGCAACCCCCCTCCTCTTAGAACTCTGGCAGCCTGCAACTAGTTTGCTCTAGGTGGCTCTCTCTTTCCACTGGCACACATAGTTGGAACAGGGGGTATCTGACCCAGCGGAAGCCAGTCCATCAGCAGGAATATCAGCAGGAATCATGCGCATATATCTTTTAGCCTGGGATCCAAGCCTAAGGACTTGAAGCTGTCTGTCATGCTCTGTCAGGAATGTGATGTGAAAAGTGATGCTAGGACCAGGGTGGCAACCCTTGATCCTTGTGTGTGGACAAGCAGAGAAAAAAACTTGCACAAAGAACGAACCAAATACACAGTGAGACACAGAGGTGAGCCATACGGAGCCCAGCAGAAAGGGAGAGGGCAGAGAGACAGAGAGCGAATGAATAACCTGCTCTTCATAGCATTTCCTGCTCCTGTTTGGAGCCCTTGGGAGCTCTGGCTTCACTTCCCACCTTAGTTTAGTGAGATGTCCCTGCATCCTCACAATTTCTCATCTGCTTAAACCAGTTTAACCAATTTCTGTTGCCTGTAATCAATGGGTCCCAAGTAAATGTGGTGTTACCACTTGATGTGTTACACCCCTTATGATGTTTCCACATATTTCCCCTGACTTAAATATATACTTCCCATCTACATGTTTATGACAAATTTCAGTCTCTCCTCAAGTTCCTTTACACTATTTTTTTTTTTTCATTTGGAACGTAGGTATAACTGTCTTTAAGGAAACGGAAAAGAAATATAGAGATTCCTGTGTGAGAGTTGGGAAGGGTTACAGAGAAAACAGGTTTGATTCAATACTCTAGAGGGCAATGTTTCAGAGAGAGAATTAGTCAAGATTCCTAAGCTCCTGACCCATTAAGTCAAAATATCCAAGGCAACAAGAGGAATCTGTGCTTTTTCACAGTTTCATAACAGGTGCTTGTCATGCATTCTAAAAGCTTAAGAGCTGTTGTTCCAGAGGAATCCACCAAAAGACAAATTCAAGCACTAAGATCCCCAATACATTTATTTATTTATTTATTTATGTCATCATTAGCTAAATGTATATTTCATTTTTTCTCCTCCATAAGATGCAGAGAAATACAAGTTTATGTGGAGATTTACTTATGTATTTATTAATTTGTTTTAATAAAACAGGAACATACTTTGTACATTAATCTGGAACTTGCATTTGTCACTTTACAATAAATATAACGGCCATCTACCAAGTAAATAAATAATTCTAGATCACGTTTAAAATTAACGGTGTGAAATTCCATTGTATATCATAATTTGTTCAGCCATTCGTTTATTTCTAGAAAATAGGGGGCTTCCTTTCCAATTTTTGCCACCACAGGTATGCTGAATTACACACAACTACAATATAGATGTGTCCTTACATATGAGTGTTTGCATTTGTTTTTAGTAAAATAATCAAAAGCCAGGTTGCTGAATCAAAAGATATGTATATTTTGGATGTTAATAGATCCTGCGATATTTATTATTTTCTTAAATAAAATAACGGCAACATATGAGAGTATCCATTTCTCCAGATCCTCACCAGTGTTATATATTGATGTTTAAATTTTTTTCAGTCTAATGTGTTTTTAGAAAATTGTGTCCCAATGATGTTTTAATTTATATTCCACTAATTATTAGTGAGATTAGATACATTTTCCTCCAATAAATATATGCATTTTTGTTTTCTATTTATTTTCTCTTTATATCCATCATCCACGTGGAAAAGTTTTATTTCTTAGTCTATCATTTTTCCTCTGACTTGACTTTTGTCAGATATTTTAAAATGTGTGCAGTCAAATATGTTTCTTTTTCTGGGTTTCTGCGTTTCTTGTTTTGCTTCTCAAGTTCTCTTCTAAAAGTAGGCATGCTCTGTTCTATTTGTAATTTTCTCAATATTTATTTTAAAATCTTTAATGAATCTTAAATATTCAGGTTCTACATCTTAAAATCCCTACATGTCTTTGTTTAAAATAGTAACTCACCTGGGAACTTCACTTGATGGCAGAACTGCAAAAGCTTTAACAAGGAGACATTAATTCCATTAGCAGTTAATATTTGGGTTTTTTTTTTAAGTTTTATCGATTTATTTTGAGAGAGAGACAGTGTGAGGGGGGAGGGACAGAGAGAGAGAAATACAGAGAATCCCAAGCAGAGTCTAAGCTGTCAGCACAGAGCTTGATGGGGCACTTGAACCCACAAAACCGTGACATCATAACCTGAGCCGAAACCAAGAGTCGGACTGTTAACTGACTGAGCCACCCAGGTGCCCTTGCAGTTAATATTTGTTAACAAAGGCTTATCAGACCCAAACTCTAAGGGATCTTGTAACATTATACAAAATGGGCCAGTTTCCTGAAACTATTTTTGCAGTTTAAATCACAAATGCTCACCAATCAATATTTCTTTAGCACAATTTGTAACGGGCTCCCCCGTCTGTGACAGATGTGCTTGTGTGGGGCATGGCAGCCCCTAAAATGATACGCATGTGGTTGTGGTGTCCTCCCACCACCTGAGACGGAGGGATGGGGACAATCAGGGAGCTGAAGTGACTTGCTCAGTAATAGTGGCTATAGATCCCAGCCCCGGGTTTCCTGATTCTACATCAAGTACTTCACACTGTCCCACGGAGCAAAATCTCAAAGAGACCTATGAGTTTCCTTGCAGCAGTAAACGATTGATAATTTTATTATGAAAATATTTGGGAAAGGGGCTGCTAGAAATGGAAGGAGCATCTACCGTCATTTACAAATCATGCTAAAGAAATAACAGCTTTTGAAAATTGCAAGAGGGGAGGTGTTTGCAGGAGTGGAATAAACTATCTTTCTGCATCTACTGTGGCCCCAAATCATGCAGCAAAGAGAGAGGAACCTTGCCTACGCCAAGAAACACCCTCGGCAGCCCCTTTCTAACAAGTTTGGTGCAGGTATGAGTGTAAATTGAGCTGGCACTCAACTGTATTTACACTGAGCTGTGTTGCATACTCTATTGCTGGCTCCACAGGCGGCCGCTAGAAATAGCACTGAGAGTATCTGACCCATGGTGCCTTGCCTTTAGCCATCACTGAGCTGGGCTCAAAAGACACCTGAGTTAGTGCCCTCATTACTCATCTCTGGAGGAAATCCAGCCACAGCAAACACAAGGACACACAGCAACAGATGCCGGAATAATAACAATATGCAAATTAGTCTTGGAAACTGATCCTGGTCCCACTAAACCGGGACTGGAGAAACCAGAGGGGGCCTAATGAAAATCAGGCAGCGAGCTTCCAAATCACGGCAAGCATCATAGCACCTGCTTTCTCCTAGCTGGTTGGTTGTCATAGAAACCTGTGTTTGTAGAGTTTCTGGGTACATTAGCTCAGAGAGGAGGCTTATATTATCCTTCTCCAGTGTTGTTGGGAGACGTGGAATAATTCAGTTCTATTAAGTAAATATTTGCTGAGGGCCTACTATGTGACAGACTCCAGGGGTACATAGATGAGCGTTTGGCTCTTTGAACCACCTGCCTCACACAGGAGACCTGACAAGAAAACAGCTGTAATGGAATTGGTCATACACTAATACAGGCGGAAACACAGGGAGCAGAACAATGAATTCTTTCTGAGATGTTAGAGACTTATGGAGTGGAGATGACGTTTGAGCCAGACTTTATGTGAAGGATTAGGAGTTTGCTGGTAGAAAACCTGGGTGAGCATTCCAGGTAATAGCTTGAACGAAGGCATGGAAGCATGGCAGGTTTTGCAGAATGATAAACCTGATGAATAAATCCAGCTTGATGCCATAATGATTTTTGAGAGTTAGAGCATTTTGAACTTATACTTTGCCACTTCCAAATGTGTCGATTATCATCCTCTTAAGCTAGGGTGAAATTCTCATGGCAGTGACTAGAAGAGTTTGCTAAGCAAGAAAGTAACTTAAAGAAATTTATAACAAAGGAAGGTTATTTATCTTCTTAAAGGAAAAAAACTATTTTCAAGCACTTTAGGGGAACATATTCATCAACAGAAAAGGCTTTAGAGTCAGATAAACCCAGGTTTTACTGACAATCTTAATACTTAGTAAGTAAATGAGTGAAGACAAGTTACTTTAACATTTCCAAGACCCTGGCTTGTTTTTTTAAATTTTTTTTTCAACGTTTATTTATTTTTGGGACAGAGAGAGACAAAGCATGAACGGGGGAGGGGCAGAGAGAGAGGGAGACACAGAATCGGAAACAGGCTCCAGGCTCTGAGCCATCAGCCCAGAGCCTGACGCGGGGCTTGAACTCACGGACCGCGAGATCGTGACCTGGTTGAAGTCGGACGCTTAACCGACTGCGCCACCCAGGCGCCCCGACCCTGGCTTGTTTTTGTTTTTTGTTTTTTGTTTTTTGTTTCTTTTTGGTCGTTTTATTTTGCTATATGTACATTGGAGACAATAACATCATCATAGGATTATTTTGAGGAGGAAAAAAAATCAAGCAATACATTTCAAGTGCTTACAACAGTGCCTGGCACGTAGTAGTTGCTTACTGTTTTAAACTGTCTAATAATAATAATACTGTGAGCCATTTATAAACCCCAGGTTATTTCCTCTATGAAGTCTTAGGGGCTTTGACTAAATCTCTGATATGCAAAACATATCCGTATCAGACATGTTGAGTTTTGAAGGAGCTTGAAAATGATTCAATTCAATGTCATTTGTTTACAGAAAGAACAAGTAACATAAAGTGAAATTTCTTATATACAGGTACATGGCTGGTTAGTGGGTAAACTTGACCCACGACTCAGGAGTCCTGAATGAATCCAGTGTTCTTGTCCCAGAACCACGCTGACTTTCTCGCTATTACCCATCAGTAAAATGGATGCCCCAATAGGCAAGCCTCAGAAAGTCAAGTTAGGGCAATGACTATGTACCTAACAAACAGCAGTACCATTTCTTCCACTCAGTTGGTCCAAATGATTGAAGTGTTGCCTTTCCTAAGAAAATGGAGTAAATAATAAATTGTTCTGTATAAATAGAAACACCAAATTTATTAATTTCTCTCAAGAGGAAAATTGTGTAATTGTGTGTAATGTTTATCTAGTGACATTGGCTACCTTAAAAATCATCAAGAGGGCAGATAAAAATAATTTACCCTATCATCTAAAAGGGAAAGTTTTATACTTGAATTAGGTTAAGCTATGTTTAAAGTACTGTTGACGGTATTCAGATCTCTTCTACTTAGAAGTATCCAAGTAAGTGACGTCCATACAGGAGGCAGTGCCTTCCAGGGATGCCCCTGCCAATGGCGTCGCCTACAGTCAGTGTATGGAACTGTGTGGACAATTTGTCCTTACTCTTCTGCCTTCCTGTCTCCTGAGTTATCCCAGTAGATGCTGCCTTCGCTTCTCCAGGCTGCTTCCATTTCCTCCACTTAGCACAGGGTGGTATCTCAGTGAATTCCACCCTAAGCAAATCTTCCAAGGGGATGCTTTAGACAAAACAATGCTGTTTTTCCAACAGCAACTTTCTTATTAATCATTAACCCTTGCTGAGCTCTTACCATCGTAATGAGTAATATCCAAAGGGATAACTAAGAGAAGCATTACTTAAATTTTGAAAACCCTCTAGAAGAGGTACTGTTAATATCTCCACTTTCAGATGAGGAAAAGGGAGTTAACTAAGCTGAATAATGCCTAAGGGGAAGCACTAGGGTTCTGGAGCATCGTGGCTTCAGTCTCCAGACTGACCCAATGGGAAAATCCACCAGTTTGTAAAGGAGGGGATAAAATTCCACGTAAAATCAAAACATAACTCAAATATTCCCAGGCTTTTACAATGGAAAGATCAAATTCATTTTTGTTGTTTTAAAGACAAGGAAACGGGTACCGAGAGGTAACCTAATCTGTTCATGGTCTTGTTCTTCCCTTGTGTCATCGTGCGCCCTTAAGAAGTACAACCTCGGGGACTTAGCGTTGCTCCTTGGGGACAGTGGTTGTGCATGATGTGTCCTGGAATTTAAATAGCACTAAACTAATTACCATATTTGTTGCTATAAGTCGGGGGTTGGCTGCGGTAGGGATTGGGGCAAGGAAGCAGAAACGCTAAAGTAGAGCTTGAGCCTTTGCCCAAGGAGGTTTTGCTGTGTGACAGGCTTGGTATTTGCAGTATTGAGATCATGTGGTTTTCCGGTTATGGACTATCTGATACTTAAATGTTGACTTTGAATTGGTAGCAATCAGTGAAGCTGCACAACCTTGTGGAGGATCACAACAAAGTCCAGGTTACAGTCATGGTAAAGGACAAAGGTACGTGATATGTTCTGCCACCTTCAGCATCCTGATATTTCAGAGTGGAGTCAGTCCCATTTGTTATTGATTATTAGTTGAGAAAACCTTTTCTGATGAAACCCAGGACGGAGGCTAAAGTAAGGTAAATAAGACTTTTAAGATGACAAACTTAAGGAGGAAAGGTCAGGCAAACGCTGACCTGCTTTTCCAGGACCCAGACGGTGAGCACCTCACTGAATTTTGTACCCTGAGTACCTTGCATGCCTCCTCCTGATTGAACCATTTTGACCCAGTGTCTGAGTTGCTTCCAACTCCCTCTGCCTTCCCATATTTCACTCACTGGAATGTTACTGGGTAAGCTTTCTTGAGGCGTTTTGATTTCCCCAACTAATGATCCCAAACAGACCTTGAATTCTAACACTTCAATCTGTTATCCAGAATCCAGACCCGAAGAATGCTTGTAAATGGCTGACTGGACTCAGTATTTGCTCTGACTTACCCTGGGTTGGGGTGACCATGGCTCTCTGTGAGGAGCAGGGAGCTGCAGCCCAGAGTAGCAGAAACTGGCTGGGTGGTTCATCCCAACAAGTGCCCTCCTCCCAGTTCTCATCCCAGTCTTCATCCGAGTGCTCATCCCAACAAGTGCCCTCCTCAATGCCCATCACCCACTTTCCCCTCCCCTGCAACCCCCATCAACCCTCAGTTTGTTCTCAGTATGGGAGAGTCTCTTGTGGTTTGCCTCCCTCCCTCTCTGTAACTTTTTTATTTTTTTCCCCTTCCCCCATTCTTAAGTAAAAACAGGAAAAGGTCAGCCAGTCACGGGAACTTTGTTGTGTAGGTTTGCAGAAGCTGGAATCCCATCTCTTGGTTCCTGGGGATACTCTTATTCTTCCAGGAAAAACTTTATTGCCATGTGATGCTATCCTGATTGATGGAAGCTGTGTGGTGACTGAAGGCATGCTCACAGGTAGGCCATTGCCATGGAGCCGCTTCTTTCCTGTCCAACATCTCGGCCAAGAGCAAAGCAGATCAACATAGCCTTACCTGCCTGATATTAAGATATTGAAAGATAGGTGAGGTAGACACGGCTAGGCTATTCATGCAGGTGAAGACTCCATAAATGCAAACGGGATAAAATGTATCCCGTTTATATAAGGTATACCCGTAATATAAGAATCAAATGATAATAAATACAAAATTAGAAGAAAAGTCTAATATATGTGATTGGTTAATTTCCTGATGCGTGGGGTGAATAAGATCCTTTGGTTCAGAGGACGGTGAGAGAGTTAGACTACTTGATGCACGATGTCTTCATAAACATGAGCATGGTTTACACACCTATCCAAACAGAACACAACTGGAAACCACCAACTCTTATAATTGGCAGGATGCAGAGATTTTATACAGCCCTGCTCTCTGTAGATGGAAAACAGAGCCCCAGTTTTTGCTGGAAGAGTATTGAGTTGAACCTTCAGGAAAGTCGGTGTAACATTCTATTCTTTAGAATTGTGTTTCCAGTTGATCCGACCAAGCAGAAAGCCAGTTTTCTTGCAACAACGGTTTGAACTGTCATCCTTGCTCTCATTTGCGCTTTGTAAAGTTCACTTGAATTTGTGTAATTAGTAGGGCACTATTTATAAAATATTCTTTAGGCAAAACCAAAACACATGGGACATCATGATGAGAGAAGAAACTATACAACACAAAAATAGAAAGTATGTGTCTTTCGTGCTTACAAATTGTTGTATTTTTCTGTTCCCAAGTTGCTAAAGACAGGAAAACACACACACACACCTTTTTAACGTCACCTAAATGTAAAGAGAACCATTGATTCCTAAATTGTTCAACACAAGCAGATTTCACATTAAAAATGGGTCTGCTTAATTTAAAATTGAGACAAGGAAATGTAGTAAACATAACCATGCTCGATATAATTACAAAATGCCCCTTTAGTGTGTTGAAATCTAACTGCCTTATAATGATAGTGAGGAGGATTTGCATACTGATGATATCTTTCATCCGGAATGTTGCCATAGCACCCAACGTGCAAACCTCAAGCCCAAGAAAAACTGGCCTCCTAAACCAAAGACAGCAACTGTCTCACATTTCCCAGTAGCCTGCCAGTGAAGAATGGCTTCTCTCATTGGTGACAGAGCATGGCTGTGAGAAAAAAGGGAAGGAGAGATCGCAGTGTTTACTCCGCTGGGTCTACTGACTGGGGTGCTTGGTTCTTGCCTTACTTCTGAGGAAAACTCAGAGAAAGAAATGGTAGAGATGGCAAACAAAGCTGCCTTTCAATGTGCAAAACTGACCTAAAGTGATCTTAAGTAGTGAGTGGCTTTTCTTAGGTCTACTTCTAGAAAAAGAAGGTCACCAGCATTAATATCTGTGTAAACTATGTACTGGTAAAAATCCGTTTTAGAGACAGACACATAAAACAGAAATGTATTTCTTTCTCATTGTTTTCTTTGGAAAGATCTAAGACCATCATACTCTAAATACTTTATTACATAGTCTACACAGATCTGCCCACTCACGTATACATATGCAAAAAGGATCCTGATTGAACAATAAGATTATGCTTAGATTCCTGAAACTGCATATGTCTTCCTCGAGCATTTGTCCAAGAATGTGACTCAGGTTTTTTTTGTTTGTTTGTTTTTTTGGGTTTTGTTTTTTTTTTTGTCCCATGTGCAAACCAGTCTTTCATATATATAGAAGTCTTTATTTAGAAGAGAAATAGCAAATACTCCAAACATCTTTAGAGCAATGAATGTTTTATAAATAATTTTTATATCTCACTTCATCATAGGATAAACAAGTTAGGAATTATTATAATGCCCAATTTACAAATGAGGAAATGCAGGTGAGAAGGGACCAGACTGCCCAGCTAGCCAGTATCAGGGCTGGAGGTGGTATTTTTTGCTCCCAGACGTGAGGGGTCACCGGAGTGAAGAGGAAGCAGATTCTAAGAGGAGCAGAGCTGACATTTCTTGTGCCTCCTCACCTTTTTCTCTCCACTGGGTAGTCCTGCCCATAACACACATCCATTGTAGGGCCTTCTTCATCCTCCTCTCAGCCTCGTCCTACTGCCATAAGCTCAACTATGCAAGAAACGTAATCATATAACTACACTTACTTTTTAATTTTTGCTCCAAATCTTGCCATCCTTGAAAGTAAGCAGTGTTGCAAAGTATCTGGTCCAAGTCAGACAGTTGTCCCCACCAGTTGGCAGGTCTTCTGACTCAAGTCTGGCTACTTGAAGTTGTGCAAGGCACTGGGGAGGTGGGTCTGGTCTAGGGCACCCCTCCTTTCTGTTGCTTCCACTCTGCTCTGGGCTTGAAAAATGTCCCAAGCCTATCTCCCTGTAAAACGAGGCTTACTGATGCCTCTTGCTCTGTTTTCACAAACTTCTAGGGTCTTTCCTTACCTTACTTTTGTGCCAGCCCCTTCTCTCAAGTACACACAACATCTAAGCTTCTTTTGGATTTTCTTCCAACTCCCAATCTAGGGATTTTTATGTAGCTAGAAAAGTAGTGGAGGGAAGGCAGGTGAACGGGACAGCTTTGTTCTTATTCTCATGTAGTCTCTAAAATTCATGGTCAAACTTACGAATGGTGTGTAAAACCCAGAAGTCAGCTATCAACTTCTCTATCCTTTCTGCCTCTGGAGGCAATGGGCTCCTTCAAGATCTAGCTCCTCATAAAGTGGTCAAGAGGCAAAAGGGAATACTGTGGGGGAAATTATGTTAATGCCTGGAAACTTTCTTTTGGCACAAAAGCTAATTTTTCTTGTTTCTTATATGTATTAGGCACTATGCTAATATTTTACATATATTATTTCATTCAACCTATGACTCTATAAGGTGGGAGAATCTGAGGGCCAGAAAGGATAAGTAATTGGCCTAAAGTCACAGCTTAAAAGTGGTAGAGTTGCTATTTGGATTCATTTGTTCATTCATTCATTCATTCATTCCACAAATGTATATTAGCTCCTATTCCAGAATGCTCTACTATGTGCTAGGGATACAACAGTGAACAAGGCAGATAATATTCTGTCTTCATAGAGGTGATGTTCTAGTGGGGACAAAGAAAACATGAAAATAGGTAAATGACATAAATTTCCAATGCTTATAAATTCTATGAAGAAGCTGAAACACTCAAACCCAGGCCTTTTGACCTGGGAGCCTATGCTTGAAACTACTGCTCCCTCATTCTCTTAGAGGTGATTATGGCAGAGAGTGGCAGGATTCATTCACTCTGCCACAATCCCCTCCTTCTCCCTCTACTCATAGAATCAGCGATGTATTTGAAACGTGTGTGTGTGGTGGGGGGAAGTATGCAGAGATCCCAGTTGGGTACACAGAAATTTTCCTAAGTGGTGATTTCCCATTTACATCCTGTCCGACAAGCTTATAATGAGTTAATAAGTCTTTTCCCTCTTCCTTTTTCCTTTCCTCCAGTCTCTCACTTCTCCTTTTCTTTCAGTTATTCATTTGCCCATCCACTTATTCAGTAAAGGTTCAGAAATGCCTCCTCTGCGCCAGGCACTGTGTTGTGTGCTGGAGTCACCAAGACAAATGAGAGATGGCCACTGCCCTTACACAGCTCACAGTCTAATGGCCCCAGAAGTAGAAACAAAGAAGGGCATGGCATTTCAAACACTGCTTCCATGCAGAGGCACTGGCTCACTGGGGACAAGGGAGAGAATCCCGCTTCACAGCACCAGGACTTCCGGGTCCCAGAAGCCAGGTGAAGTGGATGATGAATGGTTTTCCTTGTGAAACACTCTCCGGGCTTCTTAGAACTCCATAGATTTGTAGGCAAATTGCCCTTTCTTGAAATTCCAAGAAAGGCCAAGCATGAGGCTCCTTATTAATATGTGAGTAGTGTAAAAGAGACTTGAAAGTCATTTCTGTGTAAAATCATATCTGATTTCAATGTTATCTTTGGAACATTATCTCCAAATGGCTTCCATCCCTGGTTGATTGAATGTCTGCCTGCCACGAATGTCATTGGTTGTGTGTGCAGAAACTATCCACTAATATTAGTCTATGAATATATAATGGATTAATAATCAGTGATTCATAGGCAGAAAAACATTAGAAATTATCTCTAAGTATCTGCTTTCACAAAGGTAGATTTCAAAACAATGTGGTATGATGATTTGTCAAAATGTCCTATCCCTTTTCCAAAGCCACTTAGAACACAAGTGGTAAATCCAAACAAAGGCTAAATATCAAACAAAAGCTAAATATCATAATTTTTAAAGACAATGAGTTAAGGACAATGCCTGGCTAAAGGAATTTCCTGAGATTATTCAAGATCACTAATAAAAATTGTATGGCTTCTTGCACCTTAGGATATAAAAAATGCACCATGTAGAAAACTAGTTTTGAAAAACCAATCATAGGAAAACCTGGGCAATTGTTTTTATTCAGTTCATCCAGGCATTCAGCAAAAATAAGTCTTTTCAACCTATCACATACCAGCAAGGAAAATGAGGAATATAAAAAGTTATATATGTCAAAGTCCTTGCCACCAGTTATTACCTAGGAGAGATAGAACCTAGATTTTGTAACTATAATCAATAGAATACTATTTCCAAATTAGAAATATGACATGTTATTTTGCTAATTGAACAGTTAGCAAAAGACTGATGGAATTTTAAATTCATTCTAATGCTTTTTAAATCTGGGAGTGAGGAAGTTATTAGCACTTTTATTTTTATCTCTGAAATGTATCCTTTTGAACTCTGAGCTAATTTTCTTTGTATCTTAAATACCCACCATCAGGGTCTTCCCACCATCAGGGGAAGTAGAGGAATGGTACCATCAAAAATACATATATATATATGTATAATAGGATATGCAAGTGGCCTAGATTAGCTGGAATGTGTAGGAAAAAGAGCCAGTGATGCTCAGATTGTGGTGGCTTTGAAAATCCACCAAAAGAGTTTGCACTTGAGACCTCTCCCAAACTTACCCTATGTATCTCTTCATCCGGCTATTTACCTATATTCTTTACCAGATCTTTTAACAAACTGGTAAATGTAAGTATTTCCCTGAGTTCTATAAGCTGCTCTAGCAAATTAATTGAACACAAGAAGGGGATTATGGGAACCTCGGATTTATTAGTCAGAAGCACAGTTGACAATGTGGATTTGCAATTAGCATCTGAGGTGGCATGGGAGCAGTCCTGTGGGACTGAGTCCTTAACCTGTGGGATCTGATGCTATATCTAGGTAGACAGTGTCAGAATTGAATTGAATTGAGTTGAATTGAATTGAATTGTAGGACAACCAGCTAGTGTCACGGAATTGCTCATTGTGGGAAAAACCCCACCCATACGGCATCAAGAGTGTGTGAGTGCAGTAGTAGCCTCATAGCAAAGGAGACACATCGGAGGAAGGACTGGAGGTCTTTTCCAACTCAAGAGGTCAAGGCATATTGTGGGTGAGATACTTTTTCATAAAAAAGAAATATTAGTTCTACCATAGACTCAAATTGTTATTATTAAAATGGTTTTCATGTCAAGGAGCTAAACAATTATAGGTAATCCATTGGTAAGGCAGCCACCACTAGATAGTGATTGCTAGTGAAGCCCTTGGGACCCAAATGCAAGAGTCCAAGAGTTACTTGGTGAGACATACTCATGGAGAAAAGCAGTAGGAATTGGGGAATCAGACCATGAGAGGGCAGAGCACGGGAAGAGGAGGAATCAAAGGTGATTCCGAGACTGTAAACCTGTCACTCAGCAAAAGGATGATACCACAAAGAAAAAGTCAGGAGGATGTTTAGTGGTAAAAATATTAGTACGGAGGTGGCTGGATGGCTCAGTCAGTTAAGCATCTGACTATTGATTGTGGCTCAGGTCATGATCTGCCGGTTTGTGAGTTCAAGGCCCGCATTGGGCTTTCAGCGCAGAGCCTGTTTGGGATTCTCTCTCTCCTTCTCTCTCTGACCCTCCCCCACTCTGTCTCTCAAAAATAAGTAAAATAAAAATTAAACAAAATATTAGTATGGATTTTAGGTATGTGGACTTAGGGATGCTAGTGGGATATCCAGGTTGGGATGAACAGCCCACCATTGGGAAACAGAACAAAAGCACAGGAGAGAGGAAATGAAGATTAGACATTATCAATCTAGCTATTTAATTAATTGTTAATTAACACTTTAATTGTTAATTAATTAATTATGTATTAATGAGAATGGAGCTGAGATCATCCAGAAAGAAAAAAGAGAGGCCCTGTCTTGTTATATTGGTTTTTATCTTTCACTGCAAGCTCCACAGAGATCATGAAGAACATTTAAGAGGTTTTATGAAGGCATAATTTCTCATTCATCTCTGTACTTCTAGGACTGCTTACCTCTACCCTTACACTCAATGTCCCAAACATTCTCAACCATTTTTAGTGCCCAGGGCACAGCATGATCTTTCTCTCACTTCTTCCAAGAACAATTTCCTTTCCTCGATCTAGTTGGCCTCATTTCCTTTTGAGTTGTCATTTATTAGTTGTTCTGGAAATGTTTCCTGGTCCTCTGCTTGGGTTAGATCTTCAGATCACCCAGTAATACTACCCAAATCCTTACTTTATGGTACTTTAATCATTTATTTACTGCTATTTACTGGCTTGACTCCCTGGGCTTTCTGAGGGCAGGATTTCTGTCTTGTTCATTATTTTAAGCACCTAGAACAGTGCCTGGCACAAAATAAGCACTTAAAAATATTTGTCAAGTGAATGGATGAATGGGTTGATAAACAAATAAATGAAAGGCAAATAACAATAGCTATATACTTGCTTTATAGCTCCTTAATTACCTAGCATAAATTAGGGCTTACAGAACACTTGAGGGGACAATTAGGTGACAACTATCTTTGTTAAAATGGCCTGCTTTTTAAATTACAACAGCAAACCATGCAGACCAGGTATGGAAAATATAGGTGGACTTTAAATAAATATGTAAAATATAGCCAAGTATACCACTGCTTGCTTTGCCAGCATCCTTGAGAAATCATCTGACCCAGGAAATGGGCATTAAGACCTGAATAGCTATGGTTTGTATACTTTCTCAAAAGTGTCAAGCACCAGCTCTGAATAACTACCTGAGTTCACACAGAATCAACAAAATACAATCTTCTTTAGGAGAAAGCATACCTGTCACAAAGACGCCACTGCCCTATACGGAGAACACCGTGGCCTGGAAATCCCACAGCTCGGAGGACTATCGGAAACATGTCCTTTTCTGCGGGACAGAGGTTATCCAGGTCAAGCCGTCTGGGCAGGGGCCAGTGAGAGCAGTTGTTTTGCAAACAGGTTAGTAGATTCCACTTTTGTAAATGTAGTCCCTGCTTAGAGGTGGGGGAGTTGGATTGGGGAAATTTGGCTTAGGATTATGGAGTTTGCCACCTTCTGGTAATAACAGTCATACTTGTTTCTAGTCAGATCCTTATTTATTCTAAGTTGCCACCATTTCCAACCTCACTGGTTCATTGTTAAAACCCTTGTCTAAGATGAAATACATTGATGATACAGAGATGAAATACATTGCCTCAAAGGCAAGACTGTGTTCTTGTTTGTTTGTTTTTTATGTCCCCCGGCTTCTTTCCTTTTCCCTCTATACCAACTCTAAGTGATTCCCAAAAAAAAAGTTCCAACCATTATCACTTGAGGACTTTCTCCTTTCAAACTGCTGCTTGCTGGGCTGTTATTTCCAGGTCCCTGCTGGATGCCTCCCTCTGGGTTCCCTACAGACACTTCAAAGTCAAGGCATCGAAAGGACTTAGCCTCCTCTTTCTGTCGACAGCATCACCATCTAGCCGGTCTGTCCACATCACCTTTAGCTTCCCACTTTCTCCCGTACCAAGTAGGACACCACATCCTGTCAATTCTACAAATACCTCCTGAGTCTTGTCTCCCTTTCCTTCATCCCCACAGTTGGTGTTTTGTCCAGGCCTTTCATCATCTCCTGTCTAACCATTGCAACAAAAATATTCTCTTGACTGTTCCCTTTCAGCTTTTGCCTCAAATACTTTGCCTTGTCTTTTGTTCCACCTCCCCCTGGATCTGCCACCAAGTCATATTTCTAAAGCAGATTTTGAAGCAGTTTACACACACCATGCTCAAAAAGTTTTCAAGACTACTAATCTTACTCCCGGTCTTTCACAGGACATCACACAGCCAACACTACCCCTGACCTGTGTTTCTGCCAGCCCACATATGCACAGATCCAAAACCCACCTTGCACTTTGTTGTCTCTATGTGTTAGCCTATGATTCAATTGTTCTACCTGATTTTTTTAAATTAAAAATATCAAGTTTTGCTTCAAAGGGGTCAGTGGGCATGAGCTAATGAATGGAAATCATGGGAACCACCTTATCTGAGCTTGTAAAATGCTGAGGCAACAAGCTAGAGAAAACTCTGCTCTTTTTCTCCAAAGCCTACAAAGCCATGTTTGAGGAGACTATATGTTTACCAAGCAGTGGGATTAAGGCATGTTTCATACAACAGTGGTTCATATCTAGTAGCCCCCCTTTTGTTGCCAATAACTTAGGTTTTAATGAAGATCTACTAAGTGCCATGCCCTGAGGGCTAAAGAAAAAAATTAGGAGACATTCCTTGCCCTTAAAGAGGATTGTGGTCTGGTGCAGGAAACAGTGTGGAGTTAGAGCTAACTAAACACAGAGCAATGATAGATGTCACATGATTAAGTGTTACAGGGACCCCAAAGAGGGGGAGAAATTACTTTTGATAGGAAGTGTGGGAGTAGAACTCTGGAAATATTTATTTGATGAGGCGGCATTTTGAGCCAAGCCTGATAGGATGGGAAAGATTTAGCCAGTCCTAGCAGAAAGCTAAAAAAAATGCTAATCTATTTCTGCAAAACACAAAAGAAAGACTGTCTTGGGGTTTTCTGAGAGAAGGGAGCAGTAAAGAGATAAGTCTAGCAACATAGGAGTATACTGAGGTTGACAGGATCTAGAATGCCGTGCCTAGAAATTTTAACTTTATTGCAAAAAAAAACAGGGGTTCTGGAAGGTGTTTGGGCATAAGAACGACATGATCAGAGGTATATGTGTTTAAGAAATTACTTGTTTTGTGCTTTCCTTTTGTCTTCATTTTCTATTATTTTCAACATATACTTGAGCTTTATTGTCTTCTCTTAGCAGCTCATCTTCTCTGGTGACTGTGTCTGTCAGTCCTCAGTCTTCTTTTCCTCAATCTTATGCATGAGTGAGGAGCTTCACTGTGTGAGCCGTTGTAGCACTGACTTCCAGAGCAAGAGAAATTGAACAAGGTTAAGTGAATACCACTTATTGTTCCTAGTGACTTGTAGGGATAATAAATGTAAATATACTGTTTGCAGTGATGTCTTCATTCCATATTCAAATGACACTATTAACCAATCCTTAATTCAATGCAAATCATTTTGGGTTTCGTGATAAACTGTATTAAGGGAACTTACTCCACCTGTGATTACCTTCATGCAGGTTACAATACTGCCAAAGGGGACTTGGTGAGATCCATCCTCTATCCCCGACCTCTGAACTTCAAGCTATACAATGATGCCTTCAAGTTTATAGTGTTCCTGGCCTTCCTTGGCATTGTGGGTTTCTTCTATGCCCTTGGTGTATATATGTACCATGGAGTAAGTACTGGGGGTAAGGCTTTTTAATGACATAGCTTTTTCAAGGATCCTCACCTAACTCAAAAGGGTTGGATAAGGTTATCTCTTAGCCCCATCATTCTGTGGATCAGTTCTGTCCAATAGAACTTTCTTAGATGATGGAACTATTCTATACCTACATGGTCCAATTTGGTAGCCCTTAACCACATGTGCTTATTGAACACTTGAACCGTGGCTAGTGTGACCAAGGAAATGAATTTTCAGTTTTACTTCATTTTAATTATTTTTAATTAATTTAAGTAATTTAGTGATTTGATTATTTAGTTAATTTAAATTCAAGTCACCATATGTAGCTAGTGAAAATTGTATTGGATGGCACAGCTATGAAAAGTTGCAAAGTTCATGACTTCTTTCACCACTTGGATGCGAATAAGAGGTCACTTCATGTGTGGCATTGGTAATACCGAAGCCCAAACATCCTCAGAGGAAATAGGTGTTTCTCAAGTCTGATAGAATGGAGAGGATTTAGTCAATCAGATCAGGGAGGAGAAAGGGCATGCTAGTTGGAGTGAGAAAAGGACAAAGGAAGAAATGCAGATGGGTCTTCTGGAACCAGCAAGCAACTGAGAGATTAAGTCTAGCAAGGTAAAATGGGTCACATTGAAGGGGTTCTTGAATGCCGTGCCTAGAAATTTGGATTATTTGAGAATGCTGAGATATTTGAGTGTGTACATTGTCTAAGGCATACCCAACATACCATGTACCCAGTGAGTTTTTCTATGTTCTGTTAGGTTCTAAAATAGAACTGACTGTCCACTTTTACAGAACTGTATGCTGCACGGATCCCCACTTCCTTTTAAACTTCATAGTGGTCTGGTTTTGGTTTGTTTGAACATTTCTCTTAATAGTTGTGACGGCTGAAGGAAGGGTTCTCACAAATGACCTCTGAGGTCCTTTCTGGTCCTGAGACTGTGATTCTTTTGTGAACTGTGCAATCTCTTCTTTAAGACATACTGGGATGTTAGCAATGTGGGCTCATTGGGAAGAAGAAAAAAAAATGTAAATAAAAGGGTCCAAACATAGGTATGAAACTGGGTATGGGTGACTTAATTACAATGCCCAAATTTAGTGCATTCTATGTGTGTGTTGTCGGGGAGAGGGGTAAATATTGATGGACAGAGTGACGAGAATTTCCAGGCAATGTTCACGCTCGTACTTGAGCTCTGGGTAGTCATTTCAGTCTGATATAAGCCTTCAGGCAACATTTCTAGGTCAGGCAAAGGCAAAGGAGGCCAGGGCATATTGGCACCCTTAGAATGGACCCTGGAAAGAGCTGGGCAGACTGTTAAAGCAAGTGAGACTGGAACTTGAGGCACTGTGCCAGTTTCATCTGGGGAGCAGGAACATTGAGCAGGAAAACAAACACAAGGCCCTCTTCTGTGGACCAGGAAGCACCCACAGTGATTAGGAATGAAGGTTTCCCGGGTAGGACTCAACATCCAATACACACCAAAGCAGCGATACTAATTGTAGATCCCACCTTCTTGTGGGTCATAACCTGTGACCCTGCTGGCTTCCTCCATCTGCACTGTCTCAGGAATAGACAGAGCTGAGTCCTCAGGGTCAACACTTTGTGGCCGTGGTTGGGAAAACAGAGAACGCTGGATTTTGTGACAATCTGAGATCGGACCAATGATGTATCTGGCAGCCTTTGATATTGAACTTGAATCTGTATTTCCAGTACTCAGAAGAGGACTTTAGTGGCTAAAATTATGGTTAATTTCATAAAAATCTAGGGTAAGGCCATTAATATCTAGAGAAGGTGAAAAATAAAACAAGCCATGCTGTGATTTGATCTTGGCCCCATTCTTATCAGCCATGTGAATTTCTGTGGACCCGCCTGGGATCTTGACTCTATGAGAATTGACTGGATACTATAAGACACTGGTCACATATTTGTGCCCCCCGAGTGGGACAGCCTAGGGTTCAGATCCTCACCATTTAACTAGCAGATGGCTTGGGGAAGTTATTTTAATTTTTTAAACCTTGGTTTCTTTATCTGTTAAATGGAGAAAATAACAGTGTTTACCTCCTAAGATTGTTGTGAGGAGTAACTAAATCATTTATGTAGCCTAATCCAGCTCTCGCCCCAGAATGTGTGCAGTGAGAACAAGCTGTTTTTACTATGGACTTTCCTTTAGCAGACACTTGGTCATCATTTTTATCAGGTTACCATTCATTTAATAGTTCCTGTGTCAGAAACTGTGCTAGGCTCTATATCTAGAGATGAATAAGATGAACTTGCAAAGGACTTAAAAGACGTATAAGCCACAGCTGCTGCACCCAAGCGGTTTGGAAGCGACTGGGGGAGATTTATCACCCAACTGTCAAGCCCGTGTGTGAAATGTTACAACTCAAAAACGGTCTCAGTGCCTGGGGAGTCTAAGAGGGTGTGTTATGATGAGCAGAGGAAGGATGGTACTCTGAGTGGAGGGAATGCCAAGCGAAGAGAAACAGAGTCAAAAAGGGCAGGGTGGACATAGAAAAGGGATCAGAGTTTCTTTTGTGCACAATGGGAGACAACTTGTCTGTTCCTTAAGCACACCCAAGAGATCTCTCTGCCTCACGGAGAGAGCAGCTCTCTTTAAATATTTTGAGCTTCTAGAACTCTTGGAGTGCTGCAGGAGATGGTGCTAGAAAGGGTGCCGCCCTGTGCTGCTAGGCTAACCTCTATGTCCCTCCCTCCCTAGGTTTCTCCAAGAGACACGGCAACCATGGCCCTGCTTCTCCTCACCGTGACTGTCCCTCCTGTGCTACCAGCTGCCCTGACCACAGGAATCGTGTATGCACAAAAGAGGCTGAAGAAAAAGAAAATCTTCTGTATTTCCCCACAGAGAATCAATATGTGTGGACAAATAAACCTCGTGTGCTTTGACAAAGTATGATCTAAACTTTCCTGGTTGGAGGTTGATTTCAAGGCAGAGCAGAGCTGGGAAAGGCCTCCAAGAATGCCTGGTTCACTGCTCTCATTTTACATATAGGAACACTGAGGCCAGGGAAGGTCACACAGTGGGCTAGTGTGAGACCATGCTCTACAAGCCCACTGTACAGAGTCCTAAGGAAGTGGTTTAGCTATATCACATCATAAATTTCTTCCCTATGAAATTTAATATTTTTGTGTCTGTATTGGGTTTCAAAACATCTCTTATTGTAATAACTTCTATGACTGACTGGCTTTTTCAGGCAAAAAAAATTGTGAGGAACATTTCTCTTCCCTGAAATACTTTGTCCTGTGCTTACTTGAAAATATTCCATTTTTCTCCTCTGCTTCTTTTAAGGAAAGGGAGGGAGGGGACAGTGCCTGTGTTAATGCACTCAGTCCCTCCTTTCTCCTTTGACCCCCAGGTTATCAGGACTCAGGACTAGAAGAATGTTGTCCTGTAACTGCTTAGGGTTCTGGAGGTAGCAGGGGAGAAGTATGTCCAAATGGGAAGGATTGCTGCTCTGGGACAGGTCTAAAACCTTTTTCTGTGACTCTCCTGTGGGGGTCCTGTGTCCCTCTGGAGGGGCCTCAGCCTCATCCACCTGCAGTTCAGATCCTGCCCTCTGCTTGGGCAGGCCAATTTAATTGTTGTAACACAGTGGGCCTGGCCGGTCCCTCCATGTCTTCACTTTGTATTAGAATAATTAATTAAGGCTTTGACACTTTTTAATTAACCTACCTTGGCCAAGAGTCCCATTAATAAGAGGGTCCTTGCTCTGGAGAAGCTCGTGACTTAGCTGAGGAAGCAGGTACAATGGAAGTGTAAACCATGATAATGCAGTGAAATGCATGCTCAAAGAGGCATGGAAAAGCATCGAAGTTAAGTTACCTGCCATGGATGGGAGGTCACCGCTGAGCTGTGGCTTTGCTTGTTAGATAGAATGGGCTCAGAGATGAGCAGTTCAGAAGCACAGGGATGTCATGGCCTGTGGCATGTGGGTGTGGCTACAACAGGGGCTGTGTGGTAGGGAATGTAGCTGGAGAGGAAGAGCCCAATTGCTCAGGGCCTGATGTGTCAAGCTAAGAAGTGGGGCCTTGTGAAGGAGAATGGGAACCGTACCATTTTTTTAAAAGACGATCAAAGACGTTTTTATAGGTGTGTTTTGTTTATTCCATCGAGGGTAATTGGTGAGAAGGAACAGAAGGGAGGTAGGACTGAGACAGGAAGCTATCTAGGGAAGACTGAAGAGATGGGTCATTGTCCTAAGCAAGGAGGGCAAGAATGGAGAGTATAGGACAAACTGGAGAGACACCATGAGTAGGCTTGACAAGTCTTGGCTCCACACTGGAAGCAGCTCAGCCCTAAAATTAGTTCCATTCTATTCTGGCTGAGTTTCCTCTGGCAAAGAAAACCCTCAATCACCACTCCACAAGTTAACCACTAGGGTTAACAGTAGCTTCTTTTAGTTCCACGGCCTTGGAAGTTTTCTGGTAGGGATTCCCATTATTTACCCAGCAGCCTCCCTCGTGCCTGTAATATAAGAGGGAGATTTATAAAGTTAGGTTCATTACATATTTGTCTTATTCTAAAACTAATTTTTCCAGTTGTTCATTTTACGTCTCATACAAAGCTTTTCCCCTCCACGTCCTCATGTGCTCCTTTGCTAGACCAACTGAGGAACTGTTCCTCAGCACGCTTGGCCAAACCCCAGTGGCATGACAACATATCATAGTGCAAAAAACACTGGGTTGGGAATCGGCAAAATGAGAAATCAAGAGAAATTTGAACTCCAATGATGTCTCGGTGCCTTTCCAGCTTGTACATTGTAAAACTCTACCAATATGGTGTTGGAATGAAGCACCCCACAATTAATCGAGGTCCCCATCTACTTTTATTTCCACTTAGAAGACATTCACCATGTGCTTCTTATTCCCATATATTTCTAGTTTATGTTGGTCTAAGTTCTCTAAAACAGTTCTCTCTTTTCTATTCAGCTCAGCCCAAGCCTGGGCTAGTATTTATGCTAAGAAATTGGCTCTTTCTGTCTTATTCCCTTTACAACTGTAACTATAGTTTTCTTTCTGTTCATGGCTAGTTTTATAGTATAAGAATCATTTTCACATAGAGAAATGACACGGTCCCATTTCTGTTTGCTGCCATATAATCTCTGTTTTCATGTTCAAAATATTGATGTGTAAAAATATAATCTGATCATCAGGGAAACATTTCAGTTTGAATTAAGCTGTTAACTCTTTTTGAAATGGAATAACTCAAGAGGATTTGGAATCTAAACACACAGGTTGGAACCCTCATAAAATGCAGGAGGGAAATGAAGCAAATAGGTTTTTTTCTATTGTTCTTCAAGGAGTAACTCACACAAAGCATGTTAGCTTTCTGTGAAGCCCAAATAAATGAATGAAACAAAGAATCCTTCATTCCTTAATTGGAAGTCCAGTATGGGTTTTGTCTTTCTGCATGCTTTGCAAAATTTATTTAACATTTGTCATCTAGAGGGAGATTCTAGATGGGCCAGATTCTGGTTCTTTCTCTCCAACCTGCAAGCCACTGGACCTTGAGGCTGCTCCTTTAACTTCTAACCTGAGAATGTCCCTTCCCTATTTAGTCGATTGTAAGAATTAGAAGCATTGTAAGCACTTCATCATAAAGCGTTATGCCAATTTAATGTGCTGTAATGAAAGAAATGTCATTTGATAGGAAGCTAGAAAATTCAGTGTCTTATACAGAAATGACTGTAAAAAGAATGACAGAGACCTGGGTGTCAGTATTGAAAAGGGATACACCCCAGCACTTGGGAACGTTCTGCTCAGCCTTGACAACGCTGAAGTAGTGGGAGCCACATGGTTACTCTGACTGGGTGTTGGCCTCTTGCATAAAGACACCGGGGTCTGTAATTAATGGTGGGCTATGAAGCAATAAGCAAATTCAAAGTGCTGTCATAGTACTTAGTTCCATGTTGCTTTCTTTGTTACATTATGTGATAAATACTCTCCCATAATATAGCAAATCAAATCTCCCAACCATTTTCCTCTTGATCTAACAATAAAACCCATTCATGGGCATTAATGAGTATTTATTATTAGCACTTCATTTCTCTCTAAATTCTCAAAGCCCTTTTTATCAACATTTCATTATCAATCCGGACAGTCATCATGTCACCCATATTTTAGAAAATTGCTGTGAGCCAGATGGCAGACTATGAACTAATCAGTCTTAAAAAGAAAGAAAAATTCTGAACTCTGCTTTAGAAAGATAGCAGGTGCCAACTATAAAGTCAAACTCGTACTAGTCCTTATTGGATTTCCATTCACTAAATGCTTCTCATTTAACAACAGCAAGTGCAAAAATAAACACACAAAAGCAAAACACTAACATTTGATTGTTATCTAGAATCGTTTGTTATCTAGATATCTAGATTGGTATCTAGAATCATTTCATTATCGACACAGTCTTTTCAGGAATCATTTGTCACCTGCTGAATTCTTCCTTCAGGTACCCTTCTCTGATTTAAAATTTAATGCTTGCAAGAGTGCCTGAGTGGCTCAGTTGGTTAAGCGTCTGACTGGCTCATGTCATGGTCTCACAGTTTGAGCCCAGCATCAAGCTCACTGCTGTCAGCATAGAGTCTGCTTTGGATCCTCTGTTTCCCTCTCTCTCTGCCCTGCCCCCCCCCCCCACTCAAGGCATGCACACATGCTTGCTCTCTCTGTCAAAAATAAACATTAAAAACATATTTTAAAAAATAATAAAAAAACCAAAATTTAATGCTTACAAACAAGGACTTTGGACAACTAGATCTACTTTAATGTTTTAGGAAGTTGGGTTTTGTTTAAATCATGATATAATCAAAAGTTCTAAATCTTATGCTAATACCAATTCTAACTTCTTCCAGACTGGCACTCTTACGGAAGATGGGCTGGACCTCTGGGGGGCTGTCCCTACTGCTGACAACTGGTAAGCACTTCAGTGAAGATGGGATGTGGGATTGGTGTAGCTACCTTGGTGCTATTCAAGTCCATCCTTCTGGTGTCCCAATTATTCTAACTTGTTAAATTAAATGGGTTCTAAGTTCAGAATCAGATGGGGAAAATAGGCCTTCAAACTCCACATGAAAAAATAGAACGAACTGAATAAGAAGCTGAATGAATAAAAAAGAGGAGCAAAGGGTGAAATCATAACTGTACTTAATTAAAAACCACAAAGATTTGCTGGTGGTTATTGGACTGGGCGGGGTGGTGGGGGGGGGGGAGTCCAGAAAGGAAGAGTTCCCTCCCTTCCCTCATGTAGCTCACATCGCATGGGATTGAAAGGCACAAATGCATTCATCTTCTACGCATAATGCAGTCCATGGAAAGAGCTATGATTAAGGCACACATATCAGAAGAGAGAAGAAAAAATAATAGTGATTGATATAATACACAGTCTTGGATTTTGGAATAACATAGTGGATAAAAGGTCGAAAATAATTTTGGAAATGAACAGAATGAGGAAAAACACCTGACAAAGATAACACTTGAGATAGAATGTTAAAGGGTATATGGCTGCCATTTTTACAGACACAGGTGAAAAGCTGGCTACAGGAGAGGGGAGAACAATCACAGAGATGCTACCCCAGAATGGATAGTGAGGAGAGGGCCCTAGCTCCCCTTCCCCACAGGGGTGAGATCTGCCCCCTCGGTCTAAGTACAAGATGCCTTGACTCTTCAGCTCTAGATATCCCCCTTTGGTTCTAAACAGTGGTTGAGACTCTGTCATTGAGTCATGCAGGGGCTCTCCAGCACAGTGATGGGGCCAAGCACAGCTCTGGCACGAGATAACAGCAAACAGGCAGTGCGGTGTTGCAGAAAATACTTGGGTTCAACCCTACTCATGTGGTTCAGCTCCTGGCTGCTCAGATGGCCGGGCCAAGCTTTTGTCCAGACAGGCACTGCTTTGTCTTCTATTGGCCAGACCAGTGAAAGGGGAATAGGATGCTTAGAGTTTTCACCCCTCCTCTCTTTTCCTTTCCCCAAATGCTCAGGTTTTCAGGGTGTAGAAACCACTGTCTACAATTATCATTTGGCTATTAGATGGGAAATGAGAATGGTAAACTGTACCAGTCTACCATCATAAAGGAAAATGAGATGCTGGATATCTATGCCAGGAGTTTCTAGAAATAGGGCAAAGGACTGAGTCATGAGAAATATTTCAGAGTCCAGGTGTGCTTTTCTTTTATTTTAAAATTTTTTAATGTTTATTTTTGAGAGAGAGAGCATGAGGGGGGAGGAGTGGAGAGAGAGGGAGACAGATTCTGAAGCAGGCTGCAGGCTCTGAGCTTACTGCCACCCTAGGCACTGACCTCAAGTAACCTGACAGAAGTCTCTGTGATTATATCCAGGCACTTAGACTTTATCATACGGGGCATGAGGAGCTCTGGAAGGATTTGAACATAAAGGTTAAGCATTATTGAAACTCTGTGTTGGCAGGATTTAAGGGGCAGAGTGTGTAAAATGATTTTGTTGAAGACTTTCATTTCTTAATCATCTTCTCTCCCAGTTTTCAGGAAGTGAATAGCTTTGCCTCAGGCAAGGCTTTGCCATGGGGCCCGCTGTGTGCTGCCATGACCAGCTGCCACTCTCTGATCCTTCTCAATGGGACCATCCAAGGAGACCCACTGGACCTCAAAATGTTTGAGGGCACTGCCTGGGTAAGATGATAGTTTCTTGTTTTGGCTAAATGAGAACAGCTTGAAGAAATCCTTACTGAAAGTGGAAAAGTTTTCTAACTTTGAAGCTCAGAGAAGATTTGTAACAACATTGAAGGAAGGTTTGACTCTACCTGAATTTCCCAGTATCTGCTCCCAAGAACTCTGTTAATGAGTGCAGCTTGAAATAAGGTTCTGTGATCAAATCGTTTGGGAACCTGCTGTTTTAAGAAAGTAAAATTGATTTCTTGACTACCAGATTTCTTTAGTATACTGTGGTGCATTGTGAATATTCAAGAAGGAATAGGATAAGCAGCATTTACCAAACCTTCTTGACCACAAAACCTTGACAGGCCAAAACGTGGTACATTGTCGGTAACACTCACAGAGAAACAGTGGTCTAAAGCAGTGCTATTCAGTAGAGTAGCCACTAGCCGGCGACATGTGGTTATCGAGTACTTAAAATTTGGCTATGCAACCAAGGACTGAATTTTTCAATTTTATTCACTTTAATCAATTTAAATATAAATGGCCACAGGTGGCTGGTAGCTACTGTATTAGACAGTATAGGTCTAGATACTAGCCTGAAGGTTTCCCAGTCCAACTGGATCAATTTTTTGAGCTGAGTATGAACAGTTGAAGGGTATAAACCCATTCTCATGGCTGTCATGACATGGTGAGCAGACCTCTTGACCCCATCACTTTCTAGCTGTGTGACCCCAAATCCAGAACCAAGATTCTGAGTCTGTTACCTCAGGTGTGCATTGGTGATAATAATGCCTCACTCACCGACTTGTGGTAAGCACTGATCCTATGAACCTACAGGGGCTGCTTGCATTGAAAAGTGCCCACCAAGTGAAAAGCATTCATTCATTCAGTCAGTCAGTCACTATTTAGTTAATTATGTTACTCTGCTCGTCAAAAAACCAAACCAAAACAAAACACGTTTTCAAGCTACTGACAATGATATCTTAACTACAGGGCAGCATTTAAACAGAATGTTAAAGGAATGAAAGCACATGACTGCAGGGACATGAAATACACCTCACAGAAAGGCAAATTTATAGATGTATAGATTTATAGTAGGGGGAGGGGCACCTGGATGGCTCAGTGGGTTACGTGTCCGATTCTTGGTTTTGACTCAGGTCATGAACTCACGGGTTCATGAATTCAAGCCCCGACTTGGGCTCTCCACTGGCAGTGTGGAGCCTGCTTGGGATTCCCTCTCTCTCTCTCTCTCTCTCTCCCCCCCACACACACACTGTTTCTATCTAAAATAAATAAACTTATAAAAAATTTTTTTAAAAAGTGTGTACTGGCAAAATTGTAGCTTTCTAGAAGCCAAAATAATAAAAGAGGAAACCTGGTAAACATGGAAATTTTTGATACCAGCGAGTTAAAATTTAAGCATTTGCTGTGGAGAAATCTTCTACTTAAACACAAAGGGATAATCACTTTCCTGGATCTTAACGGAGAGGAATCAGTGTAATTATTACACATTGCCCTCACCGGCGTCCTTCACGTAGACACAATGATGAGCTGCTTAGGGTCGTTCTTACTATATGTGACTTTGATCCTGGTTCTGACGGTGGCTCTTCTCCATCGAGGGGTGTTGGTCTATTTGTACAAATGACATACAAGTTGGGGTCTTGTGCAGGAACATAAATTGCTAAGATTATCTCTGTAAGAACTGTCTTTAAGAGCAGTGGTATCCACCCCAAGCGAAGTATGGAAGTGCAAAGTGATTTGCAGAATTTAAAGCTAGGTGAGAAACAGTCTCGAGTTAAATATCCTTTGGTGGATAGGAACCTGTCATGAAACATAAGGAGGGGAAATATCCTTGTAGACGCTAATAATTTTAGTGCTACAAGGGATGTCAGAATATTTTTCAGAAGAAATTTGAGATCTGGAGAAATGGAGGCATTGTCCCCAATGTTAAACAGGTAAGTGATGGAGCAGAGGCCAAATGTTGTCTCCTGTTTTCTGATTTGTATATCTGACTGCCTTTCCTATATTTTAGGTTAATATTGGTTTCTCAAATGGTGTAACTTATACTGTTGCAACCTCCAAAGAATGCAAACTGTTTTCAAATATGCTTTCTAATTTGTCAGCAGCTAACTTGCTAACTCTCTAGCTAACCAATTAGGCTAGTAACGTAGATACAGAATAAGAATTAATCCCAGGTTTATCTCAAGACCCAATCCTAACTCAACTGAGGGCTGATATGCTCAGCTATATTAAATTCTCATCCAGTTACTAGTCATACCATTCAGGAAAAGCCATTGGCCTGTAGCCGGCATTTCTTCCATCAATTACCACTTAAACTGTAGTCACAATATTTCTGGCTTTTTGACATTCTCCAACAAGGTCCTTAATAACGCAACAGAAATTTGACAATGATGGTATTCAGATAATTGGCCTACAAGAGAAAATATGTAGAAGGGGCTTTGAAAAGTTTCAAGTGCTATGCAAATGAGAGGTATTTCTTTCTTACTATTTTGCTCTAAGGAATCTTATGAATGTTTTCATTTTGAAACAGATAATGGAAGATTGTGATGCAGACTACCGCACATTTGGGATGCCAGGTTCAAACATAATAATAAAGCCAGGACCAAAAGCCAGTTGGGTATGACTTGCTTTTTCAAATCAGACAGCTCTTTCTCCTTGAAACTAACAGTGTCCATAGTCCCTTCATTCCTGAATCTATTTTTAAATTTATTCATGAACCTGTCTTATGCTAGAGCACTGCACTAGGTGCTAAGGGATAGAGTGATTTCAGAGCTAGATGTGTGGGGCTCTGTGTTGGAGGAGTACAGAGGCTGGTAGAAAAATCCATATAGGTGCAAATCAGTGCAATACCCTGGGCCGACTGCTATAATAAAGGCTGAAGAAAGAGCTGCAGGCGTTCAGAGGTGAGAGTGAATACTATTTATGAGAGAGAAGTGCCACAGAGGAAGGGACCTGTGAACTTGGCCTGGAAGATGATTAGGATTTCTCCAGGCAGTCAAAGGGAAAGGCCGCAGAACCAGACAACTTGATGAGGGAATCGCCGTCGAGGCAGACAGAAAAGTATCAATGTTGTGACAAACATACCACTTCATGACGTCCCTGGGTTCATTGCAGAGCAAGTCCTATTTGTTGGTGTGCATCTGTGAAATTTCACAAGCATCTTAAGCTCCCCTTTGTTGGTGCTGTCTCAGAGTCCCGTGGAAGCCATAGCCATCTTGCGCCAGTTTCCATTTTCCTCAAGCCTGCAGAGGATGTCTGTGGTTGCTCAGGTGGCAGGGGAGGATCACTTCCATGTGTACATGAAGGGTGCCCCGGAGATGCTGGCCAAGTTCTGCAAGTCTGAAACAGGTACTAATTGACCCTGTTCTCTCTTTCAGGAGGTAAAAATGTTTTAGAAGCCCAAACACACAAAGCACACAAGACTAAATGAATGTAGAAGTGATTGTTTTCTCAGTGAGTGAGAAGTGGGCCCAGGAGATCTGATAAGACAGAGGTGACCATTTCAAGGCCGTGAGGCAGAGAGTAAATATCTGGCTTTGATCCATCCAGAAAAGTCCAACCACAATGGGGTATCAGGGAAGGAGATATGAAGCAAATATCAGGAGCCAGAACAGGAAGCTACGTAAGGGTGAGCAAACCAGGAACGTGTGAAGGGAATAATGGGACAGGTCTGGGCCCTGCACTCAGCCTGCAGCTGGGGCGCTCCGCCTGATACCTCTGGGGGCTGGCACCATGTAAGGGCCTCGTGCCGGTCAATGGAAGGAGAATACAGACAAGATAAATCTTTCACACACACACAAAGTGATTAGAGCAAATTAGACGGTATTAGAGCAATGCAATTGATCATTTTCACAGCAATTTCATCTTTCTGGGCTAGATTTTGAGCTGATTTGTATTGTCTCTTTGTCTTACAAACATATGCACTAAGCGGCAGCCCAGATTTGTAAGGATATTGTTGCATTCAAATGAGTTCATTTGGATAAAATTGGCCTTTTTCTCCTGATTTTCATCTGCATTCTCCCTATGATTGCTGATAGCCATCAACTTGTGCACACAATTTTAGATTTGGCAAATGATTGCTTTAACTTCTCCCTCTACTTAGAGCCTTTTTTACCTTAGAAGCGGCCCCTTTTTCTGACCTTGATCTTCCTCAGAACTCCCATGACCTCTAACACTCTATCCCTCTATCCCTCACAGACTGATGGCCTATATTTTGCTATACATTTTTTTTTTCAGTCTCACAGATGCAAGTGAGTATCTTCCTGAAATTTTAACTGGTGATTATTGCCCTTGCTCCCTGGTAAGGGTTTGGGCCAGTCACTTCTCACCTCTCATCCTTCTGGTAGCCCTTCCAATTCTTATTTGTCCTGACCTCAGATCTTTGACATATGCTAATAACTTCAGTGATTTCTCCCCCTGTATTTAGGAAATAGAGAGCTAGGAGATGCCTTGATCCCCACCTTCTGGATCATTTTAGAATTACAGGAAGCCTGGGGCGCCTGGGTGGCGCAGTCGGTTAAGTGTCCGACTTCAGCCAGGTCACGATCTTGCGGTCCGTGAGTTCGAGCCCCGCGTCGGGCTCTGGGCTGATGGCTCAGACCTGGAGCCTGTTTCCGATTCTGTGTCTCCCTCTCTCTCTGCCCCTCCCCCATTCATGCTCTGTCTCTCTCTGTCCCAAAAATAAATAAACGTTGAAAAAAAAAAAATTAAAACAGAATTACAGGAAGCTTGAGCTGAATGGGGACATTGAGGTCCACACCCTCTCATTCTATGGATGGGAAAATTGAGGAGCCAGAAGAGAGAGCTACCAAGCCCAAGGTCAGAGAGCTAGTTGGCAGTAGAGTGGATACTAGAAATCAAGTGTTTTGCTACCTAAGCCACTACACTTCCATTACACTGTTCTTTTTAATGCTCTTCTAGGCATCCTATGAGCCATAAAGATTTCACAAATATTGTAATATTGGTAATGACTACCATGCCAAAATACACAAACGTTGGCATTGTGTCATCTGTCCTCTATAGCAGGGATTGCGAACTTTTTTGCAAAGAGCTAGGTGGAAAATAACTTTGGTTTTGCAGGCCACATGGTGTCTGTCTCAACTGCTCAACCCTGCCATTGTGACCCCAAACCCGACATAGATGATAAACAAAGGGGCATGGTTGCATTTCAATAAAATTTTGTTTACAAAAACAAGCAATGGACCAAATTTGGCCTCTAGTTTGCTGACCCCTGATCCAGAGGATCAGCTGTTTTCATTTTATCCTTGTAGACATAGTCGTGAGGTCTATCCTTATTAAAGCCAGCCAGTGGAGTTGACACCCAGGGGATGACCGGCGCATCCTTGGCATTCATTTCTGTCAGAATAATAAGAGCACCCTAATGAAGTTGTGGCTTTTAGCCAGAGCTGTAGTTTTTCTATTAAAGTTTTTTTTTTTTTGGAATTTTAGAACAAGGTACAGTGACTGGATCCCAGAGTCTTGCTTAGGAGGTGGGCAGCCTTCAGTGTGACCTTACCTTTACCTCTTTCCTCTCACCTGACAGTACCCAAGAATTTCCCACAGGAACTCAGGAAATACACAATACAAGGCTTCCGTGTCATTGCTTTTGCCCATAAAGGCTTGAAGATGAAGAAGCTTTCAGAAGTAGAGAATTTAGCCAGGTAAGGAAGTCAGATATCGACACTAGAGCAGGCTCTGTGTGTGTGAAGTAAATGAATGCTGGAGATGGACAGAAGGACAGCTCCAATCACGAGGAAGCCTCCTGGAGATGGAAAGTCGTCTCATCCAATCTCCTAACTTGGAGCCGGGCAACCGTAAGCCACACTGGGGAAGACTGGTTGGAGGTAGAACAAAGATGGTAGTCCAGATCTCTTGACTCCCAGCTGTCAGTGAGCTATCTCTGCCCGGCAGTCCATCATCCAATCAAAAATAACCAACACTCCTTCAATCTTGGAACATTATGTGGCTGACTGGTTTGGGGGTCCCACGTACAAACGGGTTGAGAAGGAGAGAGTGGGCACTGTGACACACTGACCTCCAGTATGCTTTAAACCTGGTTTCAGACCTGGAGATGTAGTGAGTCTAAGTTGAGTTATATGAAATAGGATTCAGTATTCTTACATTAATGGATAAGATGTCCTCATTAGAGTATAATCTGCAGATTCTTTTCTCTTTTAATGTTTCTCAGTTTTTAAAGGTTATTTTTGAATTGTCTAAGACAAAAGAGTAGTGAAATACTGTGGAACATTGAATAACAAACTATGCATTATCTTCAATGTAGTGTTGCTGATAGAGAAACCCTCACTTATGTAGAACTAGCACCTTCACATAAGATGTGGATATCCTTGGTTCAATGTTACTGTTTACAAGCTATGTCCATGTGTTCTAATAGAATCTTTGTCCCTTCCTTGCACTGTGTCTATTTCCCTCGTCTCTCAAGTGTAGGATTGGATGATCTTTAAGGAGCCTTTCAGCCATGACATTTTAATCTTCTAAATAGAATCACAAAGCTCATTTTGAAATCAATGAAATAAATTACGGCACTCTCAGATTTAACATTAAAGGTGTTAGCTATTCTTGAGCAAGCACCAAGACCCATAACACACAGGATTTTGTAATTTCTCAAGGCAAAAATTTTAATAACAAAAGCTAAGGTTATGTGTGAAGAAAAAATTCATGTAGTTTGACCAGGAATATTGCCACCACCCAGCTGCCACACACTAATGTAGCTGTGATGTTCTCATTTAAAAGTCACTGAGGAGTAGACATTATTATAAATATAACAGAATAAGAAAGTGATGATCAAATGTGCTAGATTTCCAATCATCTCAGATTTTCCCAGAGAATATCAGGATCCTATTATGCTTCTTAAAATTTCGCTACTATTTTCAAACAGAGTAAGGGAAAAGTGTTTTTTTTTAGAATCAAATTATATTTCGCAAAGTTTTCGAATCAGAAAGATCAAAAACTTCTTTAAAAACTGGTGTGTCATAAAAGGGAAGTAGAGGAGTTTCTGTCTCTCTCTCTCTCTCTCTCTTTTTTTTTTTGGAAAAATAAAACACCCCACACTAGCAAACAGAAGAAATACTTTGTCAAAATTCTCCCTTTCATTGGTTTAGCAAATTTCTATTGAGTTTGAGGGTGCACGAGATACTCTTTAAGGCACTGAAGATTCTGAAGTGAGACAATCTTTGCCCTCAGAAGCTTATATCCTAATTGGGAAAGATAGATAATGATACCATTTTACCTGGAGTGATCAGGGAAAGTCCTCTGAAGAGGTGCCATTTGAACAGAGATATGGCATGAGGATATCCAGAAGAAGAGTATTGCAGGCAGCCAGAAGAGTGAGTGCAAGGGCCCTGACACAAGGATTTGCCGGGAATGTTGCAAGGTAGCAAGAGGCCCAAGTGCCTGAATTGGTGAAAAACCGAAGAGTCCTCAGAGACCAAAACTGGAAGAAACTGGTGGGACGATTCTTTGTTTTAGTTCTAGCTAATGGGAAAATATGAATCCAATGTATAATAGACAGCTATGAAGTTAAATGATAGAAATTTAACACATTCTGTATTAAGGTAGGTCTTTCCTAATATTCTCCGAGATCACTGAGGCAGGATTCATATCTCATAATCTGAGTACTCAGCAAGTGCCCAATACAAGGTCTAAAACAGAGTGATTGGTGAGTGGACTTTTGAATGAAAGATGGAGTAACTTGTTCTGTACTCCAGAGAGAAGTTTCCTCACTGTGTTCCCATCTAAGTTTGAGTAATATTTTTCATCAAGAAATCCAACTCTGCTCTTTCTCTTGAAGAAGGTTTACTGACTTGCGTGTTTATTTCTTCTATCTCCCAAGTCCTACCAGCATGATAGAAAATAAATAACATCAAAGAAAACTAGAGAGGTGATTAAGTGCAGACAGATTTCTATCATTTCTGTAAGATGAAAAGTAGGTGGGGGGCGGTGAATGGAGTCTGAATCAGTAGGGATGGAAGAAGTGTGGTCTATACCATGCCAGAGAGAGAGATGGCGAGAGGGAAGTTGCTCCACCCTGTAGAGCCTGACAGGCAGAGACTCAGCTCTATCACGTACTGTGGAAGGTAGACATGGGACAGGACTGAACATGGGAGATTGTACCCAACAAGGTTAGGTCCTTAAGTCTCCAGCTCCTTCTGCAATCTTAACTCCTCCCTGGGCAGAAAAAGGAACAATGCGAGATTAAGAAAGAGATCTTGGCCCCCCACGTTGACTTTTTAAAAAGTCACCTGAGATTTATTCCATTCCTGAGGTGAGTTCCTATAAAATGAGTGTAACCCAGTTACACTCCAAGCTTCCAATTTCAAATTCTGATAACTTTTTGAAGGCTTAGCTGATATCATATATTTTCTGGAGGTTACAGATGGAGGTTGAAAGGAATGATTCCATATTCAACTGTTACCGTAGTATCCCGTAGACTTACTAAATGCCTAACTAAACTGATTACCAGGTCACAAAAAAGGTCTTTGAAATTAAAAACAAAATATGTGTGATTAACAAAAATTTTAGAAACCAAGAGAAGAGTTGGTTGATAAACACATTCTTTTAAAAAATGGAGTTGAAAAATGGAAGAAGTTGCTAAAAGATATAAAAATAGTTGCCCCAGGGAAGGAGAGGGGGTGAATAGGGGTGGAGACAGGGATTATTGGTTTTCATCATAAGCTTTTGGGTTCTTTTTTATTTTTAAAACATATGCATGCATTACATTGATAAAATTTAGAAAAAGTTTTTTAAGGAAGAAATAAATTCAACCGTCAAGACTCCATAAATAAGTTTAATATTTTCTCCTGAATCCCAAGAGAGAAGGTGGAGTCAGACTTGACATTTCTGGGACTTCTCATAATGGAGAATCGCTTGAAAAAAGAAAGCAAGTCAGTCTTGAAGGAACTGCATGAAGCCTGCATCAGGACCGTGATGATTACAGGTGTGTACTTCTGGAGGCCTGACATGTTCAATGTATCCCAGGCATCAGAAAAAGACCATGTGAGCTAAGTGGGTTCATGTGGCTGAGGCAGAAGGAAAAATACTTAGCTGTCATGTGTTACTGTTCTTTGACTCCTGTTCTTGCGGCACAAGTGCAGCAGCTCCAAGATGACTGTGAGATTTGGTAGCAGAGACCATACTTCATTCTCTTTGTCTAATGCCCCTTCTCCCTACTTGGGCTTGGTCCAGAGTTAATAGGCTCACAGTAAATGTTTAAACACAAGAACGGATACGTGCTCAAGAACCCCAGTGAGGCTTCTGTGTAAAGGGTGTAAGACTCTACTGAGCTGTCCTTTAGGGCTGTGGGGCAGGCATAGCATATGCTGATCCAGTCCACGCATGGCCCAGCCCTCAGTGTTCTAGTCTCTGTTTGACTGCAATCCGGATCCCCAAAATGGTTCCATGCGATCGGAGTGGGCCCGTGTTATCTTCACCACTTGGGGCTCTCAGTCTTCTGAGGGTTCATCAAAAAGCACGTAACCATTTCCTTATTCATCCTTGCATGTTTTGGAAATATTCAGTGTTGAAGACATGCTGCCATTGTGGCAGGGAGATGCAGACATTGTTTTTGACCACTAGAGACAGAGGGACAGACAAATGGTTATCAAATAAGGCCAAAAGTGGGAAATGCCCCCCAAAGAGCACCAATATTGGGGTATGCCCACTCAGAGGAGGCAGAGCTCAATTTGAGCTGCTGAGAGATTTACACAGAAAGCAAGCTGACTCTCTTTGTCATCTAGGTGACAACCTTCAAACAGCGATTACTGTGGCAAAGAATTCTGAAATGATTCCTGGAGGAAGCCAAGTGATCCTTGTTGAAGCCAATGAACCAGAAGATTTTGTTCCTGCCTCTGTGACTTGGCAGCTGGTTGAGAACCAGGAGAATGGACCAGAGAAGAATGTGAGCAAATGTTAGAAGGCCCCTTGGTGGCCTGGGCCGATGGCATATAGCCCTGGCCTGGGCAGCCTTCTCTGGGCGTTAGAAGTCACCAAAGTCAAAACCCTTCACAGCTGGAGGTTCTGAAGTTTGCAAAGCATTTAGCATTTCCACTAGCACTTCTCGCCTTGGCTGCATGAAGAAATCACCTGGAAGAGTTTTAAAGCTTCCAGTGCCAAGGTTTTACTGGTTAAATCCAAATCTCTGGGTTGGGAGCTGGCATCAGCCCATGATTCCAATGTGGCTGGGAACTTATGTCCATATTTCCCATTTGAATCTCATAGTTGGCCTATACAGTTGACAAACTGTTCAATTCACAAATGTGAAAACTGAGGTCCAACAAGGTAAACTTGCCCAAGACACACCACTGGCAAGTTGCAGAGCAGGAAATCAAATTTAGGTCTGTCTGATAGCACCCAGATCCATGGGCATTTACTTGTTTATTTTTTTAAAGACTTTTCAGAAATACTTTTTAAGTTAAAAAAAAATTTAATGTTTATTTTGTGTGTGAGAGAGAGAAACAGATTGCAAGCTGAGGAAGGGCGGAGAGAGAGGAAGACAGAATCTGAAGCAGGCTCCAGGCTCTGAGCTGTCAGCACAGAGTCCGACGTGGGGCTCAAACTCACTAACTGTGAGATCATGACCTGAGCTGAAGTTGGACGCTTAACCCACTGAGCCACCCAGAAGCCCCCAGATCCATGGCCATTTAGATTGTGCTGTGTTCGTGACATTAAGTTAGCAAGTGTCAAGCTTTTCGAGATAGCAACTTTCCTGTGCTTTTGTGAAAAAAATGGGCTGCAGCCTGACATCCTATCATTAAATGTGGCACCTCTGCCTTTGTCTGAATTCCAGATGGTCCTCCAGGTGATAAATTAGAAAAATGCTCCCTTCCTTCAGGCTGACCAGCCCTTTGGATTGTTAAATGTAGAGTAGGCCTTGTACAGTATACAAACTGCACAACTGTACAGTGACCCTACCCCTACTTGGCTCAAACCCCATCATATTGGCTGTAAAAGATGACAGCTCTATCTGCACTTTCAGCAGATTTCTGGTGCTTATATCCTTGCAAACTCACTTGCTTCTGTGTCAATGCATGTTGCCTCCATTTCACTGTGTGATAAAAATCAGGTCTTCACTAATTTTTAACAAACAGTCCACTCACACTACCCACTCACTAATTTAATACCTTTACTGAAGTGTTGGCCATCGCTGGGTAGTCTGGCTCCCTCCCACCACTTTCCCTATCCAACTTTCTATTGAAAGCAGAAGGAATTCTTTCCTTGCCTCATGTGGAATGCTTTAAGCATATTTTTGTTGGCTATTTTGCAGTTGGGAGAAGGGGCGTGGAAAGAGAGGGGTGTATCTCCTTGCCTCCCAATTCAGAATATGAAGATGAATTCCTCTAGTGAAAAGAATGTTCTCACCTTCTATGCTATTTGAACTCAGAGTTCTACACTAATGTAAGGACCCCTGAGAAATGTTGCATGAAAAAGCATGATCAGCTGTCAACACTGTGAGTGCATGTGCATTCATCGGGTGCTCTCTCTTGGGGCTGAGCCAGGTAGAGCTAGATTGCAGTGATGGGAGCACATTGATAAGTGGAGGGCAGGAGAGAACGAGCCGGTGCAATGGAACATAGGGCATGGAAGAGGAGTGGAACACCATGAAGGAACATGTTGCCTGTTGAGGTGGGGAGAAGGCAGGTGCTATAAGGAGCTAGGCTCTGAAGAAAGAGTCTGCCTATTTTACAAGGAAGAAATTGGGGAATGATTGGTGAGTGAATGACTGGTAAAAGATCTTAGGAAATAAAAGCATGAAGAGGAGAGGAAAGAGGAGGGAAGAATGTTTTCTACTCTTCCTTGGAATCACTACCTCGGAAGGATTTCCTCAGCAGACTGACATACAGGTATGAACTCCTAGGACATGATCCTGAGCATTGTGTTGTCAATGTCTCATATGTTCATATAATTTGGGAAGGACATTTTGAGTGTCTTCTTCATCGGAGTCTAGGTTCCATGGACAAATTGCACATTATGTATTTGCTGGCCCTCACACTATTGCATAACTTGAATACACTTCCTTCCATAAAACATAGGAAAGCAGAGACATTCTTTAAGAGCCCATGTGGAAACAATGCCCTTTTGAATTTAGGAAACCTGCGTTAACATTGGGAACAGTTCGGTGCCTGATGGAGCAAGAGGGAGCTGTTACCATTTTGCAATGAGTGGGAAATCCTACCAAGTGATATTTCAGCATTTCAACAGCTTGCTTCCAAAAGTAAGTACTGGTGAAATGAAGTGTTTTGTTTTGCTCTCAAATTAGTGAGGCAAAAAAAAAAAAAAAAAAAAAAAAGAAGAAGAGAATAGTGAAGGTGATGATCAGTGAGGTTGTCTCAGATTTGGGGAATAAACACCCCCAAAGGTGCTCCTTCAGAAGTTCCCCAGCCCTACCTGATCCTGCACATGCACATGACCCCCTCTTCAGAGTCTGAGCTCTGGTACAGCTCTTCACCCCCCCCATGGCCAGCCCAATCCCAGTCTGCCTCCTCCTTTCCCTTCCCAGCAGGGAGGACCTCCAAATAGTTCCAAATGTGCTGCCTGTTTTGTGGGTCAGCCTCTCTCTGAAAGCCACCAACTCATGTCAGGTTGAGCTCTATTCCCCTTCCTGTCTGGATTCTTAAATTACAGCAGCAGGAAACAAAGACCCCGTGGTTTATTTTCAAAATCATTTGTTATCTTGTCCTCTGTGTGTCTATTTAAAAATAGTGCTGTGCAGGGTTGTGCTGTCAGTGTGAAGGAGATAAGCTGAGGGCAAGCAACCATCTGTTAGCAGTTTCTTGAAAATTCTGTCACCTTAACAGACAAGACCATTGAATCTAGACCCCAGAGGCTTCTAGAAAGCTCTAGTGCAGTACTTAATTGAGGAGATGGGGAAGCTGAGACTCAGAGAGTTTAGGTCCCTTGTCTAAGCTTTGCCCAGCTAGTGGGACCAGAGCTGAGAATGGAACGTTGGTCTCTACTCCTCACCTATCGCTTTTCCTCTATCTATGCTGCAATTGTGGTGATAGTGTTTAGTAGAAAGAACTGTATTTCCTTAAGCATTTTTGTCCCATATACTCTGCTGCTTTTCAGCTATTATTAACTAGAGCTTATCCCATCTCAGAAAAATGGCCAGGAAAAAAGTCATAAAGTTGTGATGGGAGATGAAAGTGAAAGTTAAATATTAAAGCATTGAGTCCCCTTTCTCCCTGTCCTGACATTTGGGCTAACGATACACCACCTATTGCTATATTCAAACAGTGGCTGGGAATGACTTTCAGGGCTGTTATTTTTTTAAAAAAGTGTCCTTGGGGGCTGCTGGGTGGCTCAGGTGGTTAAGTGTCCAACTCTTGATTTTGGTTCAGGTCATGATCTCGTGGTTCATAAGATCGAGTCCCATGGTGGGTCCGTGCTCACAGCAGAGAGCCTGCTTGGGATTCTCTTTCTCTCTCTCTCTCTCTCTCTTCCCTTTCTGCCCCTCCCCTGCTCTCTCTCTGTCCCTTTCTCTCTAAATAAATAAACAAACTTTAAAAATTAAAAAAAAGTGTTCTTCATCCTAATCTTATTGCAGTAGTTGTTTTTCTCTTTAGATCCTGGTGAATGGAACCATTTTTGCAAGAATGTTTCCTGGGAAGAAATCTAGTCTTATTGAAGAATTTCAGAAATTAAAGTAGGTATTATTGCACGAAAGGAGAGTGTATTCATTAACTATTGCTGCGTAACAAATTAACCCCACATTTAGTGGCTTAGAATAACACCACTTATTATTTTACATTCCAACGGGTCAGAAAGCCAGGTGTGCCGAGCTGAGTCTTCTGGCTCAGGCCTCTCACAAGGCTGCAGTTGGGTGTTAGGCAGGACTGCAGCTACCTCAGTGCTGGAGGAGGAGGGACCCGCCACTGGCCTCCCTCACGTGCTGTTGGCAGGATTTTTTAGTTCCCTGTAGCTGTTGGACAGAAGCCACCCTCTGCTCCTTGCTACATGGATCATTTCATAAGGCAGCTCATAGTGTGGCATCCACAAGAGTGAGCAAAAGAGAGACAGAGAGAGATCACCATTTTTTATATCCTCATCTCAGAAGAGACATCCCATCACTTTTGCTGTATTCTCTTTATTAGAGGCACGTCACTGAGTCTAGCCCACACCCAGGGAAGGGCTTTATATAACGTCTTGAACACCAGGAGATGGCAATCATAGAGCCATTTTGGAACCTGCTTACCCCATACAGCATTCCTTCTGTGGCCCATACAGCATATCTTAAAGGAAGATCCTCTGCTTGAATGTGGGGAATAGAAAAAATAGGGGCTTATATATCTCAGAATGAGAAAAATGAGGAAGTGTGTGGGTCATCCCCTGGAATTATTTGAGGTTGGTCCATTAGAAGATATGTGAATGATTCCACGACCAGTAGAAAAGAGGTGGAATGATAGTCTCACTGTATCTGGCCCTGGCCATGGTTTGGGTATGGAGGCCAAAGTAAAAAAAAAAAAAAGTCCTTTTTTTTTAATCTCCTTCAAAAATATAGATAACCATGTACATCAGAGTGAAATGGTTCTTCTTGAGACCAGACCTACCTATAATTTTCTGGGAATGTTATAATTTCTGAGCTACATATTTCCAGAAAGTGAAAAGGAAAGAGAGTAGTGAAACTTCAGATAATTACTGACAAGTAGTAGCTAAAATCAGGAGACTGCCTTTCACTATTTTGTGTTGCCAAAACATTCTTAGGGAAGTTTTAAAAAGAATGCCTATCAACTCCCATAATGCCTTGAGGCTGGGTTAGTAGCCAGTGTTTAAGTGACTATTTTACTTACATGGTCATTACATGACAGTAGCCGAAGAAAGTAATTTTACCCATCTCAATGCCTAAGAAATTTTGCCAATTTATATGCTTACTTTTGAAAAGCTATATTCTCTTAAAGAAAAATCAATTCAGGAAAATATGCTGTCTCGGAATGAACTGTCTTCTCGATTTCCCCATCTTATTCCTCCTGACTTTATCACTGACAATGCACATAAGGTTGTCTGAGTTGTCTTCTGAATTCAGGGAGCACTTGAAGATGTAAGATTCTTTGTGTGATATAAAGACTAAATATGTGATTTGAGCCTGAAGAAAAGGACCCACTTCAGCAAATGTACACAGTCATGACATGCGTGTGAGCCCATGAAATGTTTATAAGAATATTTTCGTATATAACCTGACAAACATTGGGTTGAATCTTATGAGTTTGTTTGTTTTGACCATTTTTGACTTATAAAAATGACCATCTCTTATGTGTCAGCTAATCATAAGGAAACTGTCCAAGAACTTTATTTTTTGCCTGTATTGGTTTTGTTATTACTCTTCTATTCATGCTGTGGTGTTTGCACATCAAACTGGTAGAGATTAGGAGCATATGCTCTCATATCACTCCAGAATGCCTCAAGATTATGTGTATATGCTTTTGGTTCTATCTGTTCAACCATTTCCCAAAGGTTTCTCATCCTAGTGTCTAAACTTCCAGTGGCATCAGCCACCAAAAAACACAGATGGATCAGGTTATTCGGTGCATCAGGTGTGGGAAGTGCTGTGATTATGGCTGCACACGCTTAAGCTTAGCCCTGATGGATACAATCACCCAGGACTTGTTTTGAAATGTGTAATCTTCTTGGTGGCCGTCCTTGGCAAAATCACTGTCATTTCCAAATGGTGGAAACAAATACAACGGCCTTATTCCTCTGGGGATATTTCTCTCCAAGTCATTTGCCATGAGCCTGATGCCACGTGTGTTCAACACACACACATACATCACGTGTGAGTTGGTTGTGATGAAAATTACCCAAGAGAGGCGTTAAGGCATTAATGTGTTTTATCCGTCCCCTGCAGTTACTATGTGGGCATGTGCGGAGATGGAGCTAATGACTGTGGGGTGAGTAGAACACATGAGTGGTAAAGGCCGAGTGAAGGAAACGTTTGAAACTGATGGTTTAAAGTGTTGAATTATGTATAAAATCATGTATGCATAACATATCAGTGAAATCGCAGACCAAACTATGTGGCTATGACAAACTATAGACAGGCCTAAATTAAATAATTCTCAGCAGATGCCTTCCCATACACAAGAGAAAGCAGTACGTGTTTTAGACTCTGAGTGTTGAAGATATGGTTGAAATAATAGCCCACCTTGAAGATTTATGTGCGTAAACAAATATTTTCAGTACAAAATCTTCAGCACAAAACTGAACGGGATTGCTTTGTATTTCTAAAGCCTACTAGATCCTTAGGATCTAGTTCCTCTCTTTTTAAATATTTAAAAAGAGTTCCTCTCTTTTTAAATATTTTCGTCTAAGTTCTGTGAAAAATTGTGTTCACGCTTAGAGATCTATTATGAATTTTTCTACCTTATGTTTCATGAGAAGACGCTCGTTGTTAGTCTACGCTTCAAAACCTAAAATGAGTTACCCATTCCCATAATTATGTAGAAATTAGAACAAAACAAATAAGTGCTAAAAAAGGACATAGTCTCTGCCCCCCTAAAATTCATTAGTGGTGGAAAGAATCATGCATAATATTAATCCAAACAGGGGCCCCTGGGTGGCTCGGTTGGTTAAGCATCCGACTTCGGCTCAGGTCATGCTCTTGCAGCTCATGAGTTCGAGCCCTGTGTCACGCTCTGTACTAACAGCTCAGAGCCTGGAGACTGCTTTGGATTCTGTGTCTCCCTCTCTCTCTGCCTTTCTCCCGCTCATGCTCTGTCTCCCTCAAAAATAAATAAACATTAAACATTATATATTAACACAAGCATAAAACAGATGCTCTTAAAATATGTAATAGAGATACAAAATACTAAGAGAGAATAGAGGGAGAAGGAACTATTCTAATGTGTATTGAACATGAATTTAGTATGTGCCAGCCACGGTAAACAGATGCTTTGCAGTTCTACAGAACTACAGAACTACGAAATCTCATTTTATGCTCATACAATTCTTATGGGATTAAAAAATTGACTCTGGCCTCCTTATTGGCCACTGTCTGCTCTATGCTCTCTCTGGGCCGTTTCGAGTCTTGCGACAATGAATTAGCCTTTATTTTAGTGAGGCAACACAGGTCCTGGAAGGATGTGTGATAAGTACGATTCAGTCCCTGTCTCCAGTGAAGATGCTGTGAGCCCCGTACTTCGTCCCAACAGTTAACTGGTTGGCTATATCAGGCAGCCTAAGGAAAGGTGGGGATTTGATATTTTTTCCTATCGTTCGTGAAGATGGTCTGCTGAGTGTAAGAACTGTGATGAGGAAGACCTCCACACATACCCATCCAAATGCTATCACCTTTTCAGTTGACTTCTTGAATGATTCCTTCCTTTTGCTTATCACATCTACATCCGCACAAGCAATGCACACACATGCATATGAACGCACGCACCACTCTTTTGCCCCAGGAGCATCATTTAGCTGGCGCCTCTTTGGTTGATGACTTTCTGGATCTGGAGGGGGATAGTACTCCATGTGGAGGGACAGCATAAACAGACACCCAGGGCTGGAAGTTTACAGGGTTATAAACTCAATAATGTGAAGAATAGCTCATGGTGTTCAAATAGAACGTGGCCCGAGGAGTCATGGGTGTAACGTGGATTTATCCTTCTAGGCTTTGAAAATGGCTCATGCGGGCATTTCGCTGTCAGAGCAGGAGGCATCTGTGGCCTCCCCTTTCACCTCGAAAATAGCCAACATCGCGTGTGTGCCTCATCTCATCAGGTAAGCCACTAGTTCCCTTCCACCCTCATGACCGACGGGCTCATTGTCTGGCTCTGTACAGAATTCAACCACAATTTAAAGTGATAAGTGTCACACAGAGGTATGGGTACAGTGCTATCCAAGCACCAGTTAAGGGGCCATTTGTGCTGCTTGGGAATGCTGGTAAAAACCACAAAAAGTGACCTTTGCCGAGGCTGAAAGGATGAAAGGCTATATTGTATGGACAGTTGAAAGGTAGAGTTGATATTTAAAAACTGATTGCGGGGCGCCTGGGTGGCGCAGTCGGTTAAGCGTCCGACTTCGGCCAGGTCACGATCTTGCGGTCCGTGAGTTCGAGCCCCGCGTCGGGCTCTGGGCTGACGGCTCAGAGCCTGGAGCCTGTTTCCGATTCTGTGTCTCCCTCTCTCTCTGCCCCTCCCCCGTTCATGCTCTGTCTCTCTCTGTTCCAAATAAATAAATAAACGTTGAAAAAAAAAATTAAAAAAAAAAAAAACAAAAAAAAAAAACTGATTGCATTTCTTACTTCTCTCCCTTATCTTGTATGTTGGGTGCTTACTGGAACCTTCCTCCTGGGGATCGGGAAGGGTGAGGCAGCATAAAGAAAACACTCCATCACATAGCCTCCCCAGATAATGTTATCTCTCCAAGTTACCAATCAGCAAATATCCAAAATGATCGCAAGACATACAATTGAGGGAAGGGGAAGGAATTAAAGACCATTTATTTTGTCAAGATAGCTCCCTCACCTCCATTCTGCTCTCATTACTGATTTTCGTGTCTACTCATACTTCAAATGTAGTTAAGAATAAAACGTTAGGTTTTATATTTTGTTCACAAATCGTACTCTTCTGTTGCTCCCTGTAACACTGTGGGGTAACTTTAGGCCATCTTCACAGCCAGTGGTTTGAAAGACATCCCTGAAACTTGAAGTTTATTCCAAAGGGATGAACATGAAGTTCTCCAGCATGTCCCCTGGTGCATCTGTGCATCTGAATGGGCACCTACTAGCAGGAGTTACTCACCTAAAGGTGCTAGGCTTGAAATTCTATGCCCATGTCTGGTTGCATAGCAAATAGACAGCTTGACACATCTCTCTGATCTCGGGGTGCCTGCCCCTGTGTCCTTCCACACCCTCAAACATCAGCAGCTCTCCTGCCTCCAGAGCAGGAGACTCCTCTTCCTAACTCCCATGTTCTCTGCTTCTGAGAACTATCTGGTCCTTAGAGCCCCCAGAACTTCAGAGCAATCTGAACTCTCTTTCTTCATCCATAGCCAAGCAGGCACTATGTTTTACTGGATTGTCTAGGGAGACTGTCTCCAAGTCCTCTCTTTACTCTCTACTGCCTTAAATTTGGTTCCTAGCCAGTGACTACGAAATGAGAGTGCCCAGGACCCTGTCCCTACGTCAATACAACTCATGGAGCTTTTTAAAATATTGTGCTTGGAAATATGGTGGATAAAGGATGAGACAGATTTTGTCCTGGAAGACTCATATTCCAGTAAAGGTACAGAGAGATAGAAATATAATCACAAAACGGAGAATCATCTGCCTGATCAGTGAGAAGTGCTCAACAAATTAGTTTAAAAAAAATTAATGCTCAAACAATATGGTAATTGTTCCAGTAGTTCCGATTGGTAACTCAAGCCAGGAGGGAAAGTTTCAGGAGGGGAACTGGGACTTGAAGGATGGATAGGAAGTATGTAAACGGGAAGGAGGTGGGAGAACATTCCAAGTGGGAGAAGTGGAGAGCCACATTTAGAAATGGGATTTTAACTGGAGAGTGTAGAGCCCAATAGCCCAGGCTTCTCAGCCTCCTTAAGCCTCCTGTTGGGAGGCTTCTCAGGTGGGAGTTATGGAGGGTAAGCTGGAGCAACAGGTGTGGAGGGAGTTTAAACTCTTGGATGGTTTCACAAGTGCCTATTTGATCCATCTGAGAGGCAGTGCAATTTGAACTTCAGATGCTGTCTCACACACATGGCCCAATTCATTTGTGAATGGAATGCAGTGTTTTAAGATACACATCATGGTGTAAAATTTCTCTAGTGGCAGATGGTTTAGTAAGACTCAAGGTAGAAGCTCTTTGCTTTTTTATTTCCTAGATTCATAAAAATTAGATACGGTTCAGCTCTGTTAGGCCCATTTTACCCTTGCTATCCTTGATGTATGCTTATTTCTGAGAAAACATCTTCCAGAGGGGTAGCGAGGTACAGTTTTAAATGCATAGGTCCACAGGTTTTCATTTGTATCTTTTGAAACATGACTGACTTGCTGATAGAGTGGAAGCCTTTTAGGATAAGGACTGCACCTTATTCATTTCTGTATTATTGTGCCCAGCACTAAGCTGGACACAACAGAGCACTGGAGGAATGTTTGTAGGCTGCATAAATAAATGAATTGGCTTCTTAAAATTCATAATTATAGGAGTAATTTTGGAGACCCATACTTTATTTAGAATGGCTTCTTGAGCCCTTCACAAAAGGAGAAAAAGGATGAAACCACAAAGTTTATGTCAGAAAACGGTCTAGGCTTCACATGCCTGACCCACTCTCAGCTTGTCTGCTGCTGCACCCTCTGTGCTGAAAACAAATGTTAGTGCCTCACAGCCTGGTGGAGGACATCTGCCCAACGCATCCTGGCCCATCCCTCCCAAACATTCTCATCCTGCCTGAGCCCAGGTGGTTATTAGTTTGTCTTTTAAGGTTTTCCTTCTCGAGTCCTCATTTCATTGACAAAGGCTTCAAGTAGCACTAATGCCCATGTCAATGTGGGGTGGTGGTGGTGGTGGTGGTGATATGGGTTGCCCCCCCATGTGAATTCGCTTCTGCTTTGATGAGAGCAGGCTGCAGGAGGGGTTGTTTGCCAAGTTCACCATCCCTCCATCACGTGTTCCTGCCTTGTGTTGTTGTCTTCTTTGGCCTGTCATAACCCACCACCACACCAAGCCTCAGTTAAGGGAATAGCAGCCAAACAGGATTTTTCAAGGTGGGGTGGATATTTACTTTTTAACCTGCGGTTTTTACTGTTGTCTTTATGTCTTTTGAAGGGCACACCAGCTCAGATTATTACCATGGGTTCTCTCTGGAGTATGGAAACCAACAAAAGCCAATTCATCTCACATATTGGAGTCACACCCATACTTCCTAACATGCAAAAGCACCTGTCCTTTAGCTTAATGTCTCCATGGGACTCCAAAACATACAGACTTCAGTTCTCAGAAGCCTGTTGTTAGGATGTAAAGAGTCACAGCTGAGTCAATGCTTGACATTTTGTATCTCATCATAATGTCATGTGTTTGTAATATATGTGTTAATCTTTTGAATTCACTGAAAATAAAGACTGTGCCTGATTCATTTATATCCTCCATGACTCTTAGCACAATGCTGGTACCTTATAAGCCCTAAATAAAAGTGAGTCAATGAGTGAGGTCATGATAGAAGCTGAAAATGAATGAACAGATGAGTGTTTCAACAAATAATTGAGACGATGACTCATTGATTAAGTGAATGTATATCAACAAGCTATTAAATTTGAACTCCCTTTGAAATATAAAAGACTGGGAGATGTATATTATGCATAACCAGTTATTTTTATCTTTTCTTAAACAGAGAAGGCCGAGCTGCTCTGGTTTCATCCTTTGGGGTATTTAAATACTTGACCATGTATGGCATAATCCAACTTATTGGTGCATCACTGCTCTATTGGGTATGAACCAAAATAATTTCTTCCCAGTTTTAATTGCATTTACATACTTGGTTTGTACTTGGGGGTGTGGGTCCTACACAGGATTTAATGTTTTATAAATAAATGATATTTCTCAAAACAGATGTCTGCAAACTTGGGAACTTGGCATAACTGCACACACAGCATGGAGCTAGAAATAAGTAGCTAGAGATCATTTTTCTAGCAGTGCTGTTTTCTTCTAGATAACCTAAGATACTTGACCTCTTCAAGCATTTAGTTCTCCACTTGGAGTATGAAGAGAACTTCAGAACAGCGCAAATACAACTCAACAAGAAGTCAGTCTCCAACTATGGGCAAAAGACTAAGAAGAGATAAAAAGAAAGAGGAGTTCTGGAATTTGACCTTAAAGGGCTCAAAAACTAGAAAAACTCACATATTGGAGCTTTACTTCTGAAGTCGCGCAGAAGTTAGACACATAGACATGTCATTAGTAAAGGATTAGCATTTAAAAATTAAAAAAAAAAGACTTGCAATTAAATGATAAAAATAATCACTTACAAATAATCACTTACAAATTAAATAGCTATATGGAAGAGATATGTATAAGTTGAAAATCTTCATTATTTCAGTCATAACTTGCTCTACAGTAAAATGATCCAACAGACTCAGGGAGTGCTTCAGAGAGCATTTATTACTATACTGCTTTCCTGGGATATTTGAGACATGAATGAGGACCACAGGTCTCTAGCATCTGGTGGGTTATCATGCACAAGAATCACACACAGAGGGCTAAGGGGCAGCCAGGTGGGTAGAAACAGAAACTGGACTGGGAGTCAGAAAACCTAGATTCAAATTCTGCCTTTATCACTAAGAACATACTAGATCTTGCCCTTGGCCAAGCCTTTATATGCCTCTGGGAGGTCAGGCTGGCAGATCCCCATAGTTCTATGAAAACGGCTTCTGGAACAAATACTGAAGCTGCCTGTGAAAATTCCTCCCTGTTTCATGTCACCCTGCCTATATGTAACTGCACCATTCTGAGGGGGAAAGAAGAGGAAGGATGTGAGAAAGAAATGTAAAGAGGACAGAGAATTAGAGGATGAGAACCATTGGGAACCCATTTAAGGAGGATGAAGAATCATTTGTATCTTCTTAAAAATCTGAAAAAGTTCTCAGTTCAATGTCTTCACACACAGAATTGGAATGATAGTCTAGCCTGAAGCCATTCATTCTGATGGTTTAGACCCAGAAAAGAGTGTCCCCCAGAGACCTTAAATTAGAAACTTCAGGGCCTTGGGTTCACACTCTAAAAATCCAGAAATATTTCTCATTTGCATAAATCTGGTCTATAATGGCTCAGACCACGTTATAAGTTAGTGCTCAGTCAGCAGCTATGAAGCACATAAACAGACCTGGCTGCAAAAGGTATTGCAAGGCAAATTTCTGGAGGTTATATGCTGACTTTTATATATGACTCCATAAATGTAAACTTCAAATAACTTCTATGTCTACACAGACCTTAGAAAGTCAAGCATACCAGACTGAAGTCTGTAATGGGCTTCCTTGGGAATAGTGGCAGTTGTTCAGTTTGTAAAAGTGAATGGACCCCAAGAGAACTATTTGTGAACTCAATCCATGGATAGGATGGATAGGAACACCTGTTGAATGATTTGAGGCTTGGATTTCAAATGTTTAAGCTTGAAGTTCCCAGCGGGTATCTTATGTCGAGAATTCAAATGTCCAGGCTGAGACTACAGCTGTCAGAATACTGTGGCCAAAGCTCGGGTTGTTTCCCAATGGACTGACTCTTGTTGCTAACATGGAATTAAGTTAAACACTGGGAAAATAGTGATCTGGCTTCATTATCTACCATGAGATGCTAAAGATCATAGGTAAGTTACTTTCTTTTTAAGGAGGAGAGAAAAATAACAGTTGCTTCCTGGTTACGTTCAGAAAGAGAGTTGGCAATAATAAAAATGCTACAATGGCAGAAGCAACATTTATATTTACTTTTATTTCCTTTCCAGCAGCTACAGCTCTTTGGGAATTACCAGTATCTCATGCAAGACGTAGCCATTACCTTGATGGTCTGTTTAACAAGTAAGTACTTCAGCAAAATAAACAGCATTATTTGTATTTATTTACCCATGACATTCTAGAAATGCTCATACAAATAAAAGCTTTTGAGAAAGATACACCTTTACTATTGAAACCACTGTACTTGTGAATTTTTTGAAAGAGGTGTTGGCAGTAAGTGGAGGCTTGAAGTCCTGAGATTTGGCACTAAAACATCCTGATAGGAAATAAGTCTTAGCTTCATAAAATGGTCAATGTATTCTGAGTTCCTTGTAGGTTTGTGTCTTGTACATAGAAAATTGTACAAGAAACCTAGAAAGGGAAATGTTTAAAACCCAAAGGTCACTTTCCATTATTCAGCTATGTTTCACATTGACATGAAACCAGATTTTTGCTAGGTCTTTGACATGTTGAGAACAAATGCGAGCATTTAACTCTAGAAATTCTCTCAAAAGCAAGGTGTGACTCACAGCAGCTACTGCTCATTTCCTTCCTTTGCGATGACACTGCGATAAAGTATTTCTTATCCAAGAACTCAGGGCTTCATACTAACTCTTAATAAGGGAGTAAGGAGAGTGCCTCAACAGAGAGCAAAGAAAAAGAATGACATAGTCATCTCTTTTTCCTTGTTCAACAATGGGACTGTTATGAAAACAGATAAAAAAAATCAGACAATGCAGGATATCAATAACCTTGAGAATTTCATGTAGCATCTTAAAACATGAAACAGATACATCAACCCTGTGGTAAAATTTACCAGTGTCAGAAACATAAGTGACATCAATTTCGATTCTTAGGGTGGAAATGTGTATTTGTAGTCCATTAGCCTATTTTTCTGTGCATTATTAATAGTCACATGACTGGAACATTTTGAGTCAATGATATTGACTTTACAATGTTGGCTATTTTTAAGTACTTTGTATGATTTACTTGTGAACATGGTCGATGATGCTAAAAGAAGAGGAAAAGAAGAAGAAGAAGAAGAAGAAGAAGAAGAAGAAGAAAAACCACCAGGAACTTCCAGGAGCTAAGCTAGCAGCAGTAGCACAAAGGTGAAGGCTATGGCTATTCTCCACCACTCCCTATCCCTGGAACTTTGGCAAATTATTTATGAAATAATTTTCTGACATGAAATGTTCTCATATGGTTGTGAGGATCAGACAAAACAATGCATGTGAAGGGTACAACACAGTGTGTCACACACTGTAAGCACTCACAGCAAGATGAATGATACCACCCTGCACCTAATCTCTTTTTCTTCTTTTGAAATAACTGGCTAACTCAGTGAGCCCTTGAACAGAGTTAGAATGCGTACAGCTAGGCTGATTGATTCAAAATCCAAAAACGTGGGTAGTAGTGTTTGTGTTTTTCTCCTCTGCCTTCAAACGCTATTGTTTTTCCATCACTGCAAGCCCAATCATCCCACGGGCACATCACTTCCTGGTCAATATCAGGTATTAAAATGATTTCATCTTCAGACATCAAAAGTCTAGGTATCGTAAATGAACATTTCGTGTTTGCATCCAGGTCAAACTTTTTCTTCCTCTAGATCAAACCTGACCTTGAAGCAAGCAGTGGGAAAGAAGGCCATACTCTCTACTTTCCTTGGGCCCCTTGCTCAGGGAACCTTGGAACAACAAAAGCAAGTGGCCCTTTATACACTTGGGGGTATTGTAGTTTTGTCCTGTCAAGTACCCTCTAATGTGGCAGGCATCTAAACTTCAGGCAATTGGTATGGGATCACTGGTGAGTTTGGGGGTTTTTCAGATTCCTGTGAATTGCTCTGGACTAGACTCCTTCCTGACATGGGTGGTATTCTCTCCCTCTGACTCCCCAGGATTCCTTTCAACAATTGCCTGCTGGTGGTAAACACCATGAAGACTTTTTCTACTGCTTGGCTCCCTAGCCCCCGCAGACTGCCCCCACTGGGAGGATTCCTTCCAACACAGCCCCAGCCTGGCTAATTTCCATAGCTTCCACTTCACCTAATGGATAGATATATAGCTTTTTCTTGCTGCTGCCCCCCGCCCTTCTCCTCTGATACTGCAACCGAAGGTGGCAAGCCAATCTTCCCCCTCAAGACACTTCAGGTCTCTCCTCGAGTAGTTATGACCTCCCCTAATTTTGGATTGGAGTGATGCTAGGAAGATAACCATAATTCTTGCAGCTCTTAACCATTTCCTTTAAAGCATGGTTTTCTCTTATGTATTTGGCACATAGGTAATTGCTTGGGGGTAGGGGCATGGCTACACTTGAAGGACCAGTATGGATACCTCTGAGTGAGTACAACAGAGATATGGCATGACCTCTCTTTACATTCAGTTGGGATTTATCATTATCAAATATGAGATTCAGTAAAATTCCTCAGACAGAGGAAAAGCCCCATTCAACATCCTCTTAGATGTGTTCATCTCCTACTACATGTTAGGTACATAGGTGTCTGGGGAATGAAAAGACTGATCACTGAAGTATAGAGTTAGTTGGGGAGGGGGCTTCACACAAATGTATGAAGGAAATGAAAGTCAAAAGTAGTGAGTGCCAGAACACAGCAGGTGCTTTGGGAGTTCAGAGAAACGAGAGGTTATTTCTGATAATCTGGGGTTAAGGCAGAGATGGCAATGGAGAAAAGAGAGAAATACTAAGGATGGCTTCATGGAAGAAGTAACATTTGCACCAAAATAGAAAGGATGGACAGATTTCAAAAATCTTTTCCCAAAAGAAGAGCTTTTCAAGTAGAATGAGGCAGCATGAGCAAGAGAGAGCTGGGGCATGAGTTTTTCAATTTGACCACACTGTAGCATATGTGAAAAGGAACAGCAGGAGATACAATTTGAAAAGATGAGTTGGGTCAGATCATAGAACTTGACTACCAGGTTGAGAACTGTGGACATTCATCTGCAGATGTTAGTAGTCATTGACAATTGGATGATTAATATAAAATCACTCTCACCAAGGCTCTTTTCTTCCAGGTTCCCAGGTTAGGGTGTTTAACCTCAAGCCTGAATTAGTATGGCACAAAGACAATACCATTGCATATTTAATTTTTTATGCACCTGCTTATCTATATATACCCTGCCTTATTCTTACAAGATTTTAAGGTAACACAAAGGTAGCTAATAAGACAAGCTATAGTAAAGGGGAAACCAAGCAGAATAGTAAAATGAAGTCAGAGAAGTCAATTAAGAAAATGTATGTCTTAAAGCTCAATTTGACCCTAGTAGGTATAGGAGCTATTTTGAAAGGAATTTGTTCTAGCTGCATCTCTATCCTCTTCAACAAAACCCACTCAAATTAGATCAAGAAAATAGAGATAGGAGGATGTTTATGAATATAATTCTCAAAAAAAAATCTGAGAATAGAAACTCAGAAGCACCCAGTCCAGGGAAGGACTAGAACACCAAAGAGTGAAAAACAGAGGCCACTTTTTTTATTTCCAAGAAACCATCTTGTCTCTTTCTTCTCCTTTCCACTCTGTTTTCATCTGACTTAAACTCATTCGCCTTGCAAATGACCCTAAATGGTGTCTCTATTATTGAATCTCCATAACCTTTCTGTTTGTCTTTGCACAGCTAATTAGCTCAGCCTCTCGGTGTCTCATTTGCAAATATTTTGGAGAGAAAATTCATTGACCTAACTTGAGTAAGATGTCTACCTTAAGCCAGTCATTTCTGTGAATGAAAATGAGGTCATGTAATTTGGCTCCATTTAGGCCAACCATTTCAGCATGTGGAAGGAGGTACTGTCCAGAGAAAAAGGCTGTAGGAGGGACTCCATCCATTATGTAAATGCATCTCTTACATAAATTCCAACATTGCTTCAAAGAATCCTAAATTTTTTTTTTTTTTTTGGTTCTTGGTCCCTTTGGAGAATATCATGGAAGACAGAGATCTTTTCACCTTAAAAGCCTCATGAGGCACATTCAAAATCTTGCATGTGGTTCAGGTGGGTTCAGGAGGCTCTGGAAATTTGAGTTACATGACTTGAAAAGTCCATAATATAAAGCAAGCCACCTGTTTAGGAGAATCACACCCACATTATATCCAAATAATGCTGAAAAATTATGAGTAT